>NC_138775.1:251147211-251652211 GCF_965119305.1 Pelophylax lessonae | reverse complement strand
ACCCTGCAGAAATGAATGTTCAGGAAAAAAAAAAAAAAAACATGATTGGTCGATGGCATGTGCAGCATTGTGGCTAAGCGGTTACACTGTGGCTTTTGGAACCCTGGGAACCATGGTTTAGTTCTCTCATGAATACCCATTATTACGTTTGTGTGGGTTTTCTCAGGGTGCTCCATTTTCTGTTCATAAGGAAAGAGTTGGCCCTACTGCAATGTGTGTCTTTGTACAACTGTGTTAGGGACAGTAGTCTGTAAATCACTCGAAAAAACAGGACAAGTGTAAGCAGTACTATGTGAATTAAAGAGTCAGTCCACCTGAAAGTGAGATTTTACTTTTAGATCGAGCCAGGTGGGCTGAGTCAGTCTCTGGGTTCATATATGTTCTGGGTGCACCAACTGTGAGATCTCCCTGCCAAACTTCTTATATCTGTCTCTGTCCACCAAGGAGTTTTGGGTGGTCTATCCTAACACTATCTTTGCACGTTCCAGCACCTCCCATTACATTCTCCATTATATAAAATACATTAAGATGTGGAAGACAGAATATGAACCCCTCATAACTGCAGCAGCAGGGGTGCAAACCTGGGAAATCGGTGCAGGGATGGTGGTAGCCCTGGAAACTTGGTGCCGAGATGGTGGTAGCCCTTCATAATGAGAACAGCAGGTGTGCAAACCTGGGAACCCTGTACAGGGAATAATGGGAGCCCCTCATTATGAGAACAACAGTTGTGCAAACCTGGGAACTCTGTACAGGGAAGATGTGAGCCCCTCATAATGAGAACAGCAGGTGTGCTAACCTGGGAACTCTGTACAGGGAAGATGTGAGCCCCTCATAATGAGAACAGCAGGTGTGCTAACCTGGGAACTCTGTACAGGGAAGATGTGAGCCCCTCATAATGAGAACAGCAGGTGTGCAAACCTAGGGATTCTGTACAATGAAGATGGGAGCCCCTCATAATGAGAACAGTAGGTGTGCTAACCTGGGAACTCTGTACAGGGAAGATGTGAGCCCCTCATAATGAGAACAGCAGGTGTGCAAACCTAGGGATTCTGTACAATGAAGATGGGAGCCCCTCATAATGAGAATAGCAGGTGTGCAAACCTGGGAACTCTGTACAGGGAAGATGGGAGCCCCTCATAATGAGAACAGTAGGTGTGCAAACCTGGGAACTCTGTACAGGGAAGATGAGAGCCCCTCATAATGAGAACAGCAGGTGTGCAAACCTAGGGACTCTGTACAATGAAGATGGGAGCCCCTCATAATGAGAATAGCAGGTGTGCAAACCTGGGAACTCTGTACAGGGAAGATGGGAGCCCCTCATAATGAGAACAGTAGGTGTGCAAACCTGTGAACTCTGTACAGGGAAGATGAGAGCCCCTCGTAATGAGAACAGCAGGTGTGCAAACCTAGGGACTCTGTACAATGAAGATGGGAGCCCCTCATAATGAGAATAGCAGGTGTGCAAACCTGGGAACTCTGTACAGGGAAGATGGGAACCCCTCATAATGAGAACAGTAGGTGTGCAAACCTGGGAACTCTGTACAGGAAAGATGTGAGCCCCTCATAATGAGAACAGCAGGTGTGCAAACCTAGGAACTCTGTACAATGAAGATGGGAGCTCCTCATAATGAGAATAGCAGGTGTGCAAACCTGGGAACTCTGTACAGGGAAGATGGGAGCCCCTCATAATGAGAACAACAGGTGTGCAAACCTGGGAACTCTGTACAGGGAAGATGTGAGCCCCTCATAATGAGAACAGCAGGTGTGCAAACCTGGGAACTCTGTACAGGGAAGATGGGAGCCCCTCATAATGAGAACAGTAGGTGTGCTAACCTGGGAACTTTGTACAGGAAAGATGTGAGCCCCTCATAATGAGAACAGCAGGTGTGCAAACCTAGGAACTCTGTACAATGAAGATGGGAGCCCCTCATAATGAGAATAGCAGGTGTGCAAACCTGGGAACTCTGTACAGGGAAGATGGGAGCCCCTCATAATGAGAACAGCAGGTGTGCAAACCTGTGAACTCCATGCAGGGATGGTGGGAGCCCCTCATAATGAGAATAGCAGGTGTGCAAACCTGGGAACTCTGTACAGGGAAGATGGGAGCCCCTCATAATGAGAACAGTAGGTGTGCAAACCTGTGAACTCCATGCAGGGATGGTAGGAGCCCCCCATAATGAGAACAACGGGTGTGGAGACCTAGGAACTAAGATCAGGGTTCGCAACAATAGAATCCCCAAATTATTGAAGAGACTGCCAGACGGTTTCATTTTCCAGCATTCACCAAGAATTTTGCGGTTGATCAACCTTTTATTCAAACATATATTACTGTATTTGTTTAATAGCTATATTTGCTCATATAGCCCACGAACCCGAAAGGAAGACTGGGGGAAGATGGAACCCCTGCACAAATTATAATTATTATTACTATTATTATACAGGATTTATATGGCGCCAACAGTTTACGCAGCGCTTTACAACATAAGGAGAGACAGTACAATTACAATAAAGTTTAATACAGTAGGAATCAGAGGACTCTGCTCATTAGAGCTTACAATCTCAGAGCTGTTCACCTTAAGGTTCTTTTATTGTAGAGCAGATAAAGGTTGGGAGGTTTTATGATCACAGTTCTGTAACGCTACCTGAATCACTTTTACTGGATAGCCAGTAGCTGGCTGAATGAAATGGTAACAAGCTCACATATCCTGGGGACGTCAAGTCATTAGTGCAATCAGACATTGGTCAGTAACCAATGAGCCCCCACCTTGTCCACAGTGTTTCTTTTTAGCTTGGAACAGAACTGAACTCAACCGCCCTGGCTCAATCAATAAAGTCAACTTAAACACTTGAAAATTTGTGAAATATAAATAGTCATATGAGGTAACCACACACAGCCCCATGTCTTGTACAGATGTGCTGGCAAAGCTGTTAATAAAACTCAGGTGTCCCTTTTATTTTTCAAAAGCTCCAATTTGGGATTAATTTGGCCTTCTGAGGCAACAAACAATGAAATGAACAGGAAAAAGAGGAAAAAAAAAAAAGCTTTTTCCTATCGTATATTTTCATGGATACATCAAACAAGCAAAACATTAAAGACTCAAATGTATCTGATATTGTTTTATACACATAACATATGAACTATCTGCGTCAGATATAGAGACAATAAAATCTCACTAAGCAAAAGCATGTTTTTATGTCTCCAGTTACAGTCATGAACTGGAAGAACATATTAAAAAGTCATTTTACAGCTCTTGGGACAGATAATAGAAGAAACATTAGAGACATTTGCTACTTAGTTTCTTTTTTTTATGAATGTTAAAAAAAAAAAATGTGGTGAAGATCTCAAGTTAGGGAAGAACTGAGCTGAAAACTGACCACATAACACAACCGTAAGGTGAATTCAGACACCAATAACCCTTTCTGTAAAAAGAAGAAAAAACGTTTTTTGGGGTCGTTGTGGATTTTTACAAGTCTGATTATCTTTAGGCTACTTTCACACTACTCCATTGCAAAACATGAAAAGGACATGAGACTCCAGAAACAAACCAAAAACGCAACTGCGGGGGTGTTTTTGATGGCATTTTCTATTAATTTATATAAGGAGGCAAGTTTTTGGGGTTTTTTTTAGCACACCAAAAACACACTATAATACAGCATGCAGGACTTTTAAAGTCGCAACTGATGCAACCTGCTTTTGGTAAGGCAAACCGGAGGAAAAACTGATCAGTATGAAAACCTCAGCATGGTACTGCAGTCATTTGATACTTTCAAAAAGATATCTTTAAATAATTCCCTGAATACAGAAGTGCTGGAAAAGTCTGTCCCTTAGGCTTCATTCACACCTGGGCGTTTTCAGCTCCAAAAACGCTAAAAAAAAAACGTTTCCAAAACGCCCAACAAGTAAAATCCCATTCATTTAAATGGCCCCTGTTCACATCTGAGCGTTTTAACGCCTGAAGCAAAACGCCCAACGCTCAAAAAAGTACATGAGCTTCTTTTTGGGCAGATTACAGGCGTTTTCCATTGTTCTCTATTCAATCTAAAAACGCCTGCACAAAAAACGCCTGAAAAAACGCCCATAAAAACGCCTGAAAAAACGCCTGAAACAAAAACACCCAGGTGTGAATGGAGCCTAACACTTAACCCTCCATATAACTAAACCTAAAATTCAAGCTAACACCTAAGTTAACCCCTGTAACACTTAGGAGTCTGGCTATTAAAAGTTTGTTGTGCAGAATAAGCAGGATGAAAATTGCTGTACCTCCTCTATTGTGTGTGGTTTTTATCTTGTCAAAGTATACATTGCCAGCACACCACAGATCTTGAAAATAACGTCCAACTGTTTCTTAAAGCAGTCACATCACAGCAGTGAAAGTGCATTATTATTAGTGCATCAGAGCCATGCAGAACCTATTCATCAGGCATGTAATTTGGTGCAATCACCAGCCTGATGAAGGGGGGTCCTGCATTACTCTGAAACATTGCACTTTCACCGCTATGATGTGATCACTTTAATAAACATTATTTTCAAGATCCATGTTGTGCTATAGAGATATATGCCATGATACCAGTTCCCAACTAGCATGTTGATTCCAGTTTCAACCCATTTACTACAGACTGACTCTAGAAACATGTGCAACTATAATATTCTACACATTCCTATATTGTCAAAAACATTTTGTGACCACAATACCTTTTCGTTACCTGAATATGGTATTACTGAAAAAAAAAAAAAAAAAACATTTTTGTCCACTATGTGATGCTGGAGATATAGGAACTACACTTATTAGAGAAACTATGGCAATTTTTGGTCTGATCATGTAGATGTTTGTCACACAGTGAACATTTTATACATATATCCTTTAAATAAAATCTATAATCTAAAAACTCCTAAAATAATTTTCAGGGCTTGGGGAACCCTTGATAAAAGCAATAAAGGGGACAATGGGAAAATCTACCCTTTCAGTGGTGGTCAGAATGCCAACTACAAAGATCCTTGGTGTCATGCTGCTGGCTTTTGCTAAGTGATGTTGGCAAAGGACCTTTGCAGGCATCATCAAATAGAAGACCAATCAACCACAGCTCAATGAACCCTTAGCAACCTCTGGAGGAACCCCAGTAGAGAATGGCTGTTCTAATGGCTGAATACAGGACTTCCTCTCTTCTATCCCCATGGCTGGACAAAGCAGTAGGACGGTTAGTATAAACTGCTGTTGGAGCAAAGCAGAGCTTTGCTTTCAGAATTCAAGCTCAATTTCTGAAGCTGCATAGGTGGGCAATACTCAGATTAGCTTATCTCCCAAACCAGAAAGCCAGTTTAGCTGTAGGAGTCATCTACAGACAAATATGAGCAATGCTGTGTTTGTGCTCCCCTACCAGGGCAATATCAGAACTGTCACATAAAGTACAACCAAGAAATATTCTATTGGTTTAAAAAAGGAGCAGAGCTGACTGTACACAACTCCACAGGACTGTTAGATGAATGAAAATCCAAGACCAATATTCTATTTAAGTGAAAAGGTTGTTGTGTTTTCCAAGATTACCTTAAAGTTATGCTACTGTAATTTGTCAGTTTGGATGCAATAAATACTCACACGTAGTCCAGGTTTTCCAGGTAAACCAGGCTTTCCAGGGAATCCAATCACAGAGTCAGAGCCAGGGAAACCATCTGCACCTCTCAGTCCTGGTGGACCTGGTTTTCCCTAAAACACAAATTTGTCATCTTATGGGGGAACTTGGCTTTTGGCTATCATATATTTTTTTACATGATGTGAATAATAACTTAAAAATGCAATGCTCAGAGTACAAAACATTCAAGTCCTGTACACTTCAATTTAACCACTTGCCTTCTGTGCACTTAAACACCCTTCCCATCCAGGCCAATTTTCAGCTTTCAGCGCTGTCACACTTTGAATGACAATTGCGCGGTCATGCTACACTGTACCCATATGAAATTTTTATCATTTTTTTCACACAAATAGAGCTTTCTTTTGGTGGTATGTAATCACCTCTGGGTTTTTTATTTTTTACAAAAAAAAAGAATAAAGACAGAAAATTTTGAAAAAAAAAAAAAGTTTTTCTTATTTTCTGCGAGTAAATTTTGAAAATAAATTTTTCTCCTTCACTGATGTGCGCTGATGAGGCAGCACTGATGGGCACTGATAGGCTGCACTGATGGGCACTGATGAGGTGGCACTTATGGGCACTGATGAGGTGGCACTTATGGGCACTGATGAGGAGGTACTAATATGCCGCACTGATGAGCACTGATAGGCGCCACTGATAGGCGGCACTGATGAGCACTGATAGGCGGCACTGCTGGGCACTGAGAAGTGGCACTGCTGGGCACTGAGAGGTGGCACTGCTGGGCACTGAGAGGCGGCACTGACGGGCGGCACTGATGGGCACTGATAGGCGGCACTGATGGGCACTGGCGGATGGCACTGGACACTGACGGGTGGCACTGATGAGCGGCACTGATGGGCAGCACCATCAGTACCCACACTCAGTGCCCATAGTGCTGCCAGTCAGTGCTCATCAGTGCCTAGATGAGCAGGCACTGATGGGCACTGACTGGCAGCACTATGGGCACTGATTGTGGGCATTGATGGCGGGCACTGTGGGCACTGATGGGGGGGCACTGTGTGTATGTTTTTACCTTTTATTAATCAGGGCACTGGTGATCAGTGCCCTGATTACATCGCTGTGTGTCCCCGGCGCTGTGAGGCTCCCACTCCTTCCTCACACTGCAGGCTCTGTGTGAGGAAGGAGCGCCGGCGATGAGAGATGATCTCATATGTTTACATATGAGATCATCGCTCATTGGACGGCCCGATCACGTGGTGAATGGCCGCTGTGATTGGCCATTCACCACGATCTGTGATCGGCCGTGTCCAAGGGACACGGCCGACACAGATTTTCCCCGCTGCGCGCTCGCGGGAGCGCGCGGGGGGGCGTGTCACTGGAGGCCGTTTAAAAATGGCCTCCCGAAAATTCGAGTCCGCGCTGCAGCCGTATATAGGCTGTAGCGCGGATGGCAGCAGGTTAAGGGAAATGTATAATGGTTTATTTTATATATCATTATATGAATACATACATACAGTATCTCACAAAAGTGAGTACACCACTCACATTTTTGTAAATATTTTATAATATCCTTTCATGTGACAACACTGAAGAAATTACACTTTGCTACAATGTTAAATAGTGAGTGTACAGCTTGTATAACAGTGTACATTTGCTGTCCCCTCAAAATAACTCAACACACAGCCATTAATGTCTAAACTGCTGGCAACAAAAGTGAGTACACCCCTAAGTGAAAATATAAAAATTGGGCCCAATTAGCTATTTTCCCTCCCCGCTGTCATGTGACTCGTTAGTGTTACAAGGTCTCAGGTGTGAATGAGGAGCAGGTGTGTTAAATTTGGTGTTATCGCTCTCACTCTCTCATACTGGTCACTGGAAACTCAGTATGGCACCTCATGGCAAAGAACTCTCTGATGATCTGAAAAAAAGATTTGTTGCTTTACATAAAGATGGCCTAGGCTATAAGAAGATTGCGAAGACCCTGAAACTGAGCTGCAGCATGATGGCCAAGACCATACAGCTCTTTAACACAGAGGTCTTCAAACTATGGCCCTCCAGTTGTTCAGGAACTACAATTCCCATCATACCTCGTCATGTCTGTGAATGTCAGAATTTTACAATGCCTCATGGGATGTGTAGTTCCACAACAGCTGGAGGGCCATAGTTTGAGGATCCCTGCTTTAACAGGACAGGTTCCACTCAGAACAGGCCACGCCATGGTCGACCAAAGAAGTTGAGTCCACATGCTCAGTGTCATATCCAGAGGTTGTCTTTGGGAAATAAATGTATAAGTGCTGCCAGCATTGCTGCAGAGGTTGAAGGGGTGGGGGGGTCGGCCTGTCAGTGCTCACCCCATAAGCCGCACACTGCATCAAATTGGTCTGCATGGCTGTCATCCCTAAAGGAAGCCTCTTCTAAAGATGATGCACAAAAAAGCCCCCAAACAGTTTGCTGAAGACAAGCAGACTAAGGACATGGATCACTGGAACCATGTCCTGTGGTCTGATGAGACCAAGATAAACTTATTTTGGTTCAGATGGTATCAAGCATGTGTGACAGCAACCAGGGGAGAAGTACAAAGACAAGTGTGTCTTGCCTACAGTCAAGCATGGTGGTGGGAGTGTCAAGGTCTGGGGCTGCATGAGTGTTGCCGGTACTGGGGAACTACAGTTCATTGAGGGAACCATGAATGCCAACGTGTACTGTGATACAGTATACTGAAGCAGAGCATGATCCCCTCCCTTCAGAGACTGGGTCACAGAGCAGTATTCCAACATGATAACGACACCCAAACACATTGTCCAAGGCGACCACTGCCCTGCTAAAGAAGCTGACGGTAAAGGTGATGGACTGGCTAAGCATGTCTCCAGACCTAAACCCTATTGAGCATCTGTGGGGCATCCTCAAACGGATGGTGGAGGAGCACAAGGTCTCTAACATCCACCAGCTCTGTGACGTTGTCATGGAGAAGTGGAAGAGGACTCCAGCGGCAACCTGTGAAGCTCTGGAGAACTCCATGGCCTGGAGGGTTAAGGCAGTGCTGGAAAATAATGGTGACCACACAAAATATTGACACTTTGGGCCCAATTTGGACATTTTCCCTTCGCTGTGTGTTGAGTTATTTTGAGGGGACAGCAAATTTACACTGTTATACAAGCTGTACACTCACTACTTTACATTGTAGCAAAGTGTCATTTCTTCAGTGTTGTCACGTGAAAAGCTACAATAAAATATTTACAAAAATGTGAAGGATGTACTCACTTTTGTGAGATACTCTACATGAAATGATGTACTTTTTAAGGATACCAGTTAATTCATCATCATTCCAATATATTTAAAAGGTAAAAACTGTCTTTTATTAATGAATAATTTATTTAAATCAATATTTCCTTATATAAATAAAATATATACACCACTTTGTCAATTTTTACAGCACCTTGAAGCCCAACTTCAGACACAGCCACTCGCCAGCTCTTCAAACTCCTGCTCCATTAAGGGCCCCGCAGCAATATGTTATGCTGTTTGTTTATATATACTTACCTTTTTCCAAAAAATTTCAGGCCAATCATGTAATGTGCTAGGTGCTTGTCCACTTCATTATTCTCTCATGAGTCAGTAGTCCTCCTTTATTCAGAGTGGCTGTGATATCGCCACATTTTTGCATCAATACACTGTTAATGATGGGTGCCATTGTGACAAAGACTGGGGATACCATGTGGGAGAAAAGAAGTACTCCAGGTGCAAGATTCAAGGTATTGCAGCCTAAGCTCCTTTTTTTGTTTTACCCAGTTGGGGCACCATATGACAAATAAATTAGTCCCAAGTTGAGTTTTAATTTCATCTCAACCTCTTCAAATATATTATAATATACATTTTGCAATCACATTTACAAATCCATTTTCATTGCTGTTTGATCACTACTGAATTCACAGCCATTGCCGTAGGTTCTCTTTCAAGTAGGAACAAACAGGTTCAAAATGGCAATCAGGCAGGATTTTTAAGGCAGAAAAGGCATACTATGTCCTTCCTGCATTAAAGTTTCTTACCTGCCTGTCTGCAGTGCTTAGTGAGAAATTTTGGCATCTGCCAAGACGAATGACTTCTCATACATGCGCAGGAGTGTTGTCCTCTCAGGCCGGCCAATCAAAACGGCTGATAAGGATTTGGAAGAAGACCAGCTGAAGATGTCAGTTGCTGGTGAGGGAGTTTTGGGACATCGCAACACTGGAGTGGGGGTGAGTATAGTTTTCTTTTAAGTCAATTATATACAGGGGGGTGGATTTACTAAAACCGGAGAATGCAAAATCTGGTACAACTGGTGTAGCCAATCAGCTTCTAACTTCAGCTTGTTCAATCAAGCCTTGACAAAAATATAACTGGAAGTTGATTGGCTTCTATGCAGATTTATCATCAGATTTTGCACTCTCCAGTTTTAGTAAATCAACCCCAGAGTGTATCTCTTAGTTTTCAGATCTGCATACCTATTAGTCAGTGATGCAAAAAGTATTTAAACCAAAGAGAATAACAGTCATTTAGCATTTTTCAAAGGCGGTCAGCCTCCACATTTTTCTGACAGGTTTACATTACCAAAGGTATTGCCCTTAGTTACTCTGGATAAGAGACAGGGAAAACATTCCATTTTTTTTTTTGTAACTTTGCTGTATAGAACTTATCAGTATAATTGTAAAAAAATAAAACGTTTTTATTATTTTTAGAGAGTTGGGGAAATTTAAAACCCTTGTCAGTTTTTTTTTGTTGCTTCCTTTGTCTCTCTGAAACAATTTCCCTTCACTTTCTGTCCTATAAACACAGCAGGAAGGAAAAATAAAAATTTCTAATTTGAGGTTAATCTCCTATAACACAAAGCAACACGCTGTATTTTTCTAAAATTTGAAAATAAACACCTTTCAAAAAAGGTTGAAATCATACTTGAAGCCACAATTGCATTTACCTTTTAAGCAATGTCCCCCAAGTGATTTTGTAGAAGCTACAGTCTCATAAGCATATTTCTTGCAAGAAAAATATGCACAGGACCAATGAAACTGAAGATTTTTTAAAGAGCTCAGTGATTTGTGGCTAAGCAATTGACTTGTAGCTATGTCTACAGCTACAAGATAAGCAAACTTCAATAACTACTCCTGGTATCCCATGCAGCTGTGGAACACCATGTCACACCAGTGATTTGTAGTTGCACATACCGTATCCAGCTACAGCAGCAAATCTGTTGCAAGCTACAAATCACCGAAAATAATCAGAGATCCTGTCTTTTGTACAAAATCCCTTATCTGAAGAGAAAGAAGGGTCCATTACATCCTGAAGGAGATCAACTTTAACTACCTGCTTCCCAAAGGTTTTTGCCTATGGACCTGTCCATATAAGATGAAAGAATGTTCTAATAATCATACAGATAAATCACATTCACTTTTGAGGCTGCTGGAAAAATCTATGAAGCAGAGAACATCTGGCATTAATATAACATCTGCCTGCTGGGACTGCGCACAGCCTTGTGGAATCACAGCTGATAATAAATGGACGATCCAGCATGGATGAATTCAAATGAAGCTAATACTCAGATATCTTCTGCTAGGAAAATGCCGAAGCTACTCACGGGAATTCCTGGCTTGCCAGGTGGTCCTCTCAATCCTTTCTTTCCCTTAGAGCCCTAAAATATAAATGTTTGTAAAGTTAAGTCAACCAAAGATTCACACCCTTCAAATCTTACACTGGCTCAGCACAGCAAAGAACACAGAGAGAAATTAATTGGTGATATATACAAGTAGGAAGCTATGTCAAAATATTAGAATTCCGTATTAATACAGTCTCAGCTCAGTATATGCTGGTAAGGCTTAGTCACCCATTGCCCCGAAGGCTCCAGCAAGAAAAGGCTGAGGCTGGCAGCACAGAGGCTAAGTACTAGGGTTGTTGGTTTAAATTCTAACCACAGCACTACCTGCCTGTAGTGAATCTTCTCCCTGTGCCTGCGTGGGTTTCCTCCAGGTACTCTGGCTACCTCCCACACTCCAAAGACATGCTGGTAGGTTAACTGGTTCCTGTTTAAATTGGCCCTGGTATACATACTGTATATTTGAATGTGAGTTAGGCTGGCCATACATTATACAATTTTCCTTGAGACTTAACCAAAACCATATAACATGGGGTCAAACCTAAACACTCTCAATTTGTATGCAATCAGGCAGGCCCTTGCACTACATAGTTGAAGGTAAATCTAAAGGAAATTGAATAAACAAAATGTATAATGTATGGCCAGCTTTAGGGGCCTTAGATTGTAAGCTCCTTGACGGCAGGGACTGATGTGAATTTACAATATATATGTGTAAATTAACAGTGCTATATAAGTACCTGTAATAAAAAAAATCTTTATAACTGTGCTTCCAGCTTTGGCCACTCCCTGTTGGGTTTTTTGCCTAACACATCGGGATTAGTAAAAATCCATTTGCTGCGCCAGAAGAAGTTAGAGTTGATGAATTGGGCAGCAAAGAAAGACAAACCATGGAAGATCTCCAAAAGGGAGTTTCTGGGATGTAAATACATATATAGCAGCTTAGCAGTCCTTAGATAAGGTACATGCATTTGTTTTCTTTTTCAGACCTTTTTCTCTTTACTTTTACCGGGTAATCCTGCAAATAATAATTCTCCTTTCCCTGGGTGGCTAGCTACTTTCACTCCTCCACTGTGTAAAGTCCACCCAAGCTGGACTTTAAACATGTTTGCCTTTGTTCATCAACTCTACATGGTGGGAGATTGGTACTTTACATATGGAAAGTAACATTAATTTATGCTTTGAGTTAAGTTTACGGGAAATGACAAGAACATGGTGTTTTTGACTAGATCAACTGGTATTTTCTGTAATTACTAAAAATGTTCTTAGCCTGGAAAAGAAAAAAGAATGCAGTCACCGTATCTAAGGACAGCAAGATGAAACATAGCAGTTTAGTTCTTGGGTATAGGTATCCTTTAAAGCTGTATGTGGGAATATGAGAGGCTGCCACTGGTGTTTTGTTGATTCCTCATTTAGTAGCCTCAACAACCTCTGTAGTTTCTGAGTTACTAACCAACAAAAAACATGCAGATGACAGTGCATTGCATGCTTGTACTGGGTCAGTAAAGCAGATAGTACCTATTGCTGTGTTAACTGTCTTGCAGGTATGAGTGAAAAATACAGGGGGGGGGGCTCAAACTTCTCTGGTGCAGTTAACCCATGAGTTTTGTGTGGACGCTTTCCTTTAGACTCCCAAGAGCTCCGGTGGTTTTGGTGCGGTTTCAGAAAGCACACCAAAGATGCAGCATACAGGAGTTTTGGTGTGCTTTCTGAAACTGCACTAAAACTACAGGACCTTAGAAGTCTATGGGAAAGCATGGCTTACCCACATGAAAAGCGCAGGAGGGCAGTGTGAAGTTACCCTACCCAAAGAGTTGAAACACCATTCCTGGTTTTAAAAAAAATCTCTCTTTTGCTGGTTTTGTGTCCTAAAATTTGGGCGCCCCGTGGCTTAGTGGTTAGTACTTCTGCCTTGACTCGGTTCAAATTCTGGCCAGGGGCTATCTGCATGGAGTGTGTATGTTTTGTACTTTTGTGGGTTTCCGCCCAAACTTCTGCAGCGCTTTTCCTGTAAGACCCACAGGGTCTACATGCCCAGGTTTTCCCACAGCCAGGCACATAACAGGCTCATTCACTCTTTCTCCAAAGACCAGTCTAGAGGTTTTGTTTTTGTCGTTTTTATTTTTGGAGAACCTGGATAGGGATGAAGAAGTGATGAGATACTCCAAGAATAAGAACAACTGAAGACTTAATCTTCCTTTTTGCTTAAGTAATAGTAGAACCAGTAGAGCAAAGTCCCTTTTTCTTTAGTGGACAGTTATCTGGACAGAGCTCTAGAGGACACCAGTTGGTGTCCCCTTTAACAGACCCACAGTGGACTATAACTACAAGACCCAGAGCTCTGTGTGCTCTCAGAATAAATGCAATCTCCCAGCCCGGCTTCAGAGCCTGTTTCTCTGGGATAGGCCAGAGTTTATGCCACCATCTGCATAGCTCCACACCTATTATCCAGAAACTTCTCATGTTGCTTGGATACAGAGGAAGCTATCTAGAAGACTAGCAGTAGCACAGCACACAGATCAGGCCTAACTAATCAACTGCAGCTCACTGAGTACAGTGAGCTAAACTATGTTACCTAAACCAACATTACAGCCACACTGACTACAGTGTGGCAACCAGACTTACCTATCAAAAACAAACTAGAGATCGACAAAGCCTATATATCGAGGGCCGATATGCACTTTCCCTGATATATCGGAATTGGCCACCACGGTGACCAATATTGCCGATATTTCAGGAAAGTGCTTGTACCGGAGTGATGCCTGCAGCTAGAGGCATCACACTGGTACCGGCATCTATAGCCGACGGTCGGCTGTCTTGTAATGACAACCGAGACGGCTGAGAAGCCGCTCAGCTGTCATTACAAGGAGCAGGAGGGGACGTCCCTCCTGCCGCTTACGTGGCTCGCCCGGGTCTCCTATCCCACTGGGAGACCCCAGCAACCAGCCTGCATGGTCGCCGAAGACTCGATCAAAGCCCCATTCGGATCTGATCGGGTCTCCATGCAAAAACCCGGAAGTGATGTCACAAGTCACATCACTTCCGGGTACTGTCTGGCACCAGATTTAAAAAAATGACAGCATTCAAAACAGCCAAACTTGGCGTTTGGAATGCTTTTAAGTTAAGAGGAGTTGTTTAGGGTCCTCCCGATCCCTCCATAACAGTACCTGTCAAATAAAAATTATTTTTTTTTTTGAACAAAAATATCGGGCCATATCGGCCGATACCGATATGCATTGGCCAAAATATCGGTATCGGTATTGGCAACGAAAAACCGATATCGGTCGATCACTAAAACAAACACATACCTAACTATCCTAGCACCTACCTAGGAGGGTGCTACACTTCAAAGATTTGCTGGTAGGTAAATTGGCCCTAGTATATGTGCATATAAGATAGGGACTTAGCTATGTGGGCAGGGACTGATATAAATGTACAGAATGCAAAGACCTGCATAAATTGTTGCTGCTATTTAGATGTCTGTAATAATAATAATAATAATAATAAAAAAAAATAATAATAATAATTTGATTGGCTAATTTTGTTTTTAGCAGAGATCACATGGCCAAATGTCTAGGCTTTTAGTCACAACGCCAGTTTACAAAGGAGACTCAGGTAAACCTTCACTTTGCAAAGATCCAATCACGTGCAAGTAAATTTAAAAAGATCTAACTTTACAGTGGCCATGGAATAAGGAATTTATCTTCTACTTCACAAAAGTCTCCATGTAGTTACTTCTGTTGCTTATTATCACAAAATTTTAGGTAATATTTCACAATATCTAAAATGATAAAGTGTATTATCCCAGCATGTAGGAATTCCTGAAAACTATAATGCATGTCATGTGTCCAAAGATGCAGAGCTGTTATTAAATCAGATTTTCACAGCAGGGTTTGTGGTTCTATTTCAATAATAATATGACAATAATTTGATGTGATAGTTACAGGAGGACGTTTGGAAAGTTATTCATCAGGATGACAGAAAAAACCCTCAGAAAGATCAAAGAATAAAATGAAGAGACAAGAATCTGTTTCATCTCTCCTTTCGGGCTCGTTCGGGTGAGTGATCTGCTGAAGGTGTCAGTATAATCCTAATGACACCCCAAACGCAGATCCCAATTGCAGTACCTTGCCTACAGCAGATTGCATGGTGCAGAATGTTTTTCGAAAAGTAGTTCATGCACTACTTTTGGTGTGATCCAGTGCAATTTCAGCCTATTCAAATGAATGAACTGAAAATTGCACTGCACAGAGTCACACAGGAATCACACATGGACCTATGTGATTCAGATGTGAACCGGCCCTAAAAGCTTATATAAACCTGAGAACAAAAATGTAACATACTGCAGCTTACCAGCCCTTAAGCAGCCCATACATGAGTCCTTTTTTTTTTTTCCAACCAGCAGGTTGAACGTAAAAAGCTGACTTGGTTTCTCCATCCCCCTGACTTGAATGGAGGAATCCTCCTGCTGAGCTATTGTATTCTGACAACAGGGAGACTTCCCCATTGTCAGAACACACTGATCATTGTTGCAGGCTATAGCCTGCAGCACTGATCGGGCGTGGAATATCTGTCAGGGTGGTTGCACAGAATTATATTGGTAGATTGACTTCTGTACATCTTCAGTGCCCATGCATGGATTGAAATTCGGCCTGTATCTGCTTAACCGGCTGAATTTTGATCTGTGTATTGCCGGATGTGGTGGCTGCATTTTTTATTTTTTCAGACTCTTTCCTTTTAATTTTACCGTGTGATCTTGCCAGTAACACACTACCTGTCCTGACAACATTCACTCACTGTACTGCATCTATGGAGTAGTAGCTTTGTCTTCTTAGGACAAGAAATGTATTAGAACTACAGAACACCCACTCTCCTCATCTCGATGATACAGGGGTAATGTACTCTCTGGTCCACAAAGGAGATCTGAGGATGGCTGACAACACTGCTTGAGATTTCAGTTCAGCAAATTGGTACTTTTCTGTAATTGCAGCATTTTTAACCATGAGGAAAAGTGAATTATTGAAGCCTAGACTTACATATTAACCCTCTTCTGCCCAGCCTCAGCGTCCCATTAAAAGGGGTCTGAATGCCTGGGGAGTGGAAAGGATCGGTGGATCATGTGATCAATGTGTTTGATTTTAACAGTGGTCATGTGACTGGGAGCAGGACCCACGACCCATCATTAATACGGACTGAAAACTGTCTTTGACAGCTCATTCACTTTTCTGGGAGCAGAAACTCTGCCAATCTTGGATGCAAATGTACAGGGTGTGGGCATTACATGGGTGGCAATAGGTTAATCATACTTAAGAAGTATGGGGTTGAATGACATTGTCTGGTGGAGTACACTCTTGATTGCAGCTCATTTGTAATTTGCGATGTGTGCTGAATGCATCATTTACATTTAGCTCCTTGGTCCGTTTATTCCAAATATTTAGCCTGCCACATACATGTACAGTATAGACAATCATCTTACAGATTTGGGTTTAAAGCTCAAGTAACAGGAAAGGATTGTAAAGGATGGAAAGTTTTGTCCGTGGGTCAGACAGACAAGATGATGACCCATAAATTTGGTTTCATGTCCTCTGCTTTGCATTTTAAGAAAATGGTAATAAATCATTTTTGTGCCTCAGCCATCTAACCATGACGTATGCGGGTCTGATACTTAATTTGCTTCCTTTCCACACCAGCATGATCTTGATGGATGCAAACCTTAATACTAATAATAAAGGTGGAAAGTAACATCTGTACTTACTGTTGATCCTCGCTCTCCTCTTTGCCCCTGTTCACCCGTCACTCCTGGTTCGCCCTATAAGAAACATTCGAACATTACACACAGTTAAAGATATTTGGAATAGGTAGTTAAAGATGTGAAGATGAAAGCATAAAAACTTAAAAGAATAAAAATCACAGTACATACATGCAGAGAGGACTATCCACTCATAAACTGTACAGTATGTAAACCCTAACAATGAACTTCGCTTATTGTTATTCTCTTGTTTGCTCCGTCAGTCATGTCAGAAATTCAAAGTTGTCCAGTGTCTTGTACAAATTCCTGATGTCATCTCAGGAAATCTAATTAACCCTCCTAGTGTGCATCTTGGACTACAGAACAAATAAGGGTTGATTTACTAAAGGCAAATAGACTGTGCACTCTGCAAGTGCAGTTGCTCCAGAGCTTAATAAATGAGCAGAAGCTCTGCTAACTTCCATCATCCAATCATGTGTAAGGAAAAATGCTGTTGTTTATTTTGTTTTTTTGTTTCCTTGCATGTGATTGGGTACTCTTTGCAAAGTATAGCTTTACCTCATTTACTAAGCTCTGGAGAAACTGTATCTCCAGAGTGCAACTGCACTTTTCAAAGTGCACAGTCTATTTTCCTTTAGTAAATCACAAAGTATCTACTTTGTAAAGAATAGAACAGGGGAGTATTTGAGTAGTTTATTAAAAGACAAAAGGCCAGGGTTGACACCTATCAGTCCACTAAATGCTGTGTGTAATCAGCCCAAAACAGGATTTAGAAGTTGACTGCATTTCTGGCGAATCTACGTGTATCTGCCCGTACTTGCTGGGCCTCTAAAGGGATAAAACAATGTGGAAGTATTGCAGAAATCGACTGCATCTTTTTTGAACTAAAAAAAAAAAAAAGGATTTCTTGTAAGTATTGTTTTTTTTTTTCATAACAACTGTTACTGGTATTAAAGTGGATCTTCACTGCATCTGAGCACCACAAACCAAAAACACTATTTAATTCATTTTTAATATTCAAAGCAAACTCCTCCATCCATGTCTCTATGCTTTATGTTGTTGCAAAATCACTTTGAAAAATACCCCCTAGCATTTCTGCCCGTGGCCATCTTGAGTAAGGGCAAACGATTTATGTAGCATGCATGCCGGAGAGTGTGCTTAGCTAAGAAAAGCCCCTCCTCCTCTCCTCCCCTCCTGAAGACTCCTGGGATGTATGACATCATTTGCCTAGGCAAGAAACCAGAAAGTAACTGAAGAAATGTAAAAAAAAAAAAAGTTTAAAAAGTAAATATAATATACTCTCCTATCTATTTACTAATGCTGGTAGCATTAGGATTAAAAACAATCAATGTTGATTGGAAGAGTGAAGTTATAGCCCTGTATAGTACGTCCCCATTGATAACATTGGTCAATGACACTGTATAAAGTGAAAAATCCCACAGGGGCTATACTAAAAAGTCTATAATATAACAAAATATAGGAAGCGCTGGGAATCCGAACCCCTTTAAACAGCTTGCAGTGCTAAAAAAAAGGAGAGGTATCCTGCCCCATTAAGGAAAGCTGGACTCATACTAGGACCTTACCGTAGACCAGAAGAGTCCAACTCCAGATGGAGGCTGCACACAAGCCCGGACTTCATCAAAGATAATAATTTTACTTTTTTAATTTTAATCCAAACCTTAGCTAAATACACATTTAAAAACCACAACTGTTTTACACTTAAGCAGAATTCAAAGAGAATGGCTCTACTGAGGAAGGACTGCAGCTTTTTATTCATCAGGTACCAATAATCCTAACAGACAATACAAAGTCAGCTCTGATGCAAAATCCCTACACTGTGCAGAAAAAATGGCTGTTGTTACAAAAATGGCAAATGTTATACTGTGATAGCATAGCATGTGGGAATCTAAAATCCCCAGTGGATATACTTACTGGTGCCCCTTGCTGACCGATTGCTCCTCTTGGTCCAACAACACCAACAATACCCTAAGACAAGACCACATTTAACAATTTTGTTATTTTTTTCACATAACACAGTAAAGGATGCTGTATTATCGTTAGAAAAACGGCATCAGGAATTTTGTAAAATATTTAAGAGTGGCTTAAAATAATTTTTAAGTTTTAGCCAGGCAGTGATGGACTGAGCTAGTGTCAGGACCTGGGCTGTAGAATCCAATCACACTTTTTTTTTCTTTAATTTTATAAAAAAAATTTTAAACAATGTATATATCCTAGTGATTGTTGATTCTCATCAGTTTGTATTCATATTTTAAATCCATTGTTTCTATGTGTAGTTTCCAGGTGTACATTATATTCACACGAGGGCCATCATAACTGCTCTTTGGATATGCAGGCGGTGCTGCCTGTTTAGCAGTACTGGGCTATAGTTGTGTCATTCTTGCCATTCATATCTAGCAGAGAGGTCTACCTGATTAAAAGAAGTGCATTCTCTAAGTGGTTGTGGGCTGATTTACTAAATGAGTTGAGAATCTTCTATAAAAAAAGAAATTGTGAATATTCACTGCTATTACCCATCATGTAAAAAGCACCTGCACATGATTGGGTATTTAAAGTGAGCAGGAATTCGCTTTTCAAGTGAGTAGATAGTTTAAGTGAATATTTGCACAATTATTTTAATGACGATTCTCAACTCCATTAGTACATTAGTCTCAATATCTAATATTAGTTTTCAGGAAAGTGGAAGGAATGTAGTGAAATACAAATATAAGATCTATTTATGTCCCACAATTATGGAATTATAATACAGTAAGCATGTGTGAATTTCATATGTTAAAGCCACATTAAAATTACTTTAAAGCAACTCTGTCACTTAACTGAATTTTCTACATTAAACGCTGCTATCATTAAAGCTAAACAAGTACATTTACAGTGGACTATATAAAAAAAAAAAAAATAAACATTTCTCCATCCACACAATTGAGGTGGATAAAGGAATCTCCCCCATCATGGGACATTGTATTCTAACATTGTATTCTAACAGCATTTTGTATTTGCCAGACGACTTCAGTGCAACTTGAAGCAACTTTAAAGTGACTTTGAAGCAACTTCAGGAAATGTCTGGGTAATCTTTCTGTAATGTCGGTTCCAAATCACATCAATTTGGATGAGGATCCAACTTGGAGGTGACTTCCATTAAAGTCAATGGGCACAAGTCAGATAGAAGTCGCCTTGAAGTAGTTCAGGAACCTTTTCTAAAGTCAGAACGACTTCAGTAGTCCTGATTAAGACAGCTCTCATTGACTAAAATGGCATTTCATATGTCACGTGACTTGGGGTCTCACAAGTCGGATCCCAAGTCGCAACAGTGTGAACTGAGCCTTACTGCTGTTAGAGTACACTGACCCACAGCTGCAGCCGCTGATCAGAGACATTTTTCCAGCATGTCACTTTGACAGTGGGGACTGCCATACACTGATCAAAATTTGGCTGTTCCCTGTTGGCCTGGCCAAATTATTAGCAGTGTTTGGCTAACTTAAATCTTGATACCAGAACAAGATTTCTAAAAGGCATATAAAATTCAGATCTTTCATGCTGTAACCTGCTGGTCAGTACAGCCTAAGCTTTGGCCAGGGCAGGAAGATTTGGCAGCCTAATGCAGGTATGGCAGGCAGCTCTAGGTTCCTGCATTCATACATACAATAGTCCCCTTCTTCCTTCCTTTATCTCATTGTTTCCTAAACTATGGGTCAAGACCCAAACTGGCTGTGTTGTGATGGGTCGCCATACAGTGGTGAAGTATATGCAGCCTAGTTTGTCCAAGCACAAAATTGGTAGAAATTGATACAGTATAGCACACTTTATTTATCTGTGATTCAAATTGTATACTACCTAAATGTAGTCTACAAACAATGCAGTTTATTTATCACAGAAAATATTCATTGTGAGGCAAGAAGACCGCAAAAATGTCAAAATAAAATATGATATGCAGTTTTTTCTTTACTAAAGCATATAGAAATGCAGAGTGCCTGCAATGTGATATATGGTCATTGTTATTTGACTTTGTATGGCTTTTTGAATATTTTGCTAATAATTCTCATCCTGGGTTTCAGTATTTTCCTAACTGGGTCCTCTGATTAATAAATTAAAAAAATCCTTGCATTAGATGGTTGTGCAATAGCCTCCATGAAGTGTACACATGCCAGTGGCGGCTGGTGCTCAAAATCTTTTTTTTGGGGGGGGGGCGCAAACAGAAAAATGTAATAGGCATTGCTTTGCGGCAAAAAGCGTGGTAAAAAATTGCGTGACTTTGAGGTCACCAAAGTGTGAAAGGGGCCTTCAGTAATCAAGGTATAGTGTGCCCTCTTCAATGCAGAGTGACCAGTGTACCCCCTTCAATGCTGACCAGTGACCAGTGTGCCCCCATCAATGCAGAATGATCCGTGTGCCCCCATCAATGCAGAGTGACCAGCGTGCCCCCTTCAATGCACAGTGACCAGCGTGCGACCCTTCAATGCAGAGTGACCAGTGCCCTTACCTGATTTGCAGCAGTGGCTTCTCCTCAGTCCCCCGCGTCTCCCTGTATCTCATTGAGTCCTCCTGCCTCGTCCTCCCGCCTCCTCCTCCTCCTTGGCCAATGGCATGGGTTCGCCTTTCGGCCAATCAGGAAACGGGTCTTGGACCCGCTTCCTGATTGGCCAGGAGGAGGATCTGTGTGACAGTATTGAATTTTCATTCGCTATTGTCACACAAATGGGTGGGCTAGGGCGCGGTGCTCTGACCCACGGTTAACCCTTTTCTGAAGCCTGTTAGAGCCTCTGGCTCTAATCAGGTGCTTCAGAAAAAAAAAAACCCCATTGAACTCCATGCATCTGGCGCCCCGCATGTAGATTAGGGGGCCGGACGCATGGATAAGGGGGCGGCGCCCCTGCGCCCCCAACGCACCAGCCGCCACTGACACATGCTATAGGTACACACAGCTGTAGGTACTGAAACAAACCCTGTATAGCAGTAAAAACAGATTAGTAAGACATTCAACACAAGTTTTCAGTATGAAATAAACATTTTAACGTTTCCACAGCCATCACAGAAGATGTGAAAAAAAAACGAATCTCTGTACATGTCTTAGTACCTTATAGCCTTCATCTCCAGACTCTCCCCGATCACCATGCTCTCCAGTAGGGCCCTGTGTTGAATAGGACAAGATATATATTTTATTTTGTAGGCAATAAAACACACATTACATTCAACAATATTATATACAAGAACAAGTTGCTTAGGCAACAAAAATATTCTTTATTGCAATATAGACTTTGTTGAGCAGTGTTCATCTGAAGTGACAAAGTAAAATGAATAGCAGCCAATAGGCACATACAGAGCAGTCTGGAATACTTCCAGGTGCTGCGAACAAAAAAAAAAAAAAAAAAAAGACAGCTCCTCAATAAATATAAAACTAGAATGGCGCACAGTGGGAGGGATAATTTAATAAATGCGCAATTTCAAACAAAATTCTCTGGCACTCAGCCCCACGAGCCAGCATTACATTCTGTCTAATCTATTTCTAAAAAAAAAAAAATACAGGTTAACACTGCATACATTTATAGAAAGCTACACACCATGCCAAGGAATCTCTGTATTTTGCAGTTCTACACTAATCTATGACAGAGCGGGACACGTATTAAAGCATTAAAACAACCGAAATCAACCTTAACCACTGCAGCCTCAGAAGATTTACCCCCTTCAAGACCAGGCCATTTTTTTTATACAGCACTGCGTTAATTTAACTGACAATTGCACAGTCCTGTGACACTGTACCCAAATAAAAAGTATGTTCTTTTTTCCCCACAAATAGAGCTTTCTTTTGGTGGTATTTGATCACCTCTGCATTTCTTATTTTTTGTGGTATAAACAAAAAACAACCAAAAATTTTGAAAGAAAAAAAACAATATTTTTTACTTTCTGCTCTAAAACAGAACAAGTACAGAGTGCTCAGCGGGTGCTGGTGGATATCAAGTCCTCCCAGCAGTAGAATCACAGCGGGAGCGAGCCGCCAGCAGAGTGCACTTGTGTCCGATATTCGGAAGCCCAGGATCACTTATATACGCGATCCTGCGCAGCGTGGCCGTGTTACTGTAGCAGTAAAACTGCTATACGGCGGTCGGCAAGTGGTTTAAGTGGTTCTAAAGGCAGGTTTTTTTTTACCTGAATGTATTCCCCCCCCCCAGCCACCCCAAAATACATACCTGAGCATGATCTCAATACAGCAAGAGCAAAGGTGCACAAGAGCAAAGGTTTTCTCGGCTCTCTCTCTCCTCATTGGCTCAGACACGGCAGTGGGAGCGATTGGTTCCTGCTGCTGTCAATCACAGCCAGTAAGGAGGGAGCGGAGGTGGGTGTCTTATGGACACACCGAGTTGGCTCGGAAGCAGCTTGCTGTGGGGGCACTCGCAGGGAGGAGGGGCTAGGAGTACCAGCGGGTCCCAAGAAGAGGAGGATTGGGCCTGCGCTGTGCAATACCATTGCACAGAGCAGGTAAGTATGACATGTTTGTTTATATAAAAAAAATATAAAGTGAGCCTTAAGAATCACTTTAATTGTAAGCACCCTGTAAGAAAGCCGAAAACGTGGGAAAAAAACACTGAAGTCTTGCTGTGTGCATACACTAAATGGCAGAAACAAAAAATATACAGTACCTCTTCTCAGGTTTAAAAAATGCTGCACATCTGATCAGGGCTATATTTTGGCATTCACAAAGGATTAATCCTCTTTACTTTGGGATACATGATGCAATCAGATCTTCTGTGCCAAGAAGACTTTACTGTGCTACGAACTGAATGAGTAGGAGGGTATTTTGATTGCTTATTCTCTTCTCGCCATAACCTGTATGGTTATACTGCATTGAAGCATTGAAGCCATGGTTTCCATACACTGCACTGATGATGGCCAAAAAGCCAGAAAAGCTGTAAGCAATTTGGAATAAATGGCTCCAAAATATCAGGCTATATATTCACTACACACAAGCAGTTCTTGAAGTGCATCTGACTGATGGGGAACAAAGAACTGCTTTGCATGTATCTGCCCACTGTCCTGAAATTAGGAAAAATACTTTTATTTTTGGGATATGTGATGGAATAAGACATGTGAATACCGTCTGTACTAAGAAGGCTTTACTGTGCTACTCACTGATTCGGATGAAGGGCTTTTTGATTGCTTTATTCCCTTCTCACCATAATGGTATGGTTATACTGTCATGTTGGGTAATTGCATATGGACCACATATTGGATTGTTAAATAGGACACAATATTTGTCTTTCTGTTTTTTCCATCCGTTATCTAGTCTTATTTTCAAACCTCTAATACCTGGGGCTTTGGAAGGTAGATGTGGTTTCTATCAAATATATATGGGTGTGGATATTAAAAAGTTGGGATGTCCATTATAGCCATTATTAGATATTGCCATATGGCAACTTTAAGTAACCAAGAATTATTTTCCCCTTCCAGATAACAGAACAGAATTGAGATTGTCTAATATGGAAGTCTAGACATATAGTTTAGCGTTTCACCATATTGTTACACATGAGATGCCAATATTAGCCATCAAAGCCAAGCAGAGGGGAGCTCCTCTCACCCTCTTCTGCCACATTTGGCACCTTTCGGGGGGGGGGGGGGGATATCTGTCAAAACCAGGTACCCGCTCCAACTTCCGAGTAAGATCGCCACACAACGATTGCAGCGATCTACAAAATTTTCAGGCCCCTCCTCTTTACCCCCTCTCCTGCTGGCTTCTGGGAGAAACACACAGGTCCCAAAAGACAGTAGGACCATTCAGAAAGTAGGAAACAGGCTGTGAATACGCAAGGCTTCACTTCCCGTTTCCCTTCGTGAAGATGCCAGAGCCGATGGATGGATCGGCTTGGAATGCTGAGATCGTGGGATCCTTGGACAGGTAAGTGTCCTCATATTAAAAGTCAGCAGCTACACTATTTGTAGCTGCTGACTTTTTCTTTTTTACAGGTTGGAACTCTGTCTTAAAGAGAACTTTAAGCAAAAAGTCAAAATCCAAGGATAGGTATTATACTGTATGCCTTATCCTAGCTGCAAGCATCATCCATGTGCCCATTTCAACACCTTTAACTCCTAAAATCATGGTAATGGCACTCATCCATCTGCTGGGTGACTTTTTGCAAAAGTGGCTGCTTAAACTAAACTTATCAATTTAAAAAAAAATGTTACAGTCCCGCTAGGCCAGGAATGCTGTCACATTTGCGTGTGTTCTCAACCAAACTGTCAAACCATCAAATGTCTGGTGACATGACTGATCACATGTGCAGCATTATTTCAGTTGCTGATCAAACAGAGGCTAATGCCTCGTACACACGCAACGATTATCGGCCGACCGATCGTCCAACTTTTGTCCAGAGTGGTGTTTTGTTGGTTGGAATGTGCCTAGACTGTACACGAATTTTCTCGGCCAACAAAAATCTACTTCAGAAGTGATGTCATGTGCTGGTTTACTTTCCATGTGTTTTTTCTTCTCTGAGCATGCCCAGTCTTGCTCATCTGATTTTTGTCTACCGAAATCTGTACTGACTGACGGAAAATCGGCCGTTGTGTTGACGGCCAACAAAAATTTTATCGCCTGCACACCAGATTTTTTTCGGCCAAAAAGTCGGAAGCATCATACTAACAAGTCGACAATCGGCCGATCGGACGTCAGCTGAAAATTCCCGGCCAATAATCGATGCGTGTGTACGAGTGTTGCTGTGTAGTAAATTACAGAAGGCTGATTTCAAGACCAATTCAGGTATTTATACTTGCTGAACCTAAAAATACATGCAATATATTTTTTTTTAATACCACATAAATGGATGAACAGGGTTTACAGATTTAACATTCCCCTACAGTTTTCCAAGGTATACCTGATAAATCATTCAGTATAATGCCTAAAACAAAAGTGCTTTAGAGAAAAACCTACTGGTTCACCTGGGGGTCCCTGTGGTCCAATTACAGTACTGTCTTCACCAGGATAACCCTGCAAATAAACATACAGTATGGAGAAATGTAAATGGAGTTTATTCTTAAGCCTACTCAATGTCATTATTTAAAGGAGTTTGCAAAATGAATGCACACATTCTATTTCATGTATGACGTTAGGTGATGAATATTCTATGCCAAAAATATCACACGCAAAGGACTTTGTTAGAAACAGCACACATGTTTTTCTATCTATAGTTCTGCTAATTTGCAATGTATAAATGCTATATCCACAGCAAGAGGTTAAAAGTTGAGCAGAATTCATGAAATTGGTTGGTCTGACCCTTGCTTGTTTGCCTGCTGTTGTTTCCTAAAGCCTGCTCTACAAGCATCTCCCTTTTCCTCCTTCAAACACAAATCACTGTACCATTTGCAGGTGGTAAAGCTCAAATTGGCAATCATTTACAGTGTCTGAGACATAGAGGTATTTTATGTTTATCCACCAGTCAGTAAAGTGTTGGTGAGTACTAACAACTGCTTTTACTATAGTATATAACTGCTTCCATGCTAACCCCTTCAAAAGCTACTCTACCAGTCTTCAATATGGGTCCCTAAATATAAGTCAGTACAGTGGGAAATACTCATAGATATGAGCCCTTACCTTCTCTCCTTTAGGCCCTGATGGTCCAGGTGGTCCTGTCTGGCCTTGATGACCCTAAATACAAAGGCAATACCTTTTATTATACAGTAGTATAGGGAGGAGGCTGCAGCTTTGGAATTGATGTAGCTAAGCAGGGAGGTGGCATGGTTAAGCTGGCCAAACATTATACAATTTTCTTTAGATTTACCTCTTAACTATGTAATACAAGGGCCTGCTTGATTGCAAATAATTTTTTTAGGTGACCTCATATTATATGGTTTTGGTAAATCTACAGAAAATTGTACAAGAAAATTGTATAATGTATGACCAGCCTTAGTGTTCACTGGATTGATGGGTTAGAGGGCTGGCTTAGATTTAGATAAAAGTACACATGTACTATAAAGTGCAATTCAGTGTTAAACTTCAAACAGGCCTGTACTTTTATTAGATTTATCCAATCTGGCAGTTCCTCTGCCTCCTTATCATTCATTCTTAGGCAAAACTTTTTTTTTCCATTTTGGATAGAGTAAGGCAGAGGTGTCAAACTCAATTTAATTGTAAGCCACATCAGCATTAGGGTTGCCCTCAAAGGGCCGGTTGTATCTGTAGGACTATGTGTCTACTTTGATACCTAGGAGTACACAGTGTACAGAGTATAGCGTTCACAAGTTCGCTACATACAGATTGCAGAGTTCAGGGGTGCTCTGTGTACAGACTGCAGGGTTGAGGAGTGTATGACATACAGAGTGCAGGTTTTTTGGGTGCGCTACGTACGGAATGCAGAGAAAAGAAGTCCGAGGCATGCAGAGTTCAGGAGTGTGCGGAGTACAGAGTGCCCCCCCCCCACCCCTCAAAAAGCTTCCTCACATCTCATCGGCTTGGCTCTAGTGGCTCCACATCTCTCTCTCTCTCACACTTGCAGGGGGATCATTGGTCGGCACTGCTGTGCTCTGCCGTGAGTGAATGCAGGGTAGGCAGGGATCTGCAAGAGCCGAAGGTGGCAGGCTGGAGTTCCAGCTGACACTCCAGCTGAAAAAAAGCCCTGGGTGCAAGGGTCACATTAAATGGCCTGGTGGGCCGGATTTGGCCTGCGGGCCTTGTGTTTGATACCTGCGTAGTAAGGGAAGGGAAGGTTATAACCCCTGACAGTTTTTTTTTATGCCATCTGTGTTCTGTCTGATAGTGAAGGGAAATCCCTGAAATTAAGACAATTCCTTGGGGTCCCCCCAGGTCACTAGAACTAGTGTCTCCATTGGAAGATTTACCCTCTATTACTTTTCTGGGGACAACCCAAAATTTGGTGTTTTACTTTTTCTTAATTTTCACTTTGTTCACTTTGGACCAGAATGGTAAACAGGACAAATAGAAAGGGTGAATCCCCCTAATGGGAGGGGGATGGGGGGGGGGGGTTGTGGCACAGACAGCAATAAATCCTGACAGGTGTTCTAATCCCACTTCACTCTATCCAAATTTTCAAAAGTTTTGCCTTTAGCTATACTATAATAAAGTTTTAAGAATGAAGAAAATAGTAACACCTGTGACAAACAGCAGAATAAAGTGATGAAAGAACATTTGTTTGCAAAGCAAGTAAAAAAGTCAACCAAAATATGATATTCAACTCACTGAACAATACCTCAAAGAAACTATTGTCAGTTAAGAAGACCTACACCAAAACTATTCAGGGCCCTTTTCACTCCAAAAAAAGAGAGTCATTTTGTTTCTAAAAGAAGCCATAGGCTGACTTGGTCGACTAGACTAGACTCCACCTATGTCTTGGATAGAGATCTCCCTGTCAAACATACTCATTGTTTTTCTGTCCAGCAGGGAACTTTGAGTGTTCCTGCACTTTCTGGTGCAATCTCCAAAATTTAAAATAAATTAATAATAAATTGAAAATCCAGCATGTAGCATTGGAACCCTTCATAATAGCCACAGCAGGTGCATAGACCCAGGAACTGAGCGCAGAGATCTCACCAACAGAGTCCAAGAGAGATACAATAAGGAATTGTCAGGTGATCAATCATCTACCAAACATATCTTCTTTTGGAGGTCTGACCCTCTACAGTGGTTCTAAAAAGTCTAACCATTTTCTACCTTAATGCATTTCCTGCGTGTAGGTAAAAAATGTTTTTGTAAAAGTATCCCCCCCCTCTATACCCCCCCCCCTATTTTTATACTTACCTGAGTCCTCATTGGATCCAGTGCTGTGTCCGTCTGTAGCAGCTCTATCCCCCTTTTCATTCCAAACAAGAGTGTAATTTTAGTTCTAAACGAAGAAATGGGCTGACTCTGCCCACCAGACTTCACCTATGTCATATAGAGATCTCTCTGCCAAACATACTAATTGTGTTTCTATCCAACCGGGAATTTTGAGTGTTCCTGCCCTTTCTGGTGCATTCTACAAAATATAAAATGAATCAATAATAAATTAAAAATCCAGCAGGTAGCATTGGAACCCCTCATAATAGCCACAGCAGGTGTACAGAGGCAGGAACTGACTGCAGAGATCTCACCAACAGAGTCCAAGGAAGAGAGATACAATAGGAAATTGTCAGGTGATCAATCATCTACCCAAACATGTAATCTTTTAGAGGTCTGACCCTCTAAAGTGTTTCTAAGAAGTCTAAACATTTTTTACCCTAATGCATTCCCTGCTTTAAGGTAAAAATGTTTTAGTAAGAGAGTATCTCCCACGCTTTCCCCCCCCCGTACCCCCTTATACTTACCTGAGTCCTCACTCGAGCCAGAGCTGTGTCCGTCTGTAGCAGCTCTGTCCTCTCGCTTCCTGGTCTCACAGGCTTTGCTGCGGCAGCAGGAGCCTTTGCTGCGGCAGCAGGAGCCTTTGCTGCTGTCAGCCAAATCCTGTGATAAGAAAGCTGGGAGCAGGCCTGAGCTTTGCTGTGTTTATGGATGCAGGCAGCACAGCTCAGAATCAAGCCCACAGATGTGCCCCAATAGCAATAGCTTGAGGAGGAGAAAGGAGCACCAGTGGGGGAACTGAGAAGAGGTGGTTCAAGTGCTGCTCTGTACAATTCCATTGCACAGAGTAGGTAAGTTTATCAAGTTTGTTATTTAACCCCTTGACACCGACATAATGTAAAATATGAGGCCTTCTGCTTCAAGGGGTTGCACAGGGGTGATGCCGTGCCGGTACTGTTTTTTAGAGCCAATGGTTCGGCTTTATTGTAATAAAAACCAATGCGGCTAAGCAGCCGGAGGAGCTTATTACAAGCAGCAGGAGGGAAAGTTCCCCCTTTCGCTACCTTCCGCGGCTCGCCCAGGCACTCACATTACACCAGGAGGCCCGAGCGACCAGTCGACATGTCCGCCGGCTGGCTGGAGACCTGAACAAAGCATAATTAAGCGAATAAACATAAAATTGGCTCAAGTAACCTGGAAGCGATGTCATGACATTACTTCCGGTTTAATGCAACCTTAAAGGCACAAGATTTAAGAAAAAAAGGTCAGTATTTAAAACAGCCAATCTTGGCGTTTTGAATGCTTTTAAGTTGCAAAGGAGGGATTTGGTGTCGTATAGACCCAAGATCTCTCCAAAAAACACCTGACACATAACTATGGCTTTCACAAGGGATGTTTACAATCCTTGTGACAGAAATGAAAGTGATTAAAAAAAATTAAAAGGATAGTGTATAAATAAAATAAATAAGAAAAAAAAAAACATTTAAAGAGCTTCATCCCTTTGTGCTCGCAAGTAGAAGCAAACGCATACGTAAGTTGCGCCTGCGAATGTAAACAGTGTTCAAACCACACATGTGACCGATGGTCACAATCGTTAGAGCAAGGGCAATAAATCTAGTACTAGACCTCCTCTGTAACTCTAAACTGGTAACTGTTAAAATTTTTTAAAGTGTCACCTATGGAGATTTTTAAGTTCTGTAGTTGTCGCCATTCCACGAGTGTGCGCAAATTTGAAGCTCGACATGTTAGGTATCTACTTAATAACATATTTCTATTTGTTAGTGTAGCAGGATTTCCAGGCATTTGGCCTTATATGGGTTTGCCATTGTTACCGATAACACTTCCAACACATTTAAGTTGAAAACCCCAGTGTGAGAGCTGAGACAGTGACCATTCCTGGCATCTTTGGTTTGTTTTGTTTATTTTGTATTGGGGATGGGAGAAGGGAATGAGTGGGATACTCCTCTGGCTCAACTAGGTTTAACTGGGACACTTTGTGGAAAAATGCCTGTTAGCGCTGTCCTGACTTCAGCTGAATGCCGACCAACGCTTCCTGGCACTTGAAACTACTGTTTTGCTGAACTGTGCTGAAACTTCGACTTTAACTCCTTGGTTAACTCAGAAGATCCAGGACTGTAGTAACTCTTGCCTCTTGGCACTCCATCTAGCTAAAAAGTCCTGCAAGTGGCTCCCTCCAGCCCTTCACTGACTGAGGTAGCTCCGTGTAACTGCTTGTGCTGCTGCAACCCTTAACACTGTACACTTAACTCTTACGTTCCCAACCGCTGGCGCCCCTCTATACTTCAGGGTCCTCTCACTAGGCAACCCCTCTGACACTTCAGGGTCCTCTCACTAGGCACCCCCTTTGACACTAGCTGGCTCCTGGATCCCTGGGACCTTCACCGGAGTGGTCCCCTCTACATTAGGCAGACCCTCAGGGGCAATTCACAGTACTCATGAACTTGGCATGCTTTCCTGGAACTAAACCCCTCTATCTCCGCTGGTCTTCGGCACACCAGATCCCCTCTGCAGCTCAGCTCAGCTCTCTCTCTGGACTCTCAGACAGCCACTCGAGACACCTGATCCTTCTGACAGGAGGAGAGAAAGCCGTACCCTCCCTCCTGGGACTCTGCTTCCCGCCAAAGACGCTGCGTCGCGCGCTCCCCTCAGACTTATACCCACTCCCAAATTGGGTTTCCTCCACTGCCCAATGAGAACCCTTCTCATGGAGCCAGTGGGGAAACTCCCCAACCTCAATAGAAACACCTGGGAGACATGACAGCCCAGCTGAAAATCATGGCCCCGCTGTTAGGCAGCCAAGGCCCATTATACTTTGCCTAGCACCTACCATGTAGGGTGCTACATCAGTTTTTAATAACATCTCACACCACCCCTTTCTTACCTATGTATAAAGTAACATGTAATAATACATTTAGTCACGAACGAACAGTTTACACACAGAGATTGCGTCCTGTGAATCTGTTCCTGCATATGCAGAGTTAACTTTTATTTAGAGTCTCAACCAGAAATTTCTACAATAACTGACATTTTATGCTCTAGGGCAGGGATCCTCAAACTACGGCCCTCCATCTGTTGTGGAACTATATATACCATGAGGCATTGCAAAACTCTGGCATTCACATAAAGGACTAAGCATGATAGGAATTGTAGTTCCTGAACAACTTGAGGGCCATAGTTTGAAGACCCCTGCTCTAGGGTCTCGGTTAAAAAAAATACATAAAATGTTTGGGGGTTCTAAGTAATTTTCTAGCAAAAAATACTGATTTTAACTTGAAAGCAACAAGTGTCAGTAAAAGGTTTAGTCTTCAAGGCGGTAAAAAAATGACTTTACAATCACTTTAACTGTGTTATCACAGTTGGGAGCAGAAGGGTACAGTCTGTGAAAATAAGATACGTTTTTTGTTAGGATTTACATATGTACTTTAAATTCAAGAAGCTACTGCTCAAGCCCAAGAAAGCACTAAGAGGGATTGCACTAAGCAGTTATAAATTAGGAACTCTCTATGTATACCCATGTGCTTTTTAACTTGAGTAAAACAAGATTTCCAGATATTCCCCAGTGACAGTGTGTCATCATTGCACTTTCCTAAAGGTCATTTCTGTATTTGCTGACAGAGCAGAAAATGGACATATGCAATAGTGTTTATGTATACTCTATAATGTAGTGCTTACTAAACTATTTTCAGCTACCGATAGTAGATAGCCCATGAAGGTTGGGGAATGGGGAAAGATTTTGTTTTTTTTTTTTGATTATAAACTTTTATTGAAAAATATATTCAATACAAACAGTATAGTAAATGTAAAATTTACATAAAGGTGTTTCATCAATAAAATATTTTAAGTAATAGGCATGTGAAAAAAAACATACAAACGATAAAAAAGAAACAATAATTAAACAAAATATAAAATGTATATCCGTTCTTGATGGTAATATAGCGTTGTAAGAATGATAAAATATCCAAGAGTAGAGTGAGCAAGTTAACAGAATACGTGGGAAATCGTCAATATGTAGATTACCTCTTTCGCCTCAGTGAGAGGCGTCCAACTAACATAAACCATGGGCATGGTGTGGTGGAAAACAGAGACATCAAGTAATTGTACAGACAACATATGTTGATTGGTTAAGTTGATGTGATATTCATGTGGTTAGGGAACATTTGTATATGTACCAAGGAGTCCATTTTTGATCAAATTTGATCTTAGTGTTTGTGATGGTGTGATGGTATTGTTCCATTAGTCTTATATCTTCTATTCTACTGATGACCTGATCAAAGGGTATGAAAGTTTCTTTCCAGTGTTTGGAGATAACCCATAGCATTGCGATGCAAATGGTATGTGTTAGGCGTGTGAGGTCTGTGGTAATTTCTGGAATATTTTTGAAAAGTAGACATTGCAGGTGCAAGAGTGGAAATTTACATCCTGTAACTCTCTCTATTAGATTGAATACTTCCTGCCAGACATTTTTAATTTTGGGGCATTCCCAGAAAATATGTATCAGAGAGCCCACTTCATTACAACCTCTGAAACAATTTGGGGAGATCTCGGGGTAGAATTTATTCAATTTTTTGGGGGTATAATACCATCTCGTGAATATTTTAATAGCCGTTTCCCTCACTCCTAGGGATTTGGTTGTCTTACACATATTTATCCACATGTCTCGCCAGTCGGCTATTGATATAGCAGTCTGTAGTTCCGACTCCCATCTAACCATGTAACCAAGTTTTGTATCCGGATCACAATTGTTAAGTGAGGAATATATTGTAGAGATATGTCCCCTACTTAAGAGATCTTTTAGACAAATATGTTCCTATGTGCTGAGAGGAGATCCTGAAGGCTTAGGGTAGTGGGATTCAAAGAAGTTTTTGATAAGGTCATAATTGAGCTTTTCCGATAGTGGGATATTTTTGGTGTGTAGTAACGACTCAAAAGAGAGGAAAGTCCCACCATCATATAAGTCTAGTAATGAAGTCAAATTATTACCGGACCACCATGCGAATCTCTCAGGGGTAATAAATGCTTCAGAAAATCTGGGGTTTCCCAAAAAGGAGGTGCCGAGAGGGGGATGAGATGCGAAGGACCATTTTTTGATGACAAGTCTCCACATCCTGAGAGCGTCAGAAACGATTTTATTACGGGAGGAGATTTTGCGTATAGGGACTATGTGGTCCCATAGTAGCCCTGCTAAGTGGTATGGAGCGACTGAGTTTTCCTCAAAGTTAATCCAAGGTAGATCTGAGGAACGATCGTGCCAATGGGCCATTTGGGCCAATCTACTACTAATATAGTAAAACCATATATTAGGAAGGCCCAGACCTCCAGTACGTTGGTGATGATATAGTATGCTCGCTGCATACCTGGGTTTTTTGTTGCCCCAAACGAATTTATTGATTATAGATTGTAACTTGGTGATGTATGCTTTGGTAAGGTAAATGGGAAGCGCACGGAACAGGTATATAAATTTAGGAAGAATGGTCATTTTGATCGCTGTGATCTTACCTAGAAAAGATAGTTGGTATGAGGACCACATTTGGAGCATACCTCGTATCTTGGCAAGTAACGGAGGATAGTTGGATTGAAAAATAGAATTGTAATGTTTATTAAGTTGTATTCCCAGATATGAAATCTTCTCGGAGGCCCAGACAAACGGGAAAAGGGTCTTCAGATGTAGAGTGAAAGCAGCTATAGCACCATAGGTTTGAAATGGGATATCCAACAAGCTCACATAGGTGTGATGATTAAGTGAACACAAACATGATCATTTAGGGTCTATTTATAAATGTTTTCAACCAAGATTCATACAACTTTCATCAACTGGATTCAACATGCATGACTCCTGGGTGAAACTACACTGCTCAAAAAAATGAAAGAACAGAAGGATGCCACATCGTTTGATGGAAATGAAAATTATTAACCTACAGAGGGCTGAATTCAAACACACCCTTAAAATCAGAGTGAAAAAATGATGCAGCAGGCTAGTCCATTTTACTGAAATTTCATTGCAGCAACTCAAAATGGTACTCAAAAGTTTGTATGGCCCCCATGTGCTTATATGCATGCCTGACAACGTCTGGACATGCTCCTAATGAGACGACAGATGGTCTCCTGGGGTATTTCCTCCCAGATCTGTTCGGGTTCCTGGAGAACTGGGCCAACTTCTCAGTCGGCTACCGGCTCTTTAGTAGGGATAGACTGGTGTAGCCGGAGGGTGAGGGTGTAGCCGTACTGGGAGAGAAGATGGCCGAAAAGTTAGAGGGGCTTTTAAACTAGATGATGGTGGAGGATCCAGGGAGGTTCATTTGGTCTAGAGATGTGTGTATGAAGGAGGAGGAAGGTTCGTTTAGCTGTGTTGCAGTCACTCTTTTCAAGTGGTACCTTTGCTATTTCTGACTGCTCTGTGAAAGGAGGGTCAGAGCTTCTGATAAGCAGTTTTTTTGAACTGTCATGTGGTGGTTTTGATCATCTTCTTCCACCTCTGTGCACTGGTGATTGGAGGACTTCAATTATTTCACCTCTTTCAGAGACTTTATCTTGGGACTGTGTTGATATTTTAATATTTGTCGCTGCTCTCTTATTTTGATTTGTCATTAGGTGTGTAATCTACCTATATAGCTGGCTGCCTATTAGTTTCACTACAAAATATTTTGTTCTGAGCGCAGATACTTCCGTCTTTTATTCAGATGTAGAATTAGCCAGCGGGGAAGAGGTGCAACGGGCATTATTGGGGGCATTAGCGGTAGGGTGACCAGAGATCCAAAATCCAAGGTAGGTAGGTTGACAGATCGAAAGTGCAGCCTCGTAACATCTAATGAGGATAAAGTATGCAACCGGACAAAATTAGGAGGTTTGTATGCCAATGCTAGAAGTCTCGCCACCAAGATGGGAGAACTGGAGCTGCTAATGTATGAGGAGGATTTCGATTTTGTGGGAATTTTTGAGACTTGATTTGACATGATTGGCTGGCCACCATTCAGCAGTATTCCTTTTATTGCAGAGATAGAGAGGGTAAAAAAGGGGAGGGGTATGCCCTTATATCAAGAACAATGTGAAAGTGAATATGAGGGATGATGTCACGAATGGAGCTAGGGAGGAGGTAGAATCCCTATGGGTAGAGCTTCAAAGGGAAGGTACTATGGGGAAAGTAATATTAGGCGAATGCTATAAGCCCCCCAACCAGAGGGAGGATGGGGAGGCGGACCTCCTATCACAGCTTGGAATGGCAGCAAGGATGAGAAATGTCATTATAATGGGGGATTTTAATTATCCAGATATAGTCTGGGCAGAAGGAACCGCACATTCATCTAAGGCTCACCATTTCCAAAATGTTTTGAAGGACAATTTCTTGGGTCAGATGGTGAACGCACCATCAAGAAACAATGCGTTCCTAGACCTACTTATTACTAACAATACAGACCTGATCACGGATGTAGAAATACGGGGTAACTTAGGAAACAGTGACCATAGGTCAATTAGTTTTAGTGTAAATCATAGAAATAGGAAACACAAGGGTAATACAAGCACACTGAATTTCAAAAGAGACAACTTTCCTAAACTGCGCTCTTTGTTAGACGATAGAGAATGGGATAAAATCTTAGGAACAAAGAACATGAAGGAAAGGAAGCACCCTCATGGTTAACAGGAGACAGACTCAGAACTAGACTTGAAAAACTTAATAAACATAAATAAGCCACAGGGATCAGATGGCTTACACCCGAGGGTCCTTAAAGAACTCAGCCAGGTGATAGCCAGACCATTGTTCCTAATTTTTATGGATAGTCTACTGATGGGAATGGTACCAGCTGATTGTAAAAAAGCCAATGTGGTACCAATATTTTAAAAAAATATCCCTGAGATATATCCCTGGGAAGTACAGGCCGGGTAGACTAACATCAATATTGACATAAACACTCATACACACACTCATCATAGGTTGAACTGGATGGACTGGTGTCTTTTTTCAACTTCACTAACTATGTAACTATGTCTCTATGTAAGATCTGGACCAGGGCATCACTGAGCTCCTGAACAAACTGAGGTGCAACCTGGCGTCGTCGGATGCACCGAAACATAATGTACCAGAGGTGTCCTATTTGATTTAGGTCAGGTGAGCGTGGGGGCCATTCAATGGTCTCAATTGATCCATCCTCCAGGAACTGGTTGCATACTCTCACCACATGAGGCTTGGCATTGTTGTGCACCAGGTGGAACCCAGGACCCGCTGCACCAGCGTAGGGTCTGACAATGGGTCCAAGGATTTCATACTTATACCTAACAGCAGTCAGGGTGCCATTGTCTAGCCTGTAGAGGTCTGTGCATCGCTCCATGGATATGCCACCCCAGACCCTCACTGATCCACCACCAAACTGGTCATGCTGAACGATGTTACAGGCAGCATAACGCTCTCGACGGCTTCTCCAAACCCTTTCATGTCTGTCAAATGTGCTCAGGGTAAACCTGCTCTCATCTGTAAAAAGCACAGGGCGCCAGTGGCAGACCTGCCAATTCTGGTGTTCAATAGTAAATGCCAGTCGAGCTCCACGGTGCCAGGCAGTGAGCACAGGGCACACTTGAGGACATCGGGCCCTCAGGCCACCCTCATGAAGTCTGTATACGATTGTTTGGTCAGAGACATTCACACCAGTGGCCTGCTGGAGGTAATTTTGTAGGGCTCTGGAAGTGCTCATCATGTTCCTTCTTGCACAATGGAGTAGATACCAGTCCTGCTGATGGGTTAAGGACCTTCTATGGTCCTGTCCAGCTCTCCTAGAGTAACTGCCTGTCCCCTGGAATTTCCTCCATGCTCTTGAGGCTGTGCTGGGAGACACAGCAAGCCTTCTGGCAATGGCAGGTATTGATGTATCGTCCTGGAGGAGTTGGATTGCCTGTGCAAACTAGAGGGTCCAGGTATTGCCTTATGCTACCATTAGTGACACTAATCCTAGCCAAATGCAAAACTAGTGAAAAACAGTCAGAAAAGATAAGTAGGGAAAGAAAATGTAAGTGGCCTCCACCTATAAAACCATTCCTGTTTTAGAGGTCATCTTGTTGTTGCCCATCTAATGCACCTGTTGTTAATTTCATTAACACCAAATCAGCTGAAACTGATTAACAACCCCCTCTGCTACCTGGCTGACCAGATCAATATCCCAGGAGTTTAATTGACTTGATGCTATACTCTGATTAAAAAGCGTTCCTTTCATTTTTTTTGAGCAGTGTATGTGAAAACTTCTATAAACAGATCCCATAGTGTATACTTCACTGTACTGGCTAGGCCTATTTTCGCCTCAAAATGCCTAGCAAAGTACTTTATGTCCACATTCAGTGCATAGACTAGAGCATGTCAGTGTTTGGTAGACATCACAGTGGGGTTGATTTACTAAAACTGAAGAGTGCAAAATTTGGCGCAGCTCTGCATAGACACGAATCAGCTTCCAGATTTTTTTTTGTTATGGCTTAATTAAACAAGCTGAAGATAGAAAATGATTGGCTACTACGCCGAGCTGCACCAGATTTTTTTTACTCTACAGTCTTAGTAAATCATCTCCCTTGTGTCATTTGTATCAATGCATAACTCCAACAGATGGCATGGAATGTGAGCAGAGAAATGTGGAGATCAATGGGTTGACTCATCTTGTCTTATTTCTTTCAAGGACTCCAGCAGACAAATCCCAAAATCCTGGCTACTAGAAAGCTAAGAAATGGAATCTTACTCACCATGCAGCATTTTCTTTAAAATAAATGAACACTTTATTTTTAGATAATGAAGAATTGTAGAAGCCCATGGCTTTATCAGCCTGCATACATTTACCCCTAAAAATTTTTGTAGGGACCAAAAAAAATAATGGATTACATTCATACCCCATATCCTGGGATCCCAGGCTCTCCTTCTGGCCCCATGGCTCCTAGATGGCCCTGTCAGAACACAAAGATATAACTGTTATATATATGATGCAATGGGTTGATTTACTAAAACTGGAGAGTGCAAAATCTGGTGCAGCTCTGCATAGAAACCAATCAGCTTCCAGTTGTTTTTTTTTTTTGTCAAAGCTTAATTGAATAAGCTGATTGGTTACCATGCACAGCTGCACCAGATTTTGCACTCTCCAGTTTTAATAAATCAACCCCAATGTTTCCTGTACTGGGATGTACAGGATATTCAGACATCTGATTATCAAAAGCTTTTTATTTGTCCCACTTGGAAAAAATAAGACATCTTCCTGTGTGATCGTGTGGGAAGATAGTGAGCTCTTAACTAGCTATGCCCTCTGGAACTGGGAGGAAAGATTTAGCTCACAGGATAATTGCCATTCTTTGATCTAAACACAGAGTTTACTTTACAGAGGCAGATAAACACAGGGCCAGCTTCTGCATCTTGTAAATGTAATGAGTGTGATTGCACAAAGATGATGCAAGCCTCATTCAGGTTTGTGAAAACCAACCGCTAGTCCTCGTGTTCCTCGCGACCCTTTGGGGCCCGATTTGCCCTGCTGTCCCTGGTCACCGATGCTCCCAATTTCTCCAACTGGCCCCATTTGTCCTTTTTCTCCCTGTGGACAGAAGTGATGCAATATTAATGATGAGGGTTAATACTTTTTCATAGGCTCTTATTCATGAAAGGACTTCGCAGTGTAGAAATCACATGTGCTAAGTTCACATCTGTAGTATTTTAGAATTACATGGAAATAAGGAATCAAAAAATAATTTGGCAGGTGCTAATGAGGCAGAATGATGTTAAAGGCCAACTCTGGACAATTTTTCAATCTAAAAAAGCATCTATACAAAGTGAAAATCGTAGTTGAATTTCCTAGGGGACTAAGTGTATGTAGTTATTGGTCCTGTTCCTGATCTGTAGGGTGGTGGCTGAGTCAGAGTGGTGGACAGCTTCCCTACCCCCCGCCACTGCTGTTCGACCATGATGCTCACAAGGAGACAAATGTCCAACTAGGTGTGAGTGGAAGTAAACACACAGAGGGGGCATTGTGTTTCTGTTGAATTTCTGACTTCTCACCCTCCTGGTCAGCCCCACTCTTTACCAGTTTCAGTGTACTCTTGTTCACACTCCATCCTCACCTGGAACATGGCTCCCTTCCCACCCCCTAGTCAGTCCCACTTTATACACTCACCGGTCACTTTATTACACCTGTTCAATGGCTTTGTAATACAAATTGCTAATCAGCCAATCACATAGCAGAAACTCAATGCATTTAGGCATCTAGACGTGGTGAAGATGACTTGCCATTTCTCTGATGTTCATTGACGGACACAGCTCCTGATCTTCATAACCATTGGGTTATACTGCCCCCTACAGGAGTAGTATACTAGGCAGAAAAAGAATCCGGCTACGCCTATAGGCAGTCCCAGGAGGTATACTCCCTCTCTCTGCTATAGGTACTCAGTTTTGTTACTAGCGAAGTCAGAAGAATTACAAATCCCCAGAGGGGTGGGTGCTGTGTCCGTCAACGAACATCACAGAAATGGATTTTACGGTAAGTCAAAAATCCCATTTTCTCTTTCGTTCATTGATGGACACAGCTCCTGATCTTCATAACCATAGTGACGTCCCAAAGCAGTGTTAAACATGAGGGGTGGGATCCGCAAAAAAATTCCCAAGGCCAAACAGTAGCCAACCAGGCAACAGGAGCTCAACCAAAACAACTAGAGCCCACCTGGAAAAAAAAAACAATACACCCTAAAAGAGGATCAAGTCCTCTAAACAGCAGCCTGCAAAACCTTGCAGCCAAAAGTGCCCAAGTAGAGTGCGCCTTGACAGGGAAAGGAGGAACCTGACTCCTGATGGAATAGGCCTGAATAACCGTCTGTCTGATCCATCTAGAAATGGTCGCAGAGGAAGCAGACAACCCTTTCTGAGGCCCATCCGTGAGCATAGTGAGTCTGACTTCCTAAAAGACTTCGTAGCTGCAAGGCATGCAAGGCAATATCCTTCGGATGTTTCGGCCTGAGACACAGGGAAGGCAACACAATGTCTTCATTCAAATGAAAATCAGAGACAACCTTCGAGAAGAATGACAGACAGGGGCGAAGAAGTACCTTATCTCTGTGAATCACCAAGTAAGGTGAATGACAGGATAACACCGCCAGTTCGGACACCCTGCGCACAGAGGTGATAGCCACCAAGCAAGGGAATCTCCGAAAAAATCTCAAAGGGAGGCTTCTGGAGGACCGAAAGCACCAAATTGAGATCCCAAGGCGGCAAGGGAGACCGCACTGGGGGAACCAAATTTCGGACACCCTGAAGAAAGGTACGCACCAGGGAATGTGCGTAGACCCTGCCAAGGGTCATTGGAAGTAGACCGCCAAATCCGACATCTGGCCCTTGATGGTACACAAAGCCAATTTCGGTTCAACCCCGCATTGAAGATCCGAGCCACCGTAAAAAGAGCGAGGGTGAATCTCAAGACTCACACTATGCAATGTACGTCTTCCATGTTTGATGGTAGATCTTCCTAGAAGTAGATTTCCTAGCTTTTAACAGCGTTGAAATCATTGACTCAGGTAAACCTCTATCCATCAGCGTCTGGCGTTCAGCAGCCAAGCCGTCAAAGCCAGCAACTGTAAAGCAGAATGGTAGATTGGTCCTTGAGACAGCAGAACCTACCTGAGAAGAAGCTTCCAAGGAACGTCAAGGTCCAGTCGCACCAAATCGGCATACCAAGCCCGGCGATGCCACTAAGAGGTCTAGAATTCATTCTGCCTTGATCCTAGGTATAAGTTTCGGCAGAAGCTTGAGAGGGGGGAAGGCGTAAATCAGACGATACTGACCCCACAGGGCCACCAGCACGTCTGTGGCATCTACCAGAGGATCCCGTGACCGAGCCACAAACCTCTGCACCTATCTGTTCAGCTGGGACGCCAACAGATCCAACTCAGGGATGCCCCACTGGAGACACAACTGATAAAACACCTCCGGATGAAGGGACACTCCTCATGGTCCAATGTCTGCTGATTGAGTTAATCCCCTTGCCAGTTTTTTACCCCAGGGATGTACACTGCGGAGAGGGCTGGAACAAATCGTTCTGCCCACCTTAGAACGCCGGCTACCTACCGAGCCACCAGGACACTTTACGTGCCCCCTTGGTGATTGACATAAGCCAAGGCCATGGCACTGTCTGATTGAATACACACTGGACATCCCTAAAGACGATCCGTCCAATGGTCCAGGCACAGTCTGATTGCTCGTAGTTCCAAGACAGTGATCGGTAGTCTGGACTCTTCCAGTGTCCAGATCCCCTGGGCATCCAGAGACTGCAGAGTTTTGTCCCATTTGGACAGAATCTCCCTTTGCAGGGACCCGGTATGGAACTATGCAAAAATTGAACCATCAGGCCCAGGACCCGCATGCAAGTCCATAGGGATGACCATCTGCTGGACAGCAGGAGAGGAATTGAAGCCTGCAATTCCTGGAGCTTGTCCAGAGGAAGGAGCACTCTGGCTAAGTCCAGAGTCAGACCCAGATAGTCCAGCTTGTGGACGGAGTCAAAGCAGACTTCTGAAGATTCAGAATCCAGCTGAACTCCTTCAGAGTTCGTATGGTGATTTCCAGGTTTTCCACCAGAGCAATAGGGGACTCCACTCGCAGAATGAGGTTGTCCAAGTAGCCCAGTACCGCAATCCCCTGTTGGCATAACAACGCTAGGACCGGGGCTAACACTTTTGTCAAGACCCGAGGAGCAGAGGCGAGACCAAAGGGTAACGCCACAAACTGATATTGTTCCTCTCCCACGGCAAAGCTGAGGAAGGACTGGTGACCGGCACATATTGGAATGTGAAGGTAAGCATCCTCAATGTCGATAGAGTCAAGAAAATCCCCCTGATGCAGGGATGCCAATCTTGTAGCCTGGTGGACCCTGGGGAAGTCCACAGGTCCGGAAACCAAAGAAGATGCCCCCCCCCCACCCCTGGTACTGATGAGGGCGCACCTTCATGCTGAAGGAGCCTTGTCTGCCGGTCTGGAGAAGTCTGCTCTCAGCTTGCCAGAGCAGGTTTATTTGGATCCTCCAGAAGAGGCCCTGAAAGGCTTTGAGCCCTTGTCAGACAACCCAGAGGGACGAAAAAACTTCTTATGGGCCGAGAAGGAGGGACCACATCTACGACGTGCTCCTTGCCCTTAGTAGCCTGGGGAAGAAAAGTACTCTTTCCCCCTGTGAGACTTTTAATAAAGTCATCCAGGGCAGCCCCAAACCTGCGATCCCCTTGAAAGGGGAGATCAGGCAAGGCCTTTTTAGAAGTTTGAGCAGCAGACCAGCATTTAAGACAAAAGACAACCCGAAAGACCACTGCTGAAACAGAGAGCCGACCCACTAGGGAAGCTGCATCCAAAGAGGCATCACAGATAAACTGCAGCTCCTGGACCAGCTGGTCCACAAGCTCAACAAAGGCGGGGGGGGAGCTGTTCTCCCTCTAGGTCATGATGTAAAAGCTTAGCCCATTCGGTCAGAGTTTGCAACACAAGGGCAATGGTGAATATCGGCCTCATTGCCAAACCAGCCCGAGTGTATATATTACAGCCCCAGCCTCCGCCTTCCTGTCAGCCTGATCTTTAAAGGCTGGGGACTCTTCAACCGGAATAATGGTTGCCTTGTTCAATCTGGAACCTGGAAGGTCCACCACCGGTGGAACAGTCCACTTCCTAATAAGGGACTCCTCATAATGCCTAGTAAATCGCTTAGGGACCCCAGGGGGACGCTTTGGTTGTCCCCACTCTTTAGCGACAATTCTGTCAAAATCACTCTGGATGGTTTGTGAGTGCCAAAGGGAACCTGTGCCTCCGTTGCAGCTGCGGCTGCATCCTCCATCTTCAAGGTCTCATGCACAGATACAATCAGTGCATCCAGCAAAGCCTTTTCTTGTGCGGTTGCAGATGTGGAGGAATCATCCTCATTATCTGAGGGTTCCAGGCGTGTGGTCCCAGATCCAGCAGAGTGACCCAAGTCTGCGGCGGCTGAATCCGATTCGTCGCCCGAAAACCACCTCCACCCAGGACACAAATGACTCAAGGACCGCGCCGTCAGTGCATCAATGGATGGTTGGGACCCGGAGGGCCCCGCAGCCTCAGAGAGGGGGTCAGGTGGGGAGATGTGCTCCAAAGACTCCATGAGTCATCGGGGGGACCCCAAAAAAAGTGTACACTGCACAGGGACAGCCCCCACTGCGCTGGCAGCACTACCTGGTCGCCAGGCACAAAGCGATCCTCAGCAGAGAAGGAGAGAACCCCACCAGACTCACCACCCAGCAGAAACAGGCAATTGTAACCACCAGGACAGTCCTCACTCCATGTGCAGCGATCAGGAAGTGAAAAGATCCAGAAGTCAGCACTGGGGGATGAGGAGGGGCTCCCACCGCCGATGGCAAACCACAAAAAATGGCCGCCCGACTACAGAAACATGGCCACCATGCATAGAAACACACAGGCTACAGCAAAATGGCAGCACAGCACGGCACAGCGTGGCTCCTGGGGACCCAGGAGGGATCCTTATCCCTCAAGGACAGACCCAGGCAGGACGGGGGGACCTGGCAGGAGCCCCCACCAGGTACAACCCCCCCGCACAGCCGATTGTTCCTTGCCAGCGGCACACTTCCCCCCGCCCCCATTGCCAGCAAACCCCCCCCCCCCTCAGGAGGTGGACCAGACCAGTTTTTGCAGATGACACAAAATTGGCCAGGGGGCAATAACTGCACAGCATGAAGCAGATATCCTACAGAATGACCTGGACAAAATAATGGAGTGGGCAACGACATGGCAAATGAGGTTTAATGTGGAGAAGTGTAAGGTTTTGCACTTGGGGACTAAAAACATAAAAACACAATACACGTTAGGATCCCCTTGGGGGAATCAAAACTGGAGAAGGATCTGGTAGTCTTGGTTGATGATAGATTAGGCAACAGCATGCAATGTCAAGCGGCAGCTGCCAAAGCCAGCAGAATATTAGCATGCATAAAGAAAGGGATGTATTCCAGAGATAAGACTATAATCCTTCCACTTTATAAAACTCTGGTCTGACCGCATCTGGAGTATTCTGTCCAGTTCTGGTCACCAGTCCTCAGGAGGGATGCCAGCCAGCCAGCCATCCACCACAGGGTGCCAGCAAGCCAGCCACCCAGCACAGGGTGCCAGACAGCCACCCACCACAGGGTGCCAGCCAGCCACCCACCACAGGGTGCCAGCAAACCAGCTTCAGTACCAGATTTGTATCAAAAATTGTCTTTATTTTTCAAAACTTTAAATGTACAAAATATCGGCCCATATCGGCTGATATGGATACGTTGTGACCAAAATATCGGTATCGGTATCGGCCCTGAAAAAAAACATATCGGTCTATCCTTACTTTAAAACAGTTCTGAAGGCAAAAGGGGTCAAACCCCGTACTAGCAAGGTGTACCTAATCAAGTGGCCGGTGAGTGTATATACAGTACACACCATTTAGTGTTCCAAAATAATGTATTTTCCATAATATAAAGAAATCACCTTTTTGCCTGGACGACCTCTTTGCCCTGGGTTTCCTTGTTTTCCCTCTGAGCCCTGTTTGCTCATAAAAGACAAAATTCAATGATTAAACATAAAAATATTAGTTAAAAAAAAAAAATAAAAGACTGAGGGCAACAAATCATTTATTAAAACAGTATTTTGTTATTCACACCAAAAATTTCCACTGTGCAGCAATAAGTAGAGACAACTCCAGCCTGCATTTTATGAATGGCTTGTAAAAATGCTGTGTCCAGTGAAAAGCAGATAGCGATATCTGATCTCTGCTATAGATAGACACCTAAAGCCACTATAGTACACACAGGCCGAATGTCAGGTGGTCGGTTTAATAGAAACTGGCTGAAATTCAGCCTGTGTGTACTAGGCTTTAAGAAGGCTTCTATCAAAGAGGAATGGCCGACTCCGGCTCCCGATCAGCACTCTCAGCTAATGTCGGGAGGGGAATATTCCCCTTTTAGAACACAATAGAACAGCAGGAGAGATCGCTGTACTAACATTTGATTGTTAGTACAGCGGCTCCATCCTGACCTGTCAGTTTTTTTTTTAGTTCAGCCCGCTGGATTTAAAAAAAAATAAATAAATAGTAGTGTCTACTACATAAAACTGATCATAAAACTGCAGAAAACCTACTTACAGGTAATCCCATTATGCCAGGCCCTCCGACAGACCCCTGTATTCCTGCTATCCCAGCCTCTCCCTTTTCACCAGTCTCTCCTTGAAGGCCAGCGTCTCCTGGTTCTCCCTTCAAAACAAGTTTGAGCACTTATTTACATGACACACTTACTGAGAGTTGAAGGGAAAAAAAAAGACACATTGCGTAATATAACAAATGTCATTCGATGACAGATAGACAGGATGGGAATGACAGATAGACAGGATGGCATGAGTTTACCTTTGGGCCATCTTTTCCTTGAACACCTTCTTCCCCTGGTGGACCTGGTTCTCCCTGTTCAGTGCAAACAAAGATGTATAGTTTATTCAAGCCAAACGTATTTAATTGGTTTAAATGATTATTTAATATAAAACTAAGGCCCCCTTTCACACATGCGGGCCGTTTAGATCCGCCTGTCAGTTTTTCAGGTGGATCTGAACGGATGCCCCATGCATCTCTATGGGACAGCGGATGTAAGCGGAGACATGTCCACTGACATTGGATCCAATTCAATCCTGTCCTTCAAATCCGGACAGATGGAAACCCTATTTTCCATCCGTCTGGCGGATTGGATTGGATGGGATCGGAAGAGAACGAACAGGCAGTCCGTTCTCATCCGATTCCCCCATAGAGGACAGCGGAGATCCGACACCTCCGTCTCCGCACACGGAGCGGAGATGGAGCTGTCATCGGTGGATCGGCCCCCCGCTGAGCAGAACGGCTCCGTCGACGGAACGGAGCCGTGTGAAAGGGGCCTTAAGTGTAACCTTAACATTGAACTTCTCTTAGTACTGGTTCACATATATGCTATGCGGGAACCCTGTGAACCCACTGGCGGGTTCCCCCATCGCATTCAAATCGCAGGCAGTTCACACTGCCATATGCGAATTGCTGGGGGTGTCAATACAAAGTTAATGACACCCCCAGATCAGTTCACATATCGCAGTGCGAACTGTCAGTCCAGACATGAGTCGAATTGCATAGGTGTGAATCACCATGCGATTCAATTTTGCTGCGGACCCAAAAAAGGGTCCTGTGTGTGTTGTGTCCGAATCCGATGCAAATTCAGCCATACAAACTGTATGGCTGAATTTGCATCGCACAGACATCGCATGTGATTTTCAAAGCAGTGCGCTGCGAATCACATGCGATGTCTGTCATCGCTATAGTGTGAACCGGGACTTACAGTATTTGCTTCCTCTTTTTGTCTGTGTAATATAACATTGGAAGTATTTTGTTATATCTGTTTACTACATGCAAAAAAATTAAAAATGTTGATCATGGCAGAAATGTAGAGCTGTCATGTGTCCTCTGCACACTTCCTGTGTTATCTTAAAGAGCCCTCCTAGTTCTTACCTATTATAGCATTATTAACCTTTATGCTGTGGAGATCCGAGAGTAAGAGTGGTTGAGTGGTTGTTGCACAAAACATACTGAGCAGTGCTGACACCACCCAGTCCACAATATGCTGTGTGATGTCAGCCCACAAAAGAGCTTAAGAGCTGAGTGCATTTCTGGCAGAGCAACAGGTATTTTTCTTACTTGCCAGGGATAAACACAGGAGTTATGCATGTATTGCAGATATGTACTGCACATGTTTTAATTTATCTTGCCTTGACATATGCTTTAAATTCTAGTTCTTGGCACATGCTGGAGAGTTAAACCACCTGACACTTTCTAAATAGCACTTGGACTCTGTAGGTGACATCTTTGCCCTAGAGTTCCTGGGACTGCACACCTGGATTTGTGTTAGTTATTTTCCATTATGAAGAATGCATCAGGTAGAGATGAGACACCCAAAACTCTCAGGGGGACAGGAATTACAGCAAGAAGAGCTCAGCTTTGGAGTATCCAAGACATATAAAAGTCAGGGGCTGACTCAGCCAACATAGCCCCCTTTAAAACGTTCATACGGTATTACTTAGGAGTTGGACGATTCTTAAAAAAGGAATAGGACTTGTTGAAATGTGCTTTATTGACAGGCAGTGAGGAGGTATTACAAGTGCATCTTAAAAAATAGAATATCGTTAAAAAGTTAATTTATTTCAGTAATTCAATTCAAAAAGTTACATAGTTACATAGTTTGTGAGGTTGAAAAAAGACATCAGTCCATCCAGTTCAACCTATGATGTGTGTGTGTGTTTGCTGTTAACCGTACATTGTATACCCCTGTATGTTGTGGTCTTTAACCGGTTGCCGACCGCCGCACGACTATTTACTGCGGCGGCCAGCCCCGGCCAGGCAGAGTGACGTAGGGGTACGTCACTCGCCTGTCACTGACTTGTGAGCCAATTGCGGGCGGGCACGAGCCCGCCGAGGCGCGCGCCCGCCCCGGCTCGTTCACTGACAAGTCAGTGTGTGTGACCGGCGGACCCGATCGTCCGCCGGTCACTCACGATTGCTCCGGTGAAGGGAGAAAGGCGGACGGCTTATGTAAACAAGCCGCCCGTCATTCTCCCTGGTGTAAAAATGAAGATCAGACGGTTCTACTATGTAGGACCGTTGATCTTTGTTTTTACACCAATAGCCATGTCCCACTACAGTTAGAAACACGCCCCTAGGACACACTTAACCCCTCCCTCTCCAAAACAGTTAACCCCTTCCCTGCCAGTGTCATTTTTGCAGTAACAGTGCATATGTATAGCACTGATTACTGCAGTAATGTCACTGGTAACCCCAAAAGTGTAAAAAATGTCAGTCAAGGGTCCGATCTGTCCGCCGCAATGTCGCAGTACCGAAAAAAAATCGCAGATCGCCTCCATTACGCGTTAAAAAAAAAACACCAAAAATGACAAAAATCTTTCCCTTTGTTAGTAAACGCGATAACTTTTGCGCAAACCAATCAAAATACGCTTTTTGCGATTTTTTTTACCAAACATATGTAGCATAAAACAAATTGGCTGAAAATGTTAAAAAATTTTGATTTTTACATTTTTTTGGGGGGGAATTTCATATAAAAAAATTTGAAAAATATTGTTATTTTTGCAAAATTGACGCTCTTTTTTTGTTTATAGCGCATGATCAAAAAATTGCACAGGTGTTCAAATACCACCAAAAGAAAGCTCTGTTTGTGGGGAAAGAAAGGACGTCAAATTCGTTTAGGTACAGCTTCGCACGACCGCGCAATTGTCCGTTAAAGTCACGCAGTAAAAAAACGCAAAAAACCCCCTGGTCTTTTAGCAGCCAAATCCTCCGGGGCTTAAGTGGTTAACGTGCCCATCTAATAGTTTTTTGAAACTATCGATGCTCCCTGCTGATACGACTGCTTGTGGAAGCGAATTCCACATCCTTACTGCTCTGACAGTGAAGAACCCCATCGTTACAAAAGTGAAACTCATATATTAGATTCATAACACACAGAGTGATATATTTCAAGAAAGCATTTCTTTCTTTTATTTTGATGAATATGGCTTACAGCTAGTGAAAACCCAGAATTCAGTATCTCAGAAAATTAGAATATTGTGAAAAAGTTTAATATTGTAGACTCATGGTGTCACTCTCTAATCAGCTAATTAACTCAAAACCCCCTATAAAGGTTTCTTGAGGCTTTAAATGGTCTCTCAGTCTGGTTCAGTAGGTTACACAATCATGGGTAAGACTGCTGACTTGACAGTTGTCCAAAAGGCAGTCATTGACACCCTCCACAAAGAGGATAAGTCACAAAAGGTCATTGCTAAAGAGGCTGGCTGTTCACAGAGTGCTTTATCCAAGCATATTAATGGAAAGTTGAGTGGAAGGAAAAAGTGTAGTAGAAAAAGGTGCACAACAGGGAATTAGTGCAGCCTTGGGAGGATTGTGAAGCAAAGGCCATTCAAGAATGTGGGGGAGATTCACAAGGAGTGGACTACGGCTGGTGTCAGTGCTTCAAGAGCCACCGCACACACACATATGTAGGACATGGGCTACAGCTGTCGCTATATAAGAACCTGAAATAAATAAATAAATAAATAAATCAAGGTCCCAGAGTCTGGAGAAAGAGTGGAGAGGCACAGAATACAAGTTGCATGAGGTCCAGTGTGAAGTTTCCACAGTCAGTGATGATTTGGGGAGCCATGTCATCTGCTGGTGTTGGTCCATTGTGTTCTATCAAGTCCAAAGTCAGTGCAGTCCTCTACAAGGAAATTCTAGAGCGTTTCACACTTCCCTCTGCTGACCAGGTTTATGGAGATGCTGATTTCCAGCAGGACTTGGCACCTGCCCACACTGCCAAAAGTACCAATACCTGTGGTTTAATGATCATGGTATCACTGTGCTAGATTGGCCAGAAAATTTGCCTGACCTAAACCCCATAGAGAACCTGTGGGGTATTGTCAAGAGGAAGATGAGAGACACCAGACCCAACAATGCAGATGAGCTAAAGGGGGCTATCAAATCAAATTTGGCTTCCATACCACCTCAGCAGTGCCGAAGGCTGATCGCCTCCATGCCATGCCGCATTGATGCAGTAATTCATGCAAAAGGAGCCCCAACCAAGTATTGAGAGCATACTATACTGTACATGGACATATTTTTCAGTAAGCCAACATTAAAAATCCTTTTTTTATTGGTCTTATGTAATATTCAAATTTTCTGAGATAATGAATTCTGGGTTTTTACTAGCCCTAAGCCATAATGATCAAAATTAAAACAAAGAAATGCTTGAAATATATCACCCTGTGTGTAACACATCTATATAATATACGAGCTTCACTTTCTGAATTGAATTACTGAAATAAAGGAACTTTTTGAAGATGTTCTAGTTTTTTTGAGACGCACCTGTATGTCACCTGCTGCTTGCCTGTTTCACCCCCTAAAAACATGCATTTCTGTTCTACAACCACAAACATACATAAAGGGCACAGCTAAGTGTAGTAGTGAAGTGCTTTATTAAAAGTAAGAATATATAAAATGACCATTCACAAGCACAGGGAAATATGGCACACATCAGAACACTAGTACTTCTCCATAGCACTGGTGCCTAGGGGCCGGCAGACGATAGGCTTCACCACTGAATAGCAGCTCCAGTACGCAAAATGCAAACAGGAGAGAGCCTGATGATGTCACAGTGGGGGAGTGTGTCGATAGACATGCTCTGCAACCTCATACAATGGGGTGGTTGCCGCAGGGCAGTGCAGCAACTGCCCCATTGTATGCAGCTTAGGCACAGTCTCATTCAGTTAAATGGATCATGCTCGGTGGGCAAGAGGGATAATTTTTCCGTGTACACCCCTGGTCTGCTGCCATTGCAACTTAAAGAGGAGTGGTAATAATGTGGCTCAACTGCGTAAAGGGGAGTGGTAAAAATGTGGCTCAACTGCATGTTTTTACTACCCACCAAACAAGGCCATAAGGAGAAAATCAATGATACCCTTCAGGATATACTTATTCTAGCCCTCCACTTTACCTCTCACTAGCTATACCTGCAACCCATACTCAAAGCTTTGAATTAAATGGTATACATAGATGTTCTAAAGCAGCCCACTCAATATGGATGGGGGAATCCTCCCTGCCGTCCAAATATACCGATCAGCGTTGCAGTTTATAATCTTCAGCAGGGAACACTGGACAGGGTGGTCGTACAGTAGCTGATCGGTTGATCGACTAATATACAAGCTCAGTGCCCATACATGGATAAAAACTCTGCTAAACCAGCCCAATTTCTATCCATGAATGACCGCCTTAACTGGTATTCTTGAGATGAGTTCTAAACCAATATCTGAGCTCTGTATATCCATTGATATATAAACCAGAACTTATTTACCACCATATAAACTAACTTAAATGACACAACTTCATGAGTTTGCAGGTTTGCAAAATGTTGGATGTAAGACCTCAATATGATATATCACTTGTGCACATAAGTTGATGCACTGTATGTACGCAATTCCTTTATATACCTATAAAGCTGTGCTAAATGAGTATTCCATTACTTCTATATTGATCTTTCTTAAAAATATATATATATTGTGGAGAAAAGTAAGTAGTAGATAGCTATATTGATTACTGTGCTAATGGTTACAGCTGAAAATAAAATAGAACATCACTGGAGTGGGTTATCTCTGTACCAGCTAATCACACAACGTTCTAAACAAGCAAATAGTGTACCTGCGGTTAGAAACGTATGGATTGACCTTTTTCATGCTTTCCTGCTTGCCCAGTTAAAATGCAGAGTTTAGTAATGCAGATAAAGAAAACTGCCAAATATCTTGAATGCAGATTTTTTTAGATAGGACAAATGTGTGTGTTACCGTTAAATTTTCTTATTTTGAAAAATGGTTCATTACTGTATTGATAGTCATGTTATACAAAATCTATAACAGCTGGTTTGAGACAATTTGAGTTTTTTTTTTTACAGATAATTCCAGAACTTCTACTGAGGGAAAGTGTGGAACCGCTAGATAAAATATTTGAATGGGACTAGAGGGACTCATGTGATTGGTTCTGTACATGTATTTTGGAGAATGGCACATAATAAGTCAACACTACACTTACATATATAGTATATATAAGGGAAATAAACACAATTATAAACTTCAGTCTGGAAGTGCCTTGGAATTTACAAGGAAGGGCAAAAATCTGTCAGCAGGTAAAAAGTAATTTGGGCAACCCAGATCAGCTGCTACCCCATGGCAACCACTGTATGGCCCCTTTCACACATGCTGTCCGTTAACGGATGGATGAAAAACGGACATCAATGTATCTCTATGTAAAAACTGATGACAACGGATGATCATCAGTTAACATCCGTTTTCATCCACTTCCGTCAATGTCCGTTTTTTTGGACGGATGAATGCCCTATTTTTCATCCGCCAAAAAACGGATTGGATGAAAAACGGATGAAAAACAGATGACAAAATGAATGAAAAACGGATGGAAAACTGATACATTTTGACGTGACTGAACTGAAGAACTGAACGGACCGTATGTGTGAAAGGGACCTTAAAAGTAAATCATAAATAAGACAATCTGAAAGCTAACCCTATATTTCAAGGGACCAAGAACACGATGAACTTACCCGTAAGCCTGGCTCTCCTGGTGCCCCAACGTTACCCAAGGGCCCATCGTCTCCCTGAAATAAAAATAAAAATTAACTTTGTGCTAATTTAGCAAAGATAGACTCCACCATTTTACCCTGTTAGGCTGGGTTCACATATGTGCGGCCGTGGTTTCCAGCCTGGGGTCTGGTGAGTTTCTGTTCACCGGTTCATGTGCGATTCAGGTCCACATTTTTGCCTGAATTTTCACCAGAACCGGACCCAAAAACACACGGCTGCCCCTGACATGTGTGAACCGGCTCCTTTGAGAGCTGGTCACATTCGCATGTCATGCGATTTAGACGCGGTAAAAAGCACATCTAATTTACACATATGTGAACCCGGCCTTGAAATAAATCTAAAGCCAAAACTGTTTTTTTTTTCATTTTGGATAGAGTAGAGAACAGTTAAAATCCCTAAACACCTTTTTTTTTATTTTAAACCCAAGAGAAATCCTGTGTCAAACAGAAAAGGCTGCACACTAATCATTTGAATACAGGACTATATAAACTCATTTGAATACAGGACCATATAAACTCAGGTGCCCTATTCCTTTAAATTACAAGTGACCACAACCATACTTCAATAGTGAGTACATAATCTCAAAATCAGCAAGTAATACATATTCAACGATATAAGCAAAACGTTTTAACTGTCCATTAAAATATTATGCAACACAATATCAGTGCAAGTTCACAATAAATCAGTGACAAAATGTGCACTGAATACAGTGAGGTTGAAGTGCTTGAACACTATACAGTACTCAGGTGTCCACTGCAAGGTGTTCCCTAGTAATAAGAAAAAAATGAGGTTGAAGGATTATAAGGTGCAACTTAGTTATTTGAGTTTTGAGACAACAGCCAGTCATGGATGAGGGTGGGTTTTGGGAGTTTGGGCTGTCTCCCTCTCACCTGTTCCCCCATCCATCCATTAGCAGCCATGTGCTTTCAGTGTGAAGACACTAAATTAGGAGTGTTAGGACTGCAGATTTAACAGGGTGCCGTGAAGTGGCTTTCACATGCGTTTGCAAATGTGTGTCAACTAAACCCCTGTTCTTTGTATCAAGAGACAGGTCTACTTGGTTGGTGACAGACTGGAGGGTGAGTACATCAGACTGGGGGCTGGCTGACTTTCATGCACCTCTTATAATCCTTCAACCTCATTTTTTTCTTGTTATAGGGATGGAGACGCCGGGCACCACCTGCTTGGGTCTCACTTAAAGTCCAACCTAGTCCATTATGTTTTTTCCCTAGTAATAAAGCCTTCTTACTAGATGAAGAGGATCACTAGTGACAGGCTGTCAAACATCCTTGATATGCATAGATTCTCCAGTAATAAACCAACTTCACTCAAAGGCATATAAAACATAAGAGGAACAAAAGAGCAGAACCCATAGTGTAATATGAAAAAGACCTGTGAGTTTATTCAAAGAATAACACTCACAAGGGAAAGAGACCAGTTTTAAGGTGAATACAGCACTGCCGCTATTCCATTAGCTAGTGTGATGCAATAATGAACCAGGCCCCGTCCAATCACTCCACGGACATCATCATGGAAAGAGTGCCCTCTTCCCCTGATAATGCTGCTGTCCAAAGGTGCCCCTGTGCTCATTCATCCAGAATGGGGGCACCCTAATACTGTATGTGTCACTATGCAGATCACCAGGTGAAAAAAAAGAAAAACAAATGCAGCCACATCTAATGATTGGTAAGCTGCAATATATTACATTTTTAGTTTTTGGTTTATTACTGCTTTATAAGAAGTATGGGAATATTTTTTTTAAATTACACTAGGTGGATGCAGTATAGGTCCGATGCTGCATCTGTTCCCCACTGGCTCTAGCAGTGAGAACCGAGCGATCAAAGACTGTCAATCGCTCAGTTCTTACAGCTCCCTGGGCAGGCAGCTGGCGAATGCCAGTCACGGGCTCTCTGCTCTGCCCCCCCCCCCCCGCACGCTCACTGGAGCACTGGGCTGTGGAGGGGTGGGTGGGTGCAGCCGGTTTAGGCTCCAAACGGCTCACTGAGAAGCTGAGCTGGGTGCCAGTCCAGGCATGTGGGCAGATCCCAACCATATGGGTGCCATCTTGCCCAAGCCTGGACCAGCTCTGTATCATTAGCCAACAGCTGATAACAATGAACTGCACTCCTGTGAATTATAGGAGAAGTATGTGGCTGTACTTGTGCTTTAAAATTATGAATAACTTTCAGAGGTTACAGTGGTCTCCAGGACAAATAGAGAGGGTGAATCTCTCAAGCGGGGACAAAGACAGCATTAAAGACCAGACAGGGGTATAATCCCCTCACCACTAGACCTATAAAAAAAGTTTTGGCTTTGGATGGATGTTTTTAACGGTGTTCTGACCACAAGAAAATAAAAATCTTAGAAAATTGCAACATCACGCTAACAAATTGATGAAAACATTAAAAAGTGTATTACTACACAATTATTGTATATGCCATAGATGTGTCATTAACAAAAAAAATAATATCCCTGTAGCACTTCTCATACTACCCATAGAAACAACATCACGGTTTAGCATTTTCAAAGTGCTTGGCTCAGTCAAGAAACAGTCTAGGGTTTTGTTTTTTTGTAGTTTTATTTGAGAACTTGGATAGGAGAAGGGATGAGTTACTCTAACTTGGATAAACTATGCACAACTTGCTGGGACGTCTAAAGATAACTAAGGCCGCTGCTTCACCTTGTCACTAGAAGTGAAGAAGAATTAAATGGACTTGTATTGCTCTGTGAATTGCTCTTCAGGGCCCAACTAGGCACCCCCTTTATCCCTATTCTTCAGGGTTCTACACAGCACCCCCTTTACTGTACTTCTCTCTGTGTGAGCTAGCTCCTTGATTCCTTGACTTCACTGGAGTGGTCCCCTTCCTGGGCCGACCCTTTGGCAAGTTCCACAGTACTCATGGACACTGTTTTTCCCGAGAGACTCTGCCAGCAACTCCACCGTCAGCTACACTAGGTCCTCTGCAGTTCACCTCTACACCTGGTCCACTAGGCCGACTGCCCAAGACCACCTTCCTCATACTCAGCAGGAGGAGAGACCAGCCGTCTGCCTTCTCTTGGGACTCTGCTTCCTGCCAAAGATGCCCTGTCACATGCCCCCCCAGCTTTTATGAGCAATCCCAGGATGCATTGCATGAATGCCCTCCCACTGGGACTCCCACAAAAGCCAATGTGTCACTGCCTGGGTTTCCTCCACTGTCCAAAAAGCTCCCTCATTGGATACAGTGGGGATACTCCCTCAGACCCAGTGAATCACACCTGGAGCCATGCAACAGGCAACCTAACAGATCAGGCTCCCCTGATAAGCAGAAGGAGCATTAGATGCATTTACCTAGCACCTACCTAACTAGGAGGGTGCTACATCCCATTTCCTCGTTTCATGAAAAATCACATGACAAGCTGTACTTCATGATTTCCAATAAGTACCGTTCATATCTCCATTCATATCTGTGCGACTTCAAGTCGCAATGACTTCAAGGTAGTCCCTTCACTACTTTGGTCTGACTTTGATGTATTTTGAGGTCCATAGACATAGCCATTGCTTCAAGTCCAGTCAAAATAGCGGCAAAATTGTGTCAAAATAGGATTCCCTCTCAGTTTGAATTTCCTCCCCTGTTTCTGTCTCAAGGTCGGAAGTGAAGGCATATCTCCCCAGTAGGACAGCAAAGAAATAAGAAATAAATAAAAAAAAAAAACACTGACAGATGCTTAACCATCCATTAACCATTAAAGTATATCTAAAGCATTTTTTTGTTTTGCATACAGTAGGTCTATGCAAAACAAAAGATTGCTTCAGATATACTTTAATATACAATGTATGTATGTGTCTGTAGACCGTATCCCCCAAAAAACTGGTTAGCCCAAAAAATGTCTGCTTCCAATGAGTGCAGGCCATGTGTACAATTTCAGACCACACTTAAATCCACCTTAATTCCAGGATCTCCTTGAGCTCCAGCATCCCCCTCAGTTCCAGGTGGTCCCTAGAAAACACAAACTATAAGTGAATATTCAGGTTATCAGAAAAAAAATTACCATTATTATGGAAGGATACCAATAAAAAAAGGCTTGGCTATGCAGCTGTGAGAAAGTAAGATTTAAAAAGCAACTGTCAGGGGTTTCAGTCAGACAAATTTTGCCTGAAAACAGTCAGATTTTGCTGTGCATTTTCTGTAGCTTACCCATAGTGCTCTGGAAACCCTTTGTCACAGACTACATGTTTATTTGTAAAACAAAGAATATATATATATATATATATATATATATATATATATATATACGTATATATATATATATATATATATATAATTTTTTTTTCATTACGTAATTTAAAAAATTCATTCCAGCCTTCCTATTGAATGTCAGGTTCAGTCGTAAAGGGTAACTCCCACTTTCATGGGAAAAGAATAGCAAAAAAATAAATAAATGGATAAATAATGTAGCATATGCAACTGCTACACAAGTCCTATTGTAATTCAAAAGGAAAGGTAACTTTTCATAACATTCAATCTGCAGTGCTGTATTTTTCTGCAAAATTCAATTCAATTTGGCAACCTGTAGGCATTCTGTACACAAATGGTGTACAGAACACCCCCTCAGAACTGTCATTCTGTGTGATTGGCTTACTTATTTTCCTAAAGGTCTGCACTGAGATATAAGTCATATTTTGGGCAACCCTTGCAACAGAAATTTCATTTTTGATGAGATAATCCTCCAAGGGAAATCACGTCTATAGAGATGCAGACCCTGCCACTTTCCCTATTAGAACCCTGCCAGTCCAGCAGCTGTTTGATAATTATAAAGTCACTACCATTCACTTTGCACATGGGCACAGACAGACAGCTAGTTCTTCAGAATAACAAAAGGTAGAAATCTTCAACAAAGTTTGTTAAAATCCCTGCAATGTACATAGATCACCCAGAGGGGAGTGTTTTTTTTTTCCAAAAAAAAAGTGGAGTTACTCTTTAAATCTATATGATCTTGGCAAAGAGATCACAGCATGCCCCTAGATATAAAAACAAAAACATGACGGCCATGTGACAGACCTAGCCGGCACTTACCTCAGAGCCTGTTTCTCCAGGTGGACCCGCGTCTCCTTGTGGCCCCCTTTGTCCCTAACAAATGGAAGTAAAACAAATTTATATATATATCTATCTATTAGTAACCCAGGAAAGAATTTTGATTATTCAGAAAGATATATACTGTAGTAAAAATTGTCAGCACAGAAATGATTGAACTCTAGGATCTGGGCCTGTGTAATGCAGCACACAGGGGGTTAGAGTAAACACAGCGCTGCCGTTGAGCTCATATTTATTGTCATATTTGGAGGCAGTCATGTGGGGTCTGATGGTTTGAACCCGAGTACATTCTCTTTGTAACTGAACAAATTATAAACATCTGCTTTAATCCTGGCAAAATTAACTTCAATGTAAATCTGCTCTGAATTACCCAATACGGTTTGTGAATTGTATATAGAGGCCCATTGTTGTGTAAATCGTTATGAAAACCAAGAAATGTTTTACAAATGGGGCACTAACCTATCTGATTGTAAGGGTCACAGAATGGCAAAACAGAATGCATCTACTGAATCGTGTAACAAGAGGCCAACAAAGGATTGTGACCTTCCTTGTCTAGATAAATTATATACAATATTATTGCGCATATACAGACATATCCAGAAAGGTAACACAAAGAGCAATGATAATGAACACAGTGTGATAACGCATAGCAACCAATCAGGTTTCAAGTAACTACAATGATCAGTCATACCATTATGACCACCCTCCATAACCCATCAAGGCATGGACTCCACTAGACCTCTAAAAGGTATGCTGTGGTATCTAGCACCAAGCCGTCATTTGCAGATCCTTTAAACCAGGCATGTCCAACCTGCGGCCTGAGGGCCGCATGCGGCCCGGAACCTCAGGCAATGCGGCCCACTGCCACCTGACAATTTTTTTTTGCTGGGGAGGAAGGAAGTCAGGTCGGGGGCACGGTCACAGCAGCTTCCAACTAACAGTAGGCAGAGGCTGCCTCAGAGGGGGGGGGGGGGAGCATGTGCAGTGTTTCTGACTCCTACCACCATGACCACTTCAAATCATTGAAGTGGTCATGGTGGTTAGAGTGTTCCTTTATTATCGCTCAGAAGAAGTAAACCTCTGTATACTGATTCAATTTCATTTGATCATCCTCTAGTTGTGTTGAATTAGTGCGGGGGGCGCGGTGGCATTTTATTACATACCTTAACTATAGTATATATTTTATATGCGGTCCGAGAAAATTTCTCTACACTCAATGTGGCCCAGAGAAGCCAAAAGGTTGGACACCCATGCTTTAAACCCTGTAAGTTATGAGCTGGAGCATCCATGGATTGGACTTGTTTTTCCAGCACATCCCACAGATGCTTGGTTGGATTGGGATCTGGAGAATTTGGAGGCCAAGTCAACACATAAACACCTCAAACTAGTTGTGTTCCTTAAACCATTCTTTAATTCATCAGACTAGGCCACTTTCTTTCACTGCTCTGTGGTTCAGTTTTGATACCTGTGCCCATTGTAGGTGCTTTTGGCTGCAGATATGGGTCAGCACGGACAACCTGACTGGTCTGCAGCTTTGCAGCCCCATACACAAAAAAATGCAATGTATTGGGGGCTCTGACATCTTAGATTTAGCATTAACTTTTTCAGCATATCGAGCTACAGAAGCATTTCTATTGGATTAGGACTACACAGACCAGCCTTCACTCCCCATGTGCATCAATGTGCCTTTGCCACCCATGACTCTGCCCCTGGTTTGCTGGTTTTTTCTTCCTTGGACCACTTTTGGTAGGTCCTGACCACTGCAGACTGGGAACATCCAACAAAAGCTTGAGTTTTGGAGTTACTCTGACCCAGTCATCTAGTCATTATGATTTCGCCTTACACTTGCCCACTTTTTCTGCTTTCAGCCCATCAACGTCAGGGACAACATGTGACTTGTTATATTGCTTTTGGTGCTGCTCAAAGTAGAAGTGAAAGCATATTCCTGTGTCCCAGAACATGGAGTGCAGGCTTATCCTGTTAGTAATCCAGAGGAGTAGTAAGTGTAAAAACTAAAGGATCACTGCTACTCCTAAGCCCAAGTGAATAAACAATAAGGAGCGGCCTCAGCCTACGTCTTCACCCCACCAAGCAACCTGAAGCATTTCGCCCTGCCTACTATGAGTAAGGAAAAATGGGGCAAAATGTATCAGGGTGTGTGGTGTGGTGGAGACATGTAAGCTGAAGCCGCTCCTCATCGTTTATTCACTTGGGCTGGTCAGGAGCAGGGCCTGTGCTACCACTAGGCAAACTAGGCAGCCTCCCGGGGCGCACTGCTGCCTAAGGCACAGCCACGGTCAGGAGGACTCTGGGGACCCTGATGTATGAGGGGGGGGGGAATGAGGACCCTGATGTAAGGAAGGCTATAAGGACCCTGATGTAAGGGGAGACTTTTAGATCCTAATGTAAGGGAGGATTTTGGAGATCCTAATGAATGTGGGGTCTCTGTTGTAAGGGATAACTCTGGTGCCCCTGATGTAAAGGGGGAACTTTGGGGACCCCCCCTGGCCTAAAGCTGTGTAAGGTGCCCCAAAATGTATGATGGCTTCCCTGTTCCCCACACATTGCGCCAACGTTCCACATACCGCTGAAGGATTGGATGATGTTAGCTGGAGACAAAGCCATCTCATGTAAACTTCAGCCAATCTGTGAAGAAGAGTTATCCAGCTCCCCAGTCCCCACAGGGAGCTAACGTTGACAAGGAGGTGAGAAAGCATCCCTGTACAGGCTGCATTTGGAGCCTTTATATTTTTTTGTTGGGGGGCAAGTCAGCTCATGTTTTCTGTCAGTCAATGTGCATTTCAGCAGTCCCTGATTGGCTGTCCGTTCCTTTAAAATGTATGTATAGACAAAACTTTTTTCAGCTTTGGATAGAGGGGGAAATTGTGAAAGCTATTTTCAGGTTTTTTTGGTTTGCTTTTTGCTGGGGAATTTTCTTTCACATCCTGTCTCAAAGACACAACAGGAATTTAGTGTATTTCTCTCTGCAAAGTAAGAGTAAATACCTTCTTGGACAGATGTCCCTATTGAAACGTTTTCTGGTTCAATCATTTTTATCAGGTTTTCAATATATTACAAGGTGAGCACCAAATACACCCACGCAGGGGCTACAAATGAAAACTGACAATTGAACATGTAAAAAAGTCAGTGGGAGTGGTGCCCCAGGACGACGTCAGAGTGTGACGAAATGCGTAGAATAGAGCGATGTGCTGACGTCACCCCAGTACGATGTCAGAGTGTGACAAAACACGTCGGGTGCAGCGACGTGCTGACATCATTGTGTACGCAATTCCCAGAAGGACGGCTGCTACACGAAGCAGGCCGGCTTGCACATTTTATGCATGTTTAAAGTTTCTGTCTGTAAGTGTAACTATTTTTTATGGAATAAATGTATAAAGGACTTTATGCTATGGCAAGTTTTATCTTTTTTTTGAGGATCTTATATGATCGATGCATCTCCAATATTTACTAGAAACACTGTGATTATTCTCCTTATAAGTGCCACATCCCTGCATATTTGAACCATAGAGAATTCCCCTTGGGATGGGACTTTATAGGCACTAATAGAATTTACCACGTTGTTATAATATAAAATGTTTCATTTTATTGTATCACAAAGAATAAAAACATTTACAAATACAAAAAATACATAAAATGCGCAATGGTACTTGCACCAATGTGTATAATATACATGGATCAACGTCTTAATCAGCCAACGCGTTTCAAAGCCTTTGCAGCTTCTTCCTTAGCGGTGTGATATGCGTCTACCAGGATTGACGCATATCACACCCCTAAAGAAGAAGCTGCATAGGCTTTGAAACTTGTCGGGTGATTTAGACGTTGATCCATGTATATTATACTTATTGGTGCAAATACCATTGCGCATTCCATATATTTTTGTATTTGTAAATGCTTTTATTCTTTGTGATACAATAAAATTAAATGCTTTCTATTATAACGTGGTAAATTCTATTAGTGCCTATAAAGTCCCACCCCAAGGGGAATTCTCTATGATTCAATGCATCTCCAATATGACATATGTATTCAAAGAAACCAAATGCAACCCAAATCAGGTCAAACACAGCACCTGAACAGTTACTCCACTGTACCATTGAGGTAAATGGGAATCTGTTGGCCTGCATTTGATGTGTGCTTCAATCATTTGCCAAACGCAGGTAAACAAAGCCAGTGTAAACAAACCCTAAGAGCGATATCTGGAGGGCAGCATTAATGCACTACTGGCCACTGAACAACTGCCTCTTCCTTGAGGGTTGTATCTCCCAGGCTTGCAAGTTGTTGGCAGCCTATGTATTTATTAAATATTTGTTTTGCAATTTTTTTATTTTTTTTCAGGTAGCTGACCAAAGGAAGTACTGAAGTCTATTGATCAACATGACTGCCATGACATTTGTTTTAAATTATTTTCCACCTTAAAGGTATCCACACAAGTTACAAGTTGATTGTGGAATACCCTGAATTATTAAAAATGTTGTGGATTTGATATGTTACTAAACCCAGGACCCTGCATTCACTATATCTGGTTTCCCACAGTACACAGAATATAGAAATACAATAGTTTTAGGAAATATAAACTGCTAAATACCTTTTCTCATCAGCAGTATATAGCAGTCTTGTGACTCCTATCAGTGTATCAGTGTCTGATTAAAGCTTGTAGGAGGAGTTTTCATTCTTGCCTGATTGTCCTATGAGGCTGCAGGACCCCTGACCCTTTGTCTGGACAGTGCTGATTGGCCCTGTGCTGATCACATGCACACTCCCAAGAAAAAAAAAACTCTACACACATACACACCAAACTGAGTATGTGCAGCTTGCCCAAAGGCTCTGTTCTATCAGGAGATGGTTTGGGGACAGTGGAAGAAGGGGAAGAGCAGAGAAGACAGGATCAAACAAGACTTTTTTTTTTACCCAACGCAGAGAATTAACCCCTTAGGTTCCACAGTGAGTAAAACAAGCATGCTTTACTGCATGTACACACTGATTTAACTGTTTTGGGTTTAGTAACACTTTAAAGTAGGTTTGATACATTTAAAGAAGCTTTGCTTATCTTGTCCTATAATCAATATGGTACTGAATATAATATCCAAACTCATATTAGAAACATACTGCTTCTCCAGGAGGTCCTGTATCACCGCTGCTTCCAGGTGGACCAGTTGGGCCCTGGATGAACATGTAGGAAAGAAAACAACATCAGTTGTCATACAGCATTACACATTTGTCAACAAACATCTAGCATAACCATTACACATTTCATTATTAGTACAGGACACAAATTACATCAAAAGTGTTATATAGGTGTCCTACTATTTGCTTATGTAAGCCATGTTTGTTACAAATCTGGATAATATTACGTCTTTGAACTGATATGTCATGCACTTTTTGTACATGCATTTCTTTATTCAATAAACCAAGTTTAAAAAAAAAAAGCGCTATATAAGAATAGCCGTGGGAAACAAGGTCGAGCAACAAAAGAATGAATTGGCACATTGTTTAGATGTATTGTAAACATATTTATATACTGTATGTATGTATATATCATTTAGGGAGTAAACTGTTTGACTGGATTTCAGATTTAAGATGTCTTAGAAATTTTAAGCCAACTATGCCTGGCTTTGTAAACATTACAGAAGGTGAAATTCATAACGTATCTCGAGAAAGATCGGCAGGTGCTTCCTAAATCTTAAATAAGAAATAATGTATCAAAATCAGAACGTTAAGACTTCACTGTTCAAAAATAAGAGGAATCTATAAAATGTGGGTTTGGGTACAATGTCTGTTTCATATCATACTCAAATTTATCATTTTGTCCTTGCTGGAATTCGTTCTAACCCAGACAGTGCTGTCATCAGTTCCCTATCTACGTTAGCACTGAAAGATAAGGAATGTGCCTGATTTCCCCAATATACAACTTAAAGACTTTTTTGACTTTATGATTGCAGAAATCAATCTTATGCATATCGCAAAGTCTTGGAAATGTCGTTAACATCAGATGTTCACACAGTGCAAGAGTTTACTGGTCAAAAGCACATGTAACTATTTCTCCAACTAGTTGGGTGACAAATCTGACTCTAATTATGAATCATCTAGGAATTGTAAAAGGGAAAATCACATTCGTTGCATTCATATCACTGCTGCTGATTAGAGCATAGTAACCCGAATAAACGAATGCCTCGTTTCCACTGAGCGGCATGGTTCGGTTCAGTTCAGTATGGTTCAGATTGGTACACCTTGATCAGGCTTGCGTTTCCACCGCCAACAGTACCTCAGCTCAACAGTACCTCAACAGTGTAGCTCCACCCTGTTGGTATGGTACTATTGTGCTTGGTACCCCAATGAAAGGGTCCCAAAAAAGTGGTACGGTATGGTTCGGAATTCGGGTACCATTCACAACTTTTGACAATGAAAACGGCAAAAATTGCGTACCGAACCGAACTGCTCAGTGGAAACGAGGCATAACACTACCCCAAAAAAACTTGAACAGTACCTAAAGAGACCCTTTGTCACTTTACCCATTCAGGAAAAAGTGATAGTTTCTATAGAAAGTCACCCCTGACCCACTGATACTTACCACTACAGAGCTCCCCTGCCATCATGTGACCAAAATACCTGTCCTCAGCTGATCTCAGAGTCCAGATTGAGCAGGGACATCATCTTTGTCATGTGACATTTCTTTGGCTCCCCTATACCCTCTCAGGTCACATGCTCCTTGTGACCTGAGAGGTTATAAGGGAGCCTTATCCAGAAGCACAAGATATTCTGAACAGGAACTTCAGCTATAACATGTTTTTAAACATAAATGGGAGTGAGGAAGGGTTGGAACCCCTGTCAGTATTTCAACTGCTGTCCATATCCTGCTCACCCAGCAACCACCAGTACATTCCCACAATACTAGAAATCTAAGGCAAATCCAGCTCTAGAGTGGATAAGCAGCAAGTTGCAGAAATTACACTGTAGTCACTGGGACAGGAGGAGGGGGAAATCCTCTTAAAAGATACTCAGTAAAAAACATTGAGGAGATTTGTTTCAACGTCTAGTCGGGGAGACGGGGAGTCAGAGGGACAGGAAGTGATGGAACATTTCTCCAATGGCAACAAGACCCTTTAGTAGAGGGGAGAAAGGTTAGAACCCCACTAGAAGGGAGATAACTGGAGACCACCAAAGTTATAAGTGACTTTTTATTAGGAACACAAATGGCCACCTAATCTAGAGGGGCCTTTTCTCACGGAGACAATAAAAAGGCATTCACTACAGACCACCAGAATAATGAAAGTTTTACTACGGAACATAAAAGGTTACCCTGACCACCAATAAAGAGAGGGCCCCCATTAAGGGGGGGGGGGGGTATTAAAGGCCACCTTTGACCATGGTGGGGGGGGGGGTTATTAACTGCCGATCACAGATCTGGAGTGGGGTTTTTTTTATCATAAAGTATGGCTATATCATCCACCACTGGCCACCTAAGTAAAGGGGTTGTAAAATAGGGATATAAATGGCCACATAATCAATATAGAGGAGGCTTTTCCTGTGGGGAGCATAAAAGGCATGCACTACTGACCACCAGAAAAATAAAGGCTTTACTAGGAAACATAAAAGGTTACTGCCTGATCACCTGAGTATTAAAGGCCACCTGATTTCTAACTAGCAAAGTAAGGTAAGGGGGAAATAAAAGGCCAGCTAACTGCTGATCACCAATTGATCACCAATCGGTCGGGGGGGGGGGGGGGGTTTCATCATAAAGTATAGCTATATCATCCACCACTGGCCACATAAGTAAAGGGGTTGTTAAATAGGGATATAAATGGCCACATAACGGCTGACCATCAATATAGAGGAGGCTTTTCCTGTGGGGAGCATAAAAGGCATGCACTACTGACCACCAGAAAAATAAAGGCTTTACTAGGAAACATAAAAGGTTACCGCCTGATCACCTGAGTATTAAAGGCCACCTGATTTCTAACCAGCAAAGTAAGGTAAGGGGGAAATAAAAGGCCAGCTAACTGCTGATCACCAATTGATCACCAATTGATCACCAATCGGTCGGGGGGGGGGGGGTTTCATCATAAAGTATAGCTATATCATCCACCACTGGCCACATAAGTAAAGGGGTTGTTAAATAGGGATACAAATGGCCACATAACGGCTGACCATTAATATAGAGGAGGCTTTTCCAGTGCGGAGCATAAAAGGCATGCACTACTGACCACCAGAAAAATAAAGGTTTACTAGGAAACATAAAAGGTTACCGCCTGATCACCTGAGTAGTAAAGGCCACCTGATTTCTAACCAGCAAAGTAAGGTAAGGGGGAAATAAAAGGCCAGCTAACTCCTGATCACCAATTGATCACCAATCTGGGGGGGGGGGGGGGGGGTTGATGTTATTTTAAAGCATAAAAAGCATTCAGGCAAAAAAAGGGAGATTTTTTTTTTTTTTTTTTTTGGAAGCACAAAATTTGGCCAATGATCATAAATGCAAAATTTGCTGCAATTAAAAGTCTCTATGAGGGGGATGTTGAACAGAAGGATCCTATTAAGCTTTTGTTATGGGGCCTTGTGATTAGTAGTTGTACCCCCACACATAGCTCTTAGCTAAACACATTTTATTGGGCCTGTAACTGCCTGCCATTACCTTCTGCGGTAAGTTACAATAAATATGCCGCAGCTGTATACTGAATGCCATATTTCCATGCCTGACAGGAGGGTAATGACGTGTCTGCAATTTCTATTCAACTGGCCTTCCCCAACATGACACATCCTATCATGATATCATTTCAGCTGTGCTACACATGGCTGAACATCAGATGTTTCTGTAATTTAGCAAACAGTATTCCATCTACTGCTCTGCAGCACATGTGCATGTATTTGTCCTCCCTCCACATCCCTTCTCTCTAGAGAGTCCAAAAGGAAAAGTGATCTGGTTGCTTTTTAATTACAAACCTAATGTGGGGATTTTCCATTCTTGTGTACAACCTTCTTATCCAGCAGAGTGCCGTTTAAAAACTGTTTGCATTGACCTAATGTAGGGAAGGACACTTAAATGATTCTGTTTTCTCTGGATAAAATAAAACCACTTTTATCCTTTCCTGATGATCTGTGTGAGAACTTTAAAGGAAAGCATAGTTTCTGCAATGTTTTTAATAAAATGCATTTTTACATACAACCAGCATAAATATTCGTTTTTTAAATCAGCCCCTACCATCTCCTGCATAGCAGCATTCAGACTGGGAGAGGAAGGGGCAGCACTGGGAGCTACATGAAGCATGTGTGATGGAAGGAAACATGCAGACAGCATTAGAAAGCAGAGTGAGCAGAACTGATGAAATATCACCTCTTTTATTGTGTAGCTAATGTACCTGTGAACTAAGCTACACTTTTAAAATCCAACCTCAGCTCTGACTTACTTCTACACCAGGTGCTTCTAAACCTGTTCTTGATTCCCCTTGGTACAAGACCAATCAGGCCAAGCACTATAGGGTATAATGGAGATCCCAGACAGAAGCCTGTGTCTAGAGACATTAACATTGGTTGTTTCTCATGGACAGCAGTGAGAAACACCACGCAATAATAATAAACTAATATGTATGGAACTCAAGAAGTCATGAATTAGAATATTGGCATCAACATCCCATCTAAAGGTCAATATGAAAATATCCACAATATGTTGGGAATTTAATAGTGCCATAACAAGACCTACATAACTACGTAAGCATCAGTTAAAGTAAATCAATTTAAGTTAGGCTCCAAAATGTATCCATGCATAAAAATAGAAATGCTACCCCTTCCTAGATTGTATATTCTATCAATATTCTATCATTAACATGTCTATTCCATTAATTTTGGGGATCTGTCATTCTCCAATTGGTAGGCACACTGTTTATTATCATTATTATGAGCCTTCATGCATATCTTTGTAACATTAGTTAGAATCCACATTTGGATGGCATTAAACTGAATAAACTTTGATTGCATTATATTGCAACATGAGATGAAATGGATAAGTAAATTGGATGTCACTATGCCTCCTGGCTTGAATGAAGCCATGCAGGGGCATATCTTATATGTATGAGTGGTTCCTGCGCTATCCGAGGTCGTATATGTTTCCCTTCCTGCTGCTGCACCACAGTACTGGCACCAGGAACCAGTCAATACAATGTGTGCAATTTGGGTGGGTGGTGCGCTTCAGAAGTGGAAATATAACTTAAAAAGGTGTAGCTTAAAACATGGCTTAAAATTGTGAATAAATAAAATGCAATACTAAAGACGTGTTCATGTGGTAAAAATGTGTTGTCGGTTAAATTATGCCGTGGTGATCAAATAAATTCCATCATATAAATTAAAATGTAAATAAACCATTACAGTATATCTTCTATACGAAAAATTGCTGAGTACTTCAATTTCATAAAAAAATCAGTGAATAAATAATCCGTTGACAAAGTATAAATATATAAATAGAACTTCAAAACCAGTTAAAGGTGCTTTGTGCTTTCTGAAATAAATAAAGTGCACTGTTCAAGGTGTCCATTCATAAACATCAAAAGTCAGGTGCAATTCCCTTCAATAGCTTCAAAGAATAATAAACGTGCTCTCATGCAAAAAATAAGGGTGTTGTGACTTGCTGCCTCCACCAGGTGTCACATCTAGGTGTTCTATATTCTCACCTCAATAAGGTGTATATTACGCCTGTATATAAAGCTTAGCCTCCGGGTAACATGTAGGCTTTTGCTAATTCCAATCTCCTGTTTCGACCTCCGGGTATTTTCCTGTCCTGTCCTTTCAGCTTTTGGGGTGTTAGGCTTTCTGGCGTCCTTAACTCCTTATCGTAACCTCGGGCTCAGTTAAAATAGAGGGCAATCATGGTGCAGTATATCAAATCAGGTTTATTGTTAAAAACATAGTTGCACTTACAATTTGTAGATCATTCATTCGCAAATAATATATGAATGCAGCGTGGGGAGCGATATCGCTCCGATCTCCAACGTCACTTCCGGTAGTCTGGCGGCTACCGGAAGTGACGTTGGAGATCGGAGCGATATCGCTCCCCACGCTGCATTCATATATTATTTGCGAATGAATGATCTACAAATTGTAAGTGCAACTATGTTTTTAACAATAAACCTGATTTGATATACTGCACCATGATTGCCCTCTATTTTAACTGAGCCCGAGGTTACGATAAGGAGTTAAGGACGCCAGAAAGCCTAACACCCCAAAAGCTGAAAGGACAGGACAGGAAAATACCCGGAGGTCGAAACAGGAGATTGGAATTAGCAAAAGCCTACATGTTACCCGGAGGCTAAGCTTTATATACAGGCGTAATATACACCTTATTGAGGTGAGAATATAGAACACCTAGATGTGACACCTGGTGGAGGCAGCAAGTCACAACACCCTTATTTTTTGCATGAGAGCACGTTTATTATTCTTTGAAGCTATTGAAGGGAATTGCACCTGACTTTTGATGTTTATGAATAGACACCTTGAACAGTGCACTTTATTTATTTCAGAAAGCACAAAGCACCTTTAACTGGTTTTGAAGTTCTATTTATATATTTATACTTTGTCAACGGATTATTTATTGACTGATTTTTTTATGAAATTGAAGTACTCAGCAATTTTTCGTATAGAAGATATACTGTAATGGTTTATTTACATTTTAATTTATATGATGGAATTTATTTGATCACCACGGCATAATTTAACCGACAACACATTTTTACCACATGAACACGTCTTTAGTATTGCATTTTATTTATTCACAATTTTAAGCCATGTTTTAAGCTACACCTTTTTAAGTTATATTTCCACTTCTGAAGCGCACCACCCACCCAAATTGCACACATGCAGGGGCATAGCTAGAAATCACAGGGCTCCAAATCAACAATTTTAGGGCCTGAACTACAGTAACTAGAGAAACAAATGCATACATCAAATAAAAAAGCAATGGGGAGGAAATATAATAAGTCCCTTTCACACCATAGCATTGCATTAATGCTCATGGTCTAAGCTTCAGCAACACACAGCAATGCACAGCAGGTGCACAGTAGAACCTAAAAGCACCTGCCTAGGGACGTGCTGCTTTGTACAGCGAAATGCTTGGCCACGCTATACCATGCGCTGCATTGTGGTGTGCTGGAAAAAAAGGTGCATGCTGCTTCCTCTTTTATAGTCGCCCACATTACCCAGCACCCACTTTGTCCCGGACCCCATGGCACTAATATGGCGGCTGAGGCGGTAGTTCCATTAATGTTATTGCTAACTTTAGGACTATTTGTTCTGTAATGTACCTTTAATATATACTTTTGTTTTAAATGTATTGACAATGTATTGTTGTAATCTATGTTGCAGACTGGCATCTCTTCAGAAGAACTCTAGGGGGTGCTAAGCAGGCACATCATAAGTCTTAGTTAAGCTGCGACATCCTCTCACATAATGTCATCGGCATGCCAGCACTGTCCATCAGACGTGTGATGTTACAACAGGGTGTGTCTTTTCTCCTGAAGCGGGGGGGGGGGGGGGAGAGGAGGGTACACGCATTAGTGTACCCCCTCTCAACACAGGTTGAGGGAGTATTTAAAAGAGGAACAGTTCGTACAAATTTCCATCAATGTAAAGGCAGACTGGTTGTGCAGAAGTCAATCTACCAATCAACTTCTGTACAACCAGCCTATCGGGTTTTGCCCGATTGATCAGTGCTACCGGTTGGAAGTCAGAACACAATAACACAGCGGGAGTAATTCCCCCATCCACATTGAATGTGTGGATATGGGAACTGAATGATTTTCTTTCTTTCAACATGCTGGTTAAACAAAAAAAAAAAAAATGGCCAGCTTAAGTAAGAAATTAGGTGAAGCTATGAGAATATTGCAAATTGTATTGTAAGTAAAACTTAAATACAGTAGTCTATAAATATTTGCACAGGCTTTGACTCATGGGAACTAAATCATATATACCCTGTGTCTGTGGTCATTTTTAGAGAATACAGAACTGGTTTGAGTGGACCTAGATTGAAGTATTATTTGCTTTTTCAGCTTGGTTAATAAAATTTCCTAACACTGATGGATTTTTTGGGTACTGAGAATTATGGCATATATGCCGTTTGTGCTCCTTTTTAGAGTTTATGGGACTAATTTGAGTGGACCTGGAATTATTGCATATAGCTTGGGATACGCACGCATCATCTAGCTGCCAAAGCTATGCTAATATATTTTTCTACCACTTAAGCTCCCTATCCTCTTGCTACTTGCAAGGGTAAGTGGATGAACAGATAAAAAAGATACACATGGACATAGGAAGTCAATACTGTATGGGGTATAAAAATGTGATAAATATCCACTTATGTCTTTAGAAATGAATGGGACTTTTATTTCCTCCCAGTCTCCCTGCTATCCATTTTTCTATTTATTCCTATGCGTATTTTTTATGAGATTCATGTATAAATATGTGCTTATGAATACCATATATGATGTCTTATTGGAGTTGTATGTGTTTTAGGGCTCATTAACACCAGCCTCTGCATTGCAACGCAGAGTCTGGTGTGGGGTGCGGTCCGGCCAGACCAGCACAGTGTTGATGTGCTGATACAGTCCCACTGTACCTGCTGGGAATTGACCCTTAGACTGGCTAGTTGCTCTTCAAGTCTTGCACTGTTGATGTTATATTCAGTATTAACATTATATGACACTGTATTTGTAATAGTTATATTACCTGTGAATATATATATATATATATATATATATATATATATATATATAATGTATATCTCTAAAGTATGGGGATGGGAAACATGAGCAAAGAGGTGTAGCATTTTTTAAATTATATTTTGGAGCCTATTTTAATAATTAAAAAATGATTAAGACTATTCTTATTTCACACTGATTTATTTAGTTATGTAAAGTCTTGTTCGTATTGCACCACAGAGTAGCTGTCGTCTCTCGGGATGGTGGTGGGGAACACCATAAAGAAAAATGGAGGTCTCTGCTGGACTAAAGACATGAACACCTGTCAACTATTTTGGATGGTGGTGGATTAACTGTACTGTGGGCCTCAAGCTGGTTTCAATTCATAGGCCCCCATCAGTTTATTCCGATCATGCATAAGGGTCAGTGTACATAGGCAATTTTGATTTGCTTTAGACATGGATTAGTGAATAGAAATAAGCTCCAGGTTTAGGCTGACTTTCACCTGTTTAGAGATTTGGGCTTAATCCAAACTTTCGGGATGTTTGTCAAGAATTGCCCAGCCCACAATGCATTGCAAAAATTGAACGTCGGCCAAGGTCATGCACCTGACTTCTGGTCAGGTGCAAGACTGGTCAATGATGGGTTTTTTTAAATCCTTTTTATTGAATTTCCATATAATAAGTAGGTGGTACAGAACAGAGCTTTGAGGCATCCCCAGCTCAAAAAAACAAAACCAAACAAAACTCTAAAGACACTAGATTTGCATCTGCTCAGCACAGTGAACAGGGGTATATATGACAAAATCTTCACTTAATTAAAAGGTCACCAAGGGATGGAAAAGGCATTCCTAACTCCCACCTAGCAAAATATAAATGAGAATAAGAAGCATTTGTGACCTCATACCAAAAGGACTCAGCTGCCAATGAAAAGCTGTGATTAAGAAACCCATAAAGTTATCATGTATTAGCAGAAGGGGAATCAAGCCATAGGTCCCATACTTTGTTAACTTGTTTAAAGCACCCATGAGACAAGCAAGTGGCATTGTAAAGGGGCCCAACAGTAATAATCAAAGATTTCCAAATATTCAAGGTAGCTGCAAGGTGTTCTTCGATTTTGTAAGTGGATAGCCTTATGGGCATAGAATAACAGTAGATTTACAAGAGTCTTAAGTGCCTGACTTAGGGTCAAGGTACCCACTAAGCCAGGTAAACAAAAGTCTGTTTGCAAGGGAACTACTATAGAAGTTAATTGGGATATAAACCGTGTGACCTTAGACCAAAACAATTGAATTTGCGGGCAAAGCCGGAGGATATGACTGAAAATGGCAGAGTCGCTTGCGCACCTCCAGCATTGGGAAGAAACCTCGGGATAAATTCAATGCAACCTAAGTGGCGTAAGTTAAGTCCTATGCATTATTTTAAACTGGATCAATCTGTCTCAACTAGCGACCAACTGTGAAAGGGGTAATCCCCACATATCTTCCTAGTCTTCATTATCAATATCAGGAGGAGCATCGGCATGCCATTTGGATCGAAGATTTTCCATGCCAAGATGAACAAAAGTCATGAGAGCCTTATAATGATGGTATTTTGCCAAAGTCCGAGCCCACACACTTTAAAAGGATGCCTGTCCCGTAGCACAAGGAAAAAATCTAAGGTAATGCTAGGCAATTTGCTATTATTAGTTCATTTTTCACCAACCTAACCCCCAGGTATTATTGCTTTCTAGGGAATTAGCTAAGCTAAGCACATAGAGCAGTTGACTCCAAGAGAATGGGCACAGTTTACCAACACAGAAAAATAAAATTCAGATATTATTTTTTGTTGAAGTGTAGGCAACACACATGAGAACAAAATTATGGTTTGTTACAAATTAGTCATATAAACTTTGAAACGACTGTAAAAGTCATACTACTTACAGGTTTTCCTTGTTCGCCTCTCTCTCCAGGATTACCAACTTTCCCCTATATACATATCAATAAAACACCAAATAAGATATATTTCTGACACAAACGTGATTTGCATTTAAACATTTTATTTTTTATGACAACTATTCAGCTTCATATGAAGCTGCATCACTGTGTTAGAACACTACGAATCAATTTAGGAATTTTTTTTCATGCTTCTATTATCAGCACTTATCATCAGAGATAAACAGCTGGAACCAGTGTGGAAGACACAAAATGACGTCACCAGAAGCAGGGAGATGGCCGGGAACACTACTAGACACTAAAGGGCAGGCTATGCACTTGGAGCTTCAGCTCCTTCTACTTCTAGAGGCCAGTAGAAGGAGCTGAAGCTCTGGGCGCGTACCCTGCCCTTTCAGTACAGTGTTTAAGGCCGTCTCCTCGTTTCCGGTGATGTTATTTCAGTGCATTCCACGCTGGTTCCGGTCAAATTCCTGGTGGCCACAGGACATGCTACGGATCTCTCTCCACCCCAGCAGCTTTTGGATGCAGTTTGAAAGACACCAGGAGAGACCAGAGTGACACTATACACCAGTTGAGCTATTTTTAACTCATCCTGTGAGTGGTATGTAATTTGCTATTAAACCATTTACAATAATACTACACTCAGGTGGCGCTTCCTGATTTTCCCTTTCTTGCTTCATCCCACAGAGTCAGCTTTCTCTGAACGTAAGGGGAAATCTCAGCAATGGAGATTCAGGCAACAATAAAAACGGCTACACTTTAAATCTGAGCTTTGCAGCTAGACTTACAAGGCTTTCCATGGGGCTTCTTGGAGGGTCTGTAACCCCTTGCACAGGTGATTCTGTGCCATTTAATCTACTTCTCTGGAAACTACAGCAGAGGGGGGTTGGAAACTGGGAATCTTGACCTGCCTTTCCAAAGGGTTAGAGTCAGGGCAGCCTATGAAATAAAGATAGCCATATGAATCTAGTGAGTGGGACAGTCAGCTTAGGAGACACATGGAAACCCGACCATATCCTCTGAGAAAGTTTAAATCCAAAATTCTCATGATTGACTGCAATCTAACTTGGTTTTTGGTTTGCTCAACAGACAGTCTACAAACATTATCTCTACCAGACAGACTGTTGTGAAACAGGTACAGTGCATCTGGAAAGTATTCACAGCGCTTCCCTTTTTCCACATTTTGTTATGGTACAGCCTTATTCCGAAATGGATTAAATTAATTGTTTTCCTCAACATTCTACAAACAATTCTACAAACAATACCCCATAATGACAACGTGAAAGAAGTTTGTTTGAAATCTTTGCAAATTTAATAAAAATAATAAAGGAAAAAAATGTACATAAGTATTTACAGCCTTTGATTAATACTTTGTTGAAGCACCTTTGGCACCAATTACAGCCTCAAACCTTTTTGAGTATGATGCTACAAGCTTGGCATACCTACTTTTCAGCAGTTTCTACCATTCTTCTTTGCAGGACCTCTCAAGCTCCATGAGGTTGGATGGGGAGCATCGGTGCACAGCCATTTTCAGATCTCCCCAGAGATGTTCAATCAGGGTTCAAGTCTGGGCTCTGGCTGGGCCACTCTAGGACAATCACAGAGTTGTTCCATAGCAACTTCTTTGTCATCTTGGCTGTGTGCTTAGGGTCGTTGTCCTGTTGGAAGACGAACTTTCACCCCAGTCTGAGGTCCAGAGTGCTCTGGAGCAGATTTAATCAAGGATGTCTCTGTACATTGCTGCATTCATATTTCCCTCAATCCTGACAAGTCTCCCAGTTCCTGTCACTGAAAAACATCCCCCCAGCTTGATGCTGCCACCACCATGCTTCGCTGTAGGGATGGTATTGGCCAGGTGATGAGCAGTGCCTGGTTTCCTCCAGACATGTCACTTGCCTTTCAGGCCAAAGAGTTCAATCTTTGTTTCATCAAACCAGAGAATTTAGTTTCTCATGGTCAGAGAGCCCTTCAGGTGCCATTTGGCAAACTCCAGGCGGGCTGTCATGTCCCTTAACTGAGGAGTGGCTTCCGTCTGGCCACTTGACCATACAGGCCTGATTGGTGGAATGCTGCAGAGATGATACTTCTTCTGGAAGGTTCTCCTCTCTCCACAGAGAAACACTGGAGCTCTGTCAGAGTGACCATCGGGTTCTTGGTCACCTCCCTGACTAAGGCCCTTCTGCCCAGATAGCTCAGTTTGGCCGGGCTGCTCGCTCTAGAAAGAGTCCTGGTGATTCCAAACTTCTTCCATTTATGGATGATGACGGCCACTGTGCTCATTGGGACCTTCAGTGCTGCAGACATTTTTCTGTACCCTTGCCGGATCTGTGCCTCCATACAATCCTGTCTTGGAGGTCTACAGACAATTCCTTGGACTTCATGGCCTGGTTTGTGCTCTGATATGCACTGGTAACTATGGGACCTTATATAGACAGGTGGGTGCCTTTCCAAATCATGTCCAATCAACTGAATTTACCACAAGTGGAATCCAATCAAATTGTAGAAACATCTCAAGGATGATCAGTGGAAATAGGATGCACCTGAGCTCAATTTTGATTGTCATGGCAAAGGCTGTGAATACTTATGTACATGTGATTTATTTCCTTTTTTATTTTTAATACATTTGCAAACATTTCAAACAAACTTCTTTCATGTTGTCATTATGGGTTATTGTTCCTAGAACTTAAATAATGAATGTAATCCATTTTGGAATAAGGCTGTTGTATCAGTTGTGGATTATTTCAACTGATTCATGACAAATGTTCCCATACATGTGTAAAAATATCACTCACCCACAGGTGGTTTAGTAAGCTTTTGATATTGTGTATTTAAAGATGGCTGCCGAAAATCCAATTGACCATGTGGTTGTGGGGGAAAGTGCAACCATGTGTTGATGACCTCATTCACAAAATTACCTGTGAGTGGTAAAGAGGAATGATTACATCTTGTGTGTGGTCTCTGGTATACAGGACTATAAAAAGAGTCCATAGCATGAGGAATAGTCTGTTTTTTGGAGCTGTGGAAAGACCAAGCATGCAGCCAGGATTTCCTATTGTCCTATTCATCCAGGTATCCAGTGTAAGCTGTTGACATTACCAGAGTTAAGTATTATTTGACCTTTCTTTGGGATATTGGGAATAGGAGTGTATGTATGAGTCTTGTTAATGGTTATGGTAACTTTTATGTGTAAGGAACTTTATGTTTTTTGATGTCTAGTAAAGTCTTGTTTTATGCTTTTTATCAAAACTGCTCTTGTTGTGTCTGTTCATTTTAAATATTCACTAGATATTTCAGTGGCTGTCCAGTATACCTTTATTATAAATGTTGTTGTTCCCACATTTCATACAGCCGTAACATAACAAAATGTGGAAAAAGTAAAGCAATGTGAATACTTTCAGGATGCACTGTAAAATTGATTTCAGTCACTTAAATGTACTCACTATACGGCCAGGAAGTCCTTTTTTGCCAGGATCCCCTCTTTCACCCTGGAGGAAGTAAAATGATTGAGCACAGATTATTCACACATTAATATGACAGCAGACATTTCAGAAAATCTTGCAAAACACTCTCCTACCTTCACCCCCGGCTGGCCCTCTTCTCCTGATGGACCATCAGGTCCCAGTGGACCCTGAAAAAATGCAGATATATCATTAAAATTTTAGGGAGTATATGAAATTGTCCACAATTAGAAAGCTTACTGTGATTCCAAGTGCAATGGTTTGAACAAGCTAAAATGCATCATGTAATCTACACATTCAGGAAAAATGAAAACTATAGCTATTTGCAGACCAGCCAACTGCTATGGGGCCCAGCACTGTTCTGTTAAGTTTTGGGAACCTCTAAATAACAAGAATGAAAGTGATGAGTATTTTGTATCGCTAATGGAATAACTGTAATAACACGATGGAGATGGAGACCAGGGGTTCACATTAAAGCAATCTTCAGTTTGGGCAAAGAATAAAAAATTCCAGTCCCCAGTATCACTAAAGTGAGGGGAATTACCTTTAAAGATGGCTGTGAAAGGATATTTACAATCTCAACGGTGGTCCTCCCCTTCATGAGAAAGCACAGATGGAAGCTAGAAGCAGTATTTTCTCTAGGAAAGGTATGTATTTCAGCCTTTCTGTTCACTGTTTATCTAGCCCAGCAAGACTATTAATAAACCGTAACTAAACCCAACAACGGTTTCCCAAAACAATTGCATTCAAGGAATGCTGTAAATAATAATAGTTACAGTTGCTTGTGCACTCAACCAAACTATGAAGCTATCAAATGGCTAATGTTATAGCTACAAACGTGCAGCATCATGGCAGTTGAAGATCAAACAGAGGCCAAGACGGCAGCTTCCTTGGCTGTAAAGGAACATTAACATTTCAGTATGGATATTCTTTGACAGTTAAAATTCTAGCAGGAGATACCTATTGGAAGTATCTACGGAAATGTAATTAAAGTTATTTTATTTCTCAAATAGCAAACATGTCATACCTGCTCTGTGGTTTTGCACAAAGCAGCCCCAGTCCTCCACTTCTTGGCTCCCTCTCCAGCACTTCTGGCTCCTCCTCCTTTCCAAGTGCCCCCCGAGCAAGCCACTGGCTATAGGGGAACACGTGCTGCCTGGATCCTGAGCTGGGCTCTGTGTGTCCATTGACACACAGCGTGCTTGACCCTGCCCCACGCTCTCTCCTCACAAGCTGGGTTTGACTGCACAAGGAGCCAATGGCTCCCGCTGCTGCCTCTATGTCCAGTGAGGAGAAAGAGAGAGCAGAGAAGAGAGCCACTGCTCTCAGACACAGTGCTGGATCAAGATCAGGCTCAGGTAAGTATAAGTTGGAGGGGGGGGGGGGGCTAACCTGCACACAAAGGGTTTTTATCCTAATGCAAACTACTACCACTACCAGGATAACAGGTTCTTACAAGCACTCCAGAAATGTAACCTCCCCTTGATGTCCAAATCACCTATTACAGTATAAATATGACTTGGACACTTCTTGATGTGTAGAAGTCATTCTATTATGAGATTGATCTATCTTGTAGCAAAGTCTTGTACCGTATACAAGACTATATAGTATACTACAAGTGAAAAGAATGATATATTGATATATAATGGCTGCGCTCAACCAATCTATTGGGTGATATAGAACTCAATAAATGTGAAATTAGTGACAAACAACACTGGCTAGTACATAAAAGATGAACACATATAAAGTGCCTTGCGAAAGTATTCGGCCCCCTTGAACTTTGCGACTTTTTGCCACATTTCAGGCTTCAAACATAAAGATATAAAACTGTAATTTTTTGTGAAGAATCATCAACAAGTGGGACACAATCATGAAGTGAAACTAAATTTATTGGATATTTCAAACTTTTTTAACAAATAAAAAACTGAAAAATTGGGCATGCAAAATTATTCAGCCTCCTTAAGTTAATACTTTGTAGCACCACCTTTTGCTGCGATTACAGCTGTAAGTCGCTTGGGGTATGTCTCTATCAGTTTTGCACATCGAGAGACATTTTTGCCCATTCCTCCTTGCAAAACAGCTCGAGCTCAGTGAGGTTGGATGGAGAGCGTTTGTGAACAGCAGTTTTCAGTTCTTTCCACAGATTCTCAAATGGATTCAGGTCTGGACTTTGACTTGGCCATTCTAACACCTGGATATGTTTATTTGTGAACCATTCCATTGTAGATTTTGCTTTATGTTTTGGATCATTGTCTTGTTGGAAGACAAATCTCCGTCCCAGTCTCAGGTCTTTTGCAGACTCCATCAGGTTTTCTTCCAGAATGGTCCTGTATTTGGCTCCATCCATCTTCCCATCAATTTTAACCATCTTCCCTGTCCCTGCTGAAGAAAAGCAGGCCCAAACCATGATGCTGCCACCACCATGTTTGACAGTGGGGATGGTGTGTTCAGGGTGATGAGCTGTGTTACTTTTACGCCAAACAAAGCTTTGCATTGTTGCCAAAAAGTTTGATTTTGGTTTCATCTGACCAGAGCACCTTCTTCCACATATTTGGTGTGTCTCCCAGGTGGCTTGTGGCAAACTTTAAACAACACTTTTTATGGATATCTTTAAGAAATGGCTTTCTTCTTGCCACTCTTCTATAAAGGCCAGATTTGTGCAGTATACGACTGATTGTTGTCCTATGGACAGAGTGTCCCACCTCAGTTGTAGATCTCTGCAGTTCATCCAGAGTGATCATGGGCCTCTTGGCTGCATCTCTGATCAGTCTTCTCCTTGTATGAGCTGAAAGTTTAGAGGGATGGCCAGGTCTTCTTAGATTTGCAGTGGTGTGATACTCCTTCCATTTCAATATTATAGCTTGCACAGTGCTCCTTGGGATGTTTAAAGCTTGGGAAATCTTTTTGTATCCAAATCCAGCTTTAAACGTATCCACAACAGTATCTCGGACCTGCCTGGTGTGTTCTTTGTTCTTCATGATGCTCTCTGCGCTTTAAAACGGACCTCTGAGACTATCACAGTGCAGGTGCATTTACACGGAAACTTGATTACACACAGGTGGATTCTATTTATCATCATTAGTCATTTAGGTCAACATTGGATGATTCAGAGATCCTCACTGAACTTCTGGAGAGAGTTTGCTGCACTGAAAGTAAAGGGGCTGAATAATTTTGCACGCCCAATTTTTCAGTTTTTTATTTGTTAACAAAGTTTGAAATATCCAAAAAATTTCGTTCCACTTCATGATTGTGTCCCACTTGTTGTTGATTCTTCTCTAAAAATTACAGATTTATATCTTTATGTTTGAAGCCTGAAATGTGGTAAAAGGTCGCAAAGTTCACAGGGGCCGAATACTTTCGCAAGGCACTGTATAAACATAAAAACAAAATGGAACAGTGACTTGCTGAAGAAGCCTGAGAGGGGGCGGAATGCGTACAGATGGGAGGAGCCATTTTACAGGAAGTTGTGCACTTTTGTATCAGCATTGTGAGCTGATGACTTGCTTGATATTCACTTGTGTTCTGTGAGTGTTTTTTATCCTTGTATCTAGTTTTTAATATACGATTTTAGTAGAGAGCACTATGGTTTTCTATTTTGTTTTTATGGTCATACATGGATGATCAAGCTTTTAGAAGTGGAAAGACGAGATTTAGAGGTGTTCTTAACAGGAGTGTTCCCATATCTTCCTATTAAGACATTACTACCAGGCGTACCAGGCGATTGTGACTCTGTCATGGGGTCATTACTGGTGGGAGGTGAGCAGGCCTTCTGTCTAAAGGCGATGGTCACTGAACACACTGGATTATTTAGTTAAACAGTCATGTTGATTTTTTTCACAGATGTAGAGCTGATATCTACAGTTTGGATTTATCTTTTGTCACTGATACACATTGGATTTCTTTTTTTGTACAGGTTATAATTTGCACAAATGGTTGCGTTGCACTTTATTTTTATATTACAGATTTTCAGGTGCTTAAGTGCCACAAGCCTTCAGTGTCCTGGCAGCACCAAAGGCTGAGGATGCTTGAGATCTCCCCATAGAAGTTGATGGCGAGGTCCCAAGCATCTCTAGCCTTGGGTGATGGCCCCATAGAAGACTATATGGATGTACTCTGCAGACTTGGCCAAGATAGTTGCCATTGTATGGTTGTAAACATGCATTTGGGGAGGGAGAAGATGGGCTGGTTAGGACAAGGAAGGGAGGGCAAAAAGTATAAGTACAACTAGTTTTAAACTGTACTCATCCTTTAAAGCCTCAGTAGTTTTTTTTTTTTTTTTTTTTTGCTGTTGTTGTCTAAAATGTACTAATTGCAGTTTCTCTGAAGTTCCTCTATAAAATAAGGGTGCATCGTATTTTCAAGGGGGGGTGCCATATCTTATGAGCTTTCCATCACTGGATCTCCTTTGAGTTCTTCTTACCCATGGTTGAATGTTTCTTGCCATCAAATCTATCATTCCTCTTTCAAGTATCCATTGCCATTGGCGTGTCTTTCCCATGACATCTGGATCAGATGCGCCGTGTGCACATCTCACAGTTTAGATGAGGCTATTTCTAATTTTTATGGCTCATAAGTGTTTCATTTGCCTAACTTCAGAGAAGGTCATTTCATTAGTGTGTACTCTGGGTCTAATTAGGTTCTTTTCTCTGACTCTTCACAGAACATTTTCACAAATAAATACTTCAGTATTTCATTTTCTGCTGGGCCACCGCTAGCTCTGTTTGTTGGGTACAAATAGTTTACAGCTGACTTCTAATCATGTTTAGTTATAGGAATAGACACAGACGGAATTGGAAAAGTACACAAAAAGAAGCTGTAGTCCATAATTAGATAATCACAAGAAAAACAAAGAAATGGTCTCCTATGATGTTTTCCGTCATTCCATTAAGGTGCCTGGCTGTGTGGCAATGCTTTGTTCTTCAACATGTTTGTGGTGATAAATAAAAACATCCCTTATATTGATGAATGCCTCATAAACAAGATGGTGGAATGAGCCTTGCTTTATAGTGTCCCATATTCCTCTACACAAAATAGGGTGCCCCATGGCAGCCTGAACCAACATAAGCTCAGACAAAAGGAAGAAACTTGATTACATTTAGGAACAAAACCTAAATACAATTTTAACCACTTTACGTCTGCTCACAGTAATACTACTGCGGCAGAGTGGCTCGTTATCGTCTGACGACGTAGTATTAACGTCGTCAGACACTCCCCCTTCTGGGCGGCGCTTGCGCGCCGCCGGAGGCGCGCTCCCGCTGTTTTCATTCACAGCGGGAGTCGGGCCAGGGGAGGAGCAGCGGCGATCGCCGCTGCTCTTACCCGATCGTCGGGGATCGAGTCTGGAGATCCGCCCGCTGTGTGTAAACACAGCGGGCGGATCTCCATAGTGACAGGGAGTGACAGATCGGACTGTTCAGCATAGCTGGACATCCGATCTGTCCATGCCTCACTCAGTCACCTCCCCCCCTACACGTCAGTAAGCACCAGGCATACATTAACCCCTCCCTCTCCAATAAAATTAACCCCTTCCCTGCCAGTGTCATTTTTACAGTAACAGTGCATATATATAGCACTGATTACTGCAGTAATGTCACTGGTACCCCCAAAAGTGTCAAAAATGTCAGTCAAGGGTCCGATCTGTCCGCCGCAATGTCGCAGTCCCGCAAAAAAAATCGCAGATCGCCGCCATTACGCGTTAAAATAAAAAACACCAAAAATGACAGAAATCTTTCCCATTGTTAGTAAACGCAATAACTTTTGCGCAAACCAATCAAAATACGCTTATTGCGATTTTTTTACCAAACATAGGTAGCAGAAAACAAATTGGCCAAAAATTTTTTTAAAAATTGGTTTTTACATCTTTTTTGGGGGGAATTTCATATAAAAAAATGTTTAAAATATTGTTATTTTTTCAAAATAAACGCTCTTTTTTTGTTTATAGCGCAAAAAGTAAAAATCGCACAGGTGATCAAATACCACCAAAAGAAAGCTCTGTTTGTGGGAAAAAAAGGACGTAAATTTCGTTTGGGTACGGCGTCGCACGACCGCGCAATTGTCAGTTGAAGTCGCACAGCGTCGAATCGCAAAAAGTGGCCTGGACGGAAGACAGCAAAATCCTCCGGTGGTAAAGTGGTTAAAACTTAACTCCAGGAAACTAACAAAAGTAACAGCTTGTTTAGTGTATGGTAGAGTTCTTGCATTTTAACTTACCTGATCCTCTGCTCCCCTGACAGACAACGCTCCCCCATGCTTTTTTGGTAGACTGTACAAGGTAGGGCTATGGACCCTGCAACTGTTTTGATAATACCAGGACCTTAGCCTAATGGAGCATGGGGGAGAAGATGCTGAAGGGGGCCAGTCTAGCAGTGCAGAGAAGTGGAGGATCGGATACATAGATCTACCTTTCTACAGTATGTCCCCCAGACCTAAACAAGCAACTGTGCAGCCCCACTGAAAGGGATCTTTTTTAGTTTTTTTTCAGAGTTGGGCTTTAAAGCATACCAAAAATGTGTTATTCAATACAAACACTTAAAAGTTGCTATAAAAATAGTACATGCATGCACACTTGCAAAACAATGCGACTTCTGACTTTTTCCACAAGGCTTCCCTGCTGTTGTGTGTGAACAGTGCAGGGCCTGGGATTTTTAATGACCTCTTGGTTATAGCTCCTATGGTTGCACAGCTCAGAGGTCACAGGCTTACCACACCTCCCTCTTAGTATTTTATTTCACTCCTACCTTTAAGGGGCATAGACAATAGCTGCACAAAACAATGTGGCTCCTCCCAGCCCTGCCCTGTGTTCTCCCCTTTAATGGACAGCTGGGATTTTTAAAACAAGCATTTAATCAGAAGCGGCCACTATTTGGGTATTCTGACATTCATGGGAGCTGGCTATCAGAATACAACAACTGGCAATGCAGATTCCTCTATCCACACTGTTTAGCACAAAGTTTTGCAAGAATTCATGCATGCACAACTTTAACTTGCAATGTCAGCGTTTGCAATGAACATATATACTTTAGTTATGTTAAAGTAACAGGATTGAGCAGGACTATTTATAATATATGACAGTTGCCCCCCTTATTTATCTTTTTTAGACTTTATCTAAGTCTGACTTTCCATTTTGAGAATCAGGAGTCAAAGGTCACCTGAAGTAGGACATTTGCTGCCCTGTCAACTGCCTGACCTCATGCAATGCAACCAACATTGGAACTCTGATTCTTGATACTAACATGCACTTTGGAGAGCCAGTAGGTAGGGCATGGAATGTCAGAATAAAGGTGGAGTCTGACCCTTAAATCTTAAAGTCATTGGAGTCATAATAAGTAAAGCAAAAAAGGTGAACACACACACATATCATGCATAAGCCTGCACAGCTTTAAAAATGTAAGATTGGATATTTAGATTCTTGTATAAACCCAGTCATGACCATTTCTTAAATAACTAATCCTTCCAATTGCATACATGTCTTTTAAAAGGACAGGAAAAATAGTTTTTTTTCACCAAGCATGCCAGGAGAAGAGGCCCTCCAAAAGCTTTGTAAGTAAAGGTCTTGAACTAAGAAGTTGTAGAGAAGCTCATATCCCAGCAACCTGGTGACCTAGGAAGTTAGCTGTATGTTTTCAAGAGGGGAATGTAATATTTCTCTTTCTCAACTAAACATGTTCCTAAATATTATTGGCCAAAGAAGCACTTATGTAAGACATATATACATTTTAACTTTAATACATACAATAAAACTAACAAACCTCAGTGTTAACACAACTGTGATATAATATTTTCTAAAATTCTACATTATGATACAAAACCATTTTCATTTATATCAAACATAAAAATAAAAACAAAATTTCACAAAAATGTAAGGTTCCCACTAGAGCAATCTTTTTACTCCAGACAAACCCTAGAGAAAAAAATTCTCTGCAAATAAATGTTTATTGGTGGCCAGTGGAACGAATGCCACCTTACACTGGTGGTCAAAATGCCACCCTTAGAGACAGCTATAAAGATTGTTTGTGTTGTGCCACTGGCTCTTTAAAGTGGCACTGGCTTCAAGACCAGGCAGGCACCATCAAGTGGGAAGTTAATGAGCTACAGCTCAATGAATCCTCTGGAGCGACCATGGTGGAGAATGCCAGCACTAGAGTAATCTGTGCTTTTCGCTTTTTTATATATTTTTTTACTTCCAGGAAGCATGTTGACCTTCTGTGTAGGCTTTGCCACTACTGTTTCATCAGATTCATCAGATTTATCAACCTTGTGCCAATGCCCAGCCTGAAGAACTAAAGTACCCATTCTTGTCTCACCTATTCAGTCATTACCGTGGACCTTCCAAGCTTCGGTGGTTCTACTGATAGTTTTATTGATCATGGTGGAGCTCTCAGAATCATCTGATCCATTAAACTACACTGCGTGCTTCAGTTATAGATACAATTGCCCAAAAAGGAGCTTTAAAATGGCACAGAGTGCACAAGATATCTAAACAATATGCTACATTTCTAAAAAAAATTCTACAATTACAACATTTTCAGTGTCAAGTGAGGCTTTCAACTTCATCCCCTCGCTGAAAAGCTCTATATGATGTACCCTCTACTTTGACAAAATAATTTGCATGCAAGATTTATTATTCTCCGTCCTGAGGAAAGGTTTATGAAATCTATGGTCTCTGCCAGGTTAGGTGTAACAAGCACTGTGTATTGAGTGGAGCCAAATGCTGATCCTCTCAGTTCTCTAACAAACAGATCCATACAGAGCAATCTTCAGAGATCAGTGTACTTACTCTTTGACCCTTTGGACCTTGTATTCCAGGTGGTCCTCTTTGTCCAACAGGACCCTGTAATAGGATGAGAGATTTTTTTTTTTGCCTTGTTGCACCTATGCATCTACATAATAAAACATCTATTACATCAAATCAATGCATTGTAATAACAGTTGTGATGTGCTAGTTTTCACTTACTGGTAATCCTGGTGGACCAATTGGACCAGGTGTTCCCGGAGGTCCAGGATAGCCCTAAAAATAATATGTCTAGTTAATAGAAAAGTTTTCATTAAACCAATAAAATGTAACATTAAAATATCAGCAAAATCAAGTGCTGAATTGAATAAACTTTTTAAAGAAATCCTGTACTTAGTAATATTTGGGAGCTGCCATTATTGGCCTATAGGTCATGCCTAGCTGCAAGCAGCCAGGTGCTATATGGTTACAAGGAGACTTTTTAGGTGTAGAAAGGCAGAGGGGATCTGGGTGCAGAAAATCAGGTTGTGTTTGGTTGCAGACAGACGTTTTGCATGTGAGAAAGCCGGCTTTATTTAGGTACAGCCAGGAATGCTGTTTTTTGCAGGCAGGGTGCAAGAAGGCAGACTTTATTTGGATAAAGCCAGGGAGGCTGTGTTTGGTTGCAGGCAGGTTTAGTGCGTATTGCATTTTTTTGCAGCAAACTGCAACACAACGCACACTGTGCGTTGGGGTGCATGGCAGCAGTCTTGCAGGAGTGCATTTGGGTGCCATTCAAAGTGAAAGAAAATGCAATGCATTAATGTGTTCATGTTGCATTTTTACAGGTTGCCACAATGTACAGATAAGAACAAGCCCTTAGGTTGGAAGGAAAGTTTAGTGCAGTAAAATGCTTTTGTTAGTTAAAGTTACATACATAGTTACATTGTTAGGTTGAAAAAAGAGACTAGTCCATCTAGTTCAACCGGTAAAAAAATAAACACACAAAAAGAAAACAGCCATATACACTATCCTATAGTTGATCCAGAAGAAGACAAATAAAAAAAACAATAAAGCATGGTCCAATGTGCTCCAGTTGGGGATGTTTGAGAGTTAAAGAGTATCTAAACTCGAAAAAACAAAAACTGTATATAATGCAGGTTACCAGTCCTTGAATTGTATGACTACATTAGACTTCTTTTTTTCAAGCTTCTTTCCCTTTATTTTCACCTGCTTAGTCAGTAAATAACACCCTTTCCATCTCTGAGTTGCTACGCTCATTCCTCCACTGTATCTATGTAGGGAGCCATGATTGTCCTACAGCCTGGACTTCATCTCCATTAAACTGTGGCCTGATGGGACTAGTAGTTTACACAAGAAAGATAAGAATGTTTTTGCTTTCTTTTCAGTTCAGAAGAAGTGATAAGGATACTGCATTTCTGGCAAGATCAATAGATATTTTCTGTATTTGCTGAAATTATTAGTTTTAAAAACAAAAATAATCCAGCCACCACATCTAAGGACTGGTAAACTGCAATATATTACCTGATTCTCCGAACGTTTAGAAACACTTTAAATAGTATAATTTTTAGCAGCCTACACATCAGAACAGAGTGAAGGCTGAGGAGGAAAGAAGGACAGAGAGATATACTATAGTTCCAAAAGAGTGGCGGTCCCTCTAAATGAGGTGCAGGAAGGTAGGCACTACTTGGGTAAAGCCAGACAGTTGTTTGGTTGTAGGCATGTTATTTGGGTGCAGAAAGGCAGGTTGTATTTGGATGTCAGAGGCCTGCAGACAGACAGGATGTGTTTGGGTGCTGACAGTACAAATGACAAAGAAAAACATGAATTGTAGTAGCTGGGGCAGAGTGTACATAGTTGTGGTGAACCACATGTAGGTGATGTCTATAGGGACTCTGGGAAATCACAGATACTTAGTTCCAGCAGTCAAGATTCTGCTGTTTTTTCACATTCCTGTAGCTGTATATGTCCTGCGGCAACTTGAAAAGATGTTAAATTACATTTCCATGCAATAAGTCTTGTAATGTTACCCTGGTGGTCAATGCAACTGCTTAAAGCATAAGTTATAATGATGGAAAATAATTTTGCTCTTGAATAGCTCAGCAGAAAAGTCGGAAAATCTGCAAGTTCCATTGAAACCACAAAACAATCATTACATAAGTTTCTGGTACCAGTTTTACAATGAACGTGCTTTGCCAGAGGAAATGTCTTCCTTCTGCTACACAGAGAAAACACTAATATCATACTGAGCTCAGGACACAGTCAGACTGCTACCCTGAGTTAAATGTAGTTTATTGCCTGAATTTTACCTTTTTTATTTCCACATATTGCCCTTAACTTGAGCTCAAATTTTTTGGATCTTAAGATTCTGTATACCCAGAGTTTAAAGGCAACTCCATAAACAGATACCATAGATATCATATCAGGCTTTTCTAGGGGAAAAGTGAAACAAGCGATCCTGTCACTGGTAAAAACTTACCAACAACAGGATTATTATGAAGGCCTGCTTCCATTGTGTCTCTCCCTCTGTCATTCGCCAGTGATAGAATGTCATCTTATTTATCCGGACAGCAAGGAACTGACTCCGTGGAATTAGATACATTATATTACCAAAAGTTTTGGGACACCTGCCTTTACAAGCACATGAACTTTAATGGCATCCCAGTCTTAGTCCATAGGGTTAAAATCTTCTTGGAAGGCTGTCCAGTAGGTATGAGTGTTTCTATAGGAAATGTTTGACCATTCTTCCAGAAGCACATTTGTGAGTTCCAGTGAACTGATGCTGGAGAGAAATCCTGGCTTGCAGTCTCCACTCTAATTTATCCCAAATGTGTTCTATCAGGTTGAGATCAGGACTCTGCAGGCCAGTCAATTTCCCCCACCCCAAACTCGCTCATGCATGTATTTATGAACCTTGCTTTGTGCACTGGTACGCAGTTATGTTGGAACAGGAAGGGGTCATCCCCAAACTGTTCCCACAAAGTTGGGAGCATTACATTTTCCAAAATGTCTAGGTATGCTGACGCCTTAAGAGTTCCCTTCACTGGAACTAAGGTGACAAGCCCAACCCCTGAAAAGCAACCCCACACCATAATCCCCCTCCAGCAAATGATTTGGACCAGTGGACAAAGCAAGGTCCCTAAAGACATGGATGAGCGAGTTTGGGGTGGAGGAACTTGACTGGCCTGCACAGAGTCCTGACCTCAGACCGGTAGAACACCTTTGTGATGAACTAGAGTGCAGGCTGCACACCAGGCCTTTTCTCCAATATCAGTGCCTGACCTAGCAAATGCGCGTTTGGGGGAATGGTCAAACATTTCCATAGACACATTTCTAAACCTTGTGGACAGCATTTCCAGAAGAATTAAAGCTGTTATAGCTGCAAAGGGTGGGCCAACTCAATATTGAACCCTACAGACCAAGACTGGGATGCTATTAAAGTTCATGTGCGTGTAAAGGCAGGCTTCCCAATACTTATGGGAAAATAGTTTAAGTATTTCTCTGCCCTCTACAAGTCTCAGCAGCTAAGCTTCCCCCTGCTCCCCTTCCCAGCAGTGACTCAGCAGCTTTACAGCCTTCTAATCTCTAAAATAAACACAGAGTAGCTGTTTTGGGAGAAGGAACACAGTGACATTAGCTGCTTAGAGACTCAAATTGAATTTATTTCTACTGTGAAATTTGAGGATGAATTGCTCCATGGTGCCTGCAGCTTTGGAGGTCAAGGAGAGCTCATTTAAGACTTAAAGCAGACCCACTCCTCTACTGAGAAGAAGTGCCATTTAAAGGAATTCAGGATTCTCAGACCCAGCAGGATCAGCTAAATGAGCCCACTGGAAGATATTTTTTGCTTTTCTCTTTGAAATACATTTTTAGGTGTTTTGCTGGATGCTTTTTTTTAACGAGGAAGGTGGGGACCTGCAACATAAGTATACATATTCAAATGTTCATAGCCTGGCCACATTAACAGTTAAAAGGCACATTTATATTAAAGGAGCTGTAAAGGCAGAAGTTTTTTTTATCTTAATGCATTAGGTGCATTAGGATAAAAAAACCTTCTGTGTGTAGCAGCTGCCCCAGCACCCTCTAATACTTACCTGAGCCCCATCTCTGTCGAGAGATGTTCACGAGTCCCTCGGCTGTCGGAGACTATCCCTCCTGATCGGCTGAGACGCAACAGTGGTGCCATTGGCTCCTTCTGTTGTCAATTAAAGTCAGCTAGGCAATCAAAAGAGAGGGGGGGTGGGCTTGATGGCAGCTTTGTGTCTGAAAGGACACACATAGCTGCAGCTCGGCTCAGATGCCCCCATAGCAAGCTGCCTGCTGTGGGGGCACTGGACAGGAGGGAGGGGCCAGGCGCAGCGAAGAGGAACTTGAGAAGAGGAGGATCTGAGCTGCTCTGAACAAAACCAACTGCACAGAGGAGGTAAATATAACATGTTTGGTATTTTAAAAAAACATGAAAAAATGAGACTTTACAGTCACTTAAGAGAGGAACAGGTCCTGCGCTACCCTCTCTGATGTCATTGTGTGCCAGCTGCTAGAACCAGGAACATACACAGCTGGCCCTCTGATGGTGCACCCCAGCATATGCACATTTTCAAAAGATTGCCCTGAAGCCTCCTGGGATCCATGACTTAGGTATTCCAGAACGTTGGGAGGGTGCACTCGTTTTTCTTAAATTATTAACCCAGGAGTGAGGGGCCCTTACAAACAAAAAAGGTCTTAAAAAAAAAAAAGTTCTGTGATTGTGTGAAAGGAATGGAAAGTAGGTAAAGAGGGTGAAGGTCCACTTTAAGTATACAAAATAGCTGCTTTGTATCTACAAAAAGACAATAAAGCAAAGCATCCTATCTAGAAATAATGCTCTAAAAATCACAGAATCTACAAGAGGAAAGTGAACTCATCAATGTGCTGCTGCTCCTTTCTTGTCCATTCAGCTAGAGATGCCTATGCTGTCTGGCAGAGATAACTGGATCACATGAGTGACTGAACAGAACTGCAAATCCTTCCTCAGGTTGAACAGCTCACATATTTATGTCAACTGTTTAGCTGTAGGTTGTATTTAATATTTTTTACTTACAATTGATCCCTTTTCCCCAGAAGGTCCTTCAGGTCCAGGATTCCCACGTTCCCCCTATAAAGTAGAACAAGAGCTCAGTCATGTGCGACCACAGTACACATGTATTATTTTACAGAAAAAAAGAGGAAATTCGTAAAGGAGAAATTACATTTTAATGACAGTACATTAATGGGGTGATTTTCTGATGGCTCCACAGGTTGAACAAACTTGTGGTTATGTAATACCAATTAAAAAAGGAATCTTATGCCAGTTAAATCAGATAGGATAAAGAGGACCTAATCTGTCTTTTACCCAAGCCGCGCATGTGCTCCTCAGGTCAGATGTGGAAAAAAAAGCCTAAAATGAATTTAGAGGGGAAAAAGGGGAAAAGGGGGAACTATGAACCATATGTTTCTACTGGATAGATTTCCCTTTTACTGAGGAATACAAAAAGCTTACCTCTTTTGTATAACCCTACCCAAGTGCCTTCCACACAAAGCAGCACCAAATCGACTTGCCCATCCACTTTCTAATCTTTCTCACCTTTACGCTTTTTACATTCCTCTCTTTGCCTCCTTAAGCCCAAATTTAACTCCCCCCCTCTGCATTACCTGTCCCCCATATTTTTCCCCACTGGGCTACCTTACCTGGCATGTTTTTCCTTTTCTACACCCTATCTCTCCCCCCTGAATACCTAGAATGGCTCCCATCCCTCTTCAACAAAGCCTGCCAATGAGACCACAACCATTCTTCCCTATTCACACCCAAGCTCCTTACTCCTCCCCTTCCTTTTATAGTAGTAGATCCTTACACTGAGTTTCTTTTTCCTAATTACTTAAAAATCTAGCATCAGGTGATACCGTGGTTACATTTCAGTGGTCTATCCATCTAAAGCTTGCTGTATTTTAGTTATCTGCTTCAAGTGTAACTTGTGCTACAACTGCTTATAGACTTTATACCTGCTGTACATTGTATTATTTCCTGATTCTTTCTTACAAAAAAGAATGCATAAACAAGGAGCAAACAGTGATGGTAAGTTACAAAAAGGAGACAAACAATGATGGTTAGTTACTTTAGTGTGAAATTACATTACCAGCTATGTAAATTAACATGTTCATATATATATATATATATATATATAAATATATATACATACACAGTATCTCACAAAAGTGAGTACACCCCTTACATTCTTGTAAATAATTTATTATATGACAACACTGAAATGACGCCTTGCTACAATGTAAAGTAGTGAGTGTACAGCTTGTATAACAGTGTAAATTTGCTGTCTCCTCAAAATTACTCAACACACAGCCATTAATGTGTAAACCACTGGCAACAAAAGTGAGTACACCACTAACTGAAAATGCCCAAATTGGGCCCAGTTAGCCACTTTCCCTCTCCGGTGTCATATGACTTGTTAGTGTTACAAGGTCTCAGGTGTAAATGGGGAGCAGGTGTGTTAAATTTGGTGTTATCGCTCTCACTTTCTCATACTGGTCACTGGAAGTTTAACATAGCACCCTATGGCAAAGAACTCTCTGAGGATCTGAAAAAAAGAATTATTGCTCTACATAAAGATGGCCTAGGCTATAAGAAGATTGCCAAGACCCTGAAACTGAGCTGCAGCACGATGGCCAAGACAATGCAGCAGTTTAACAGGACAGGTTCCACTCAAAACAGGCCTTGCCATGGTCGGCCAAAGGGGTTGAGTGCACGGGCTCAGCTTCATATCCAGAGGTTGTCTTTCGGAAATAGATGTATGAGTGCTGCCAGCGTTGCTGCAGAGGTTGAAGGGGTGGGGGGTCAGCCTGTCAGTGCTCAGACATTACGCTGCAAACTGCATCAAATTGGTCAGCATGGCTGTTATCCCAGAAGGAAGCCTCTTCTAAAGATGATGCACAAGAAAGCCCACAAACAGTTTGCTAAAGACAAGCAGACAAAGGACACTGATTACTGGAACCATGTCCAGTGGTCTGATGAAACCAAGATAAACGTATTTAGTTCAAAAGGTGTCAAGCGTGTGTGACCGCAACCAGGTGAGGAGTACAAAGACAAGTGTGTCCCACCTACAGTCAAGCATGGTGGCGGGAGTGTCATGGTCTGGGACTGCATGAGTGCTGCTGGCACTGGGGAGCTACAGTTTATTGAGGGAACCATGAATGCCAACATGTACTGTGACATACTGAAGCAGAGCATGATCCCCCCCCTTCAGAGATTGGGCTGCAGGGCAGTATTCCAACATGCTAACGACCCCAAACACACCTCCAAGATGAACACTGCCTACCTAACGAAGCTGAGGGTAAAGGTGATGGACTGGCCAAGCAATTCTCCAGACCTAAACCCTATTGAGCATCTGTGGGACATCCTCACATAGGAGGTGGAGGAGCGCAAGGTCTCTAACATCCACTAGCTTTGTGATGTCGTCATGGAAGAGTGGAAGAGGACTCCAGTGGCAACCTGGGAAGCTCTAGTGAACTCCATGCCCAAGAGGGTTAAGGCAGTTCTGGGAAATAATGGTGACCCACACAAAATATTGACACTTTAGGCCCAATTTGGACATTTTAACTTAGGGGTGTACTCACTTTTGTTGCCAGCGGTCTAGACATTAATTGCTGTCTGTTGAGTTATTTTGAGGGGACTGCAAATTTACACTGTTATACAAGCTATACAGTCACAGTAATAATCAGGTTTACATATACTTTAAGTCCTCAATATTATTATATGGTTGCATGTTTCTTTTATTTTGTCCAACCCCATCATGTGGTCCTTTGAAATGTAAAGTGCTTAGTGTATCTCCTCAAATAATGAATCAATTTTTCCCTCAGCGTCATAAGCCCAAGTGCACATCTGAAATCATATTAATCACTTTTTCCATACGTTACATAACTACGTTGACAACAATTTATGGCCTAAAGATATAATAGGTTTTGTAACAGAAGGAATTTCAGTACAAACATTTTCAGACTGTGTTGCATTATTGCAGATGAAGCTCAGCCTGAATACAGACAGCAGAAGCTGCAGTAAATCATAAAAAGTCCCTTTAAAGAGTGCTTGCAGTTGAACATCATTAATAGCACCGGGTTCCAAATTATTATTGCCTTCAGCCACACAACTTCACACAGCTGTGATTGATAAATATCTAAACACAGAAAATGACTATACAGATTTTGCATGCAAAAAAATTAACAATAATTGGTTTTTATGTTTTACCTACATACCCAACATTTTTGCTATCAGTCAAGGTTTCCTGTGTATCTACAGCCAAAAAGTTTTGTTTTGATAGCACCGGTAAGGCTTAGAATCTCTGTTAAGTTTTTAGTCCTAGGGAGGTTTACATGGGAGGTGCAGGATTTGGCACTGTTCCTAAACAGGGCTTGTAAATAGGGGCTGATGAAGTTTAGTGGCTCATGTTAGACTCATTATGAGCCGGCCTGGGTGTCTTGATAAAGTTCCTGAATAGGTAGAGGAATTGGAGTGTCAAACAAAAGTATTTATTCCATCATACCCATCAACAAGCTAGATTGCTTTGGGGGACAGGTCATACTCCCTTCATTAGGGCTTATAATGGTGTGTAAGGTAAAAGGAAAGGACTACATTGTTTTTTTTCAGTTTTGTCAGATTCCTATCACCCCCCCCCCCCCCCGCCAGATTGTGTGGTTCCTCCCACCAGGCATGACATAACTACAAGACCCAATAGTGAGATAGGAGCTGGTGGATCAAATCATTAAGAGTAGCAGGGGATAATGAAAGCAACACTACCAGAAGTGTCAGTTTTCTTAGTTTCCTAAGCAGTTTCTCTCAAAAAAGCAGAGGTCAGTGCTGTGGGTGGCAGAAGAAATATTTACTATCTTCTTTGAAGTGGAACTATGCTATGGATAAAGCTATAGCTTATGACATCACCAAAGGACCCCACATAATATTCAGTATATATATAATGCTGAAGAGGACTCAAGCGACTTACACCTGCAGTTGGGGGGGGGGGGGTTACCGCCCCCCCCCCCCTTCACTTACGCTGCTGGACAGCGGTGAACTCAGGCTGCAATGATTTGCTTTACAGCCATTTCAAAACATATCCCCCCCCCGTCACATTCAGGAGGCAGAAGTACCACTACCAAACGTGACCCATTCAAGTGAACAGTCCTGCAATTGAAATGCTTTCAGTTGCAGCACAGTAGAATAACATTTAATGGATTAAAACAGGCAGTGAGGAGGCAACATATTTCACTGTCTTTCATGCGTCTCTAAAAAGAAAATGGCTGTCAAAGTCATGCTTTAGGTTTGGCTGGAGACTGGAGGCATGCTGCAGACAGTAAGAGACTGGGGACAAGTTAAATGGGGCTAGTAGAGATCACCGTTTTTAATTGCTTTGCAAAACGGAACTTCTACAGCCACAGTAGACTGCTGGGATCAAAAGACCCACAGAAGTAGCAATATTTGGCCCTCAGACCACGCATCGAGCACCAGGGTGTTAAAGCATATGTGAAACGTCTGTGATTGGGTGTACATCTACTTTAAATCTGTATGTTTCTATCCCTCTACTCTTCCCATAAGGCCCCATCTAAGGTGTCACTTCTTTGTAGTTGGTCTTCCTAGTGTTTTTTGTTTCACATTGTAGAGATTTAATGGGGGTATTAGGGATGGCATGATATGGCTTTGCAGTGATAGCGGCAAGACTGCCAGCAATCAAGCAAAACCACAGCACTAACAGCTTTAAGTTAAGCCTTCCACTAATCCCATTTCAGTGGCTATCAAAACTGAATATTAATGACGATTCAATGAATATGACAAATAGTCTACCAATGGCTCAGCCAACATTACATCATGTATTAGGCAATACACCAGTAAGAGAAACCAAAATTGTTGTTTTACAAACAGCAATAAGTTTATTCAGTATCATTTTATTTTTAGCTGATCCATTCTCTGTACCTTTTCTCCAGGTTCCCCAGGTGGCCCGACTTCTCCTGGCAAACCTTCCGGACCCTGAAAAACAAATTCCAGTTATTCTTCCAACAGAAGCCGCTTTATTTCACAGGAAACAGAGCAGACAAAATAAACGTTTTGTCACAATCCAGATCGATGTTTAACAATGCAAGCTTTAAGACAAAGAAAGAAACCAGATTTGTTTTATCTAAACCTTGTCCAAACCTAGATTCTCAGCAAATCCCTAATTAAAATTGTACAATCTGTTACTCAGAACTTACTGAAGCCTTCAGCTCTGTGTCTGTATTGGGGCCAAAGACCACTAGAACACGGATTCAGAGATTTACTTTATTCCTCACAAAACATATATATATATATATACAGTATATATATATATATATATATAAACAAAATGCTTTCCAGGTCTTCATACATTTGTTTATAAATTCAACTCAGGTGGGGTAAAGGTGCTATAAAGGCACCAAGAATTCTCAACATGCATTGCCACTCTGGAGGATGCTGTCAGCTGCGCTCCTTAAAATGTTAGAATCGAGATATGGTGATGCAGACAACAACTCCTTTATGTACATTAATAGTTATCAGACCACCAAATGTGAAAGCAGGAAGCACTTGAAAAACAAAGCAAACTGTAAGAGCATGACTGAAGGGTAGGTAAAGTAAATGTTTCCATTACCCAAGCATGGAAACATAGTGGTACCTAAACTGTGACCAAACTAAACTAGACCAAACTGTGCTGTGCTTATTCATGGAAACGTTGACTTTTTTGTCAAAAGTCAACAGCTAAGCCCCTAACTCCTCCCCTAGCTACTCCCTCTGGTGAACAATTAATGCATAGAGTAGTGACACATGACTGTTAAAGGAAGGGAAGGGAAGATATATCTTTGATTGAAAGTAGTTGGGTCTCTGAGGTCAGATAAAGCAGTTATTTTTTCCACTGATGTACCAGTAAAATACACGCCACCAGGCAGAACAATACATAAAGCATGTAGTCAGGCCTACAATTCCAAACTTTTGGAAGGCCCTCTGCTTTGCCTCACTCCCTCTAGACCATTTATTCTCAATCATGGCTCCTTAGAACCCTAGGGTTCCTCCAAAGTTTGCTAGGGGGCCATGAACTGTGACTGACTAACCTCCCATTTGATGGTACCTGGATACTTCCACGATTAAAGCCACTTGGCGGAGCCAGCAGCATGACACCAAAGATATTTTTAGCTGTTGGTAAGTTGGTTGTAATCACTGACGTAATGGGCTTTCTTTCCACTGTCCCCTAACTGTTTTTAGGAGGGGATCCCTAAACTAAAAATTATTTTGAAGATTCCACAGGGGAAAAATGTTGAAAAGGCTGCTATATACTAACAGCTAAAATAATCTTTTGCTTTACTTTCAGTGGAGTAGGTAAGCAGGGGCAACGTCCTTATTCAAGAAGACAAATTGAAGTAACTGGTGCCTATACCATGGAAGGATTTTAAGTTTCAATGCCAATTACTCTAGTACCAGATTCTTTAGTGAGGTGACTTACAATAAGGGATAACTCAGAAACAGATTCAAATTTGGTAAAGGTGGGAAGAATAGGTGAAGTAGAAGTTCATTAGGTTGTTAAAAAAACCAGGAGAGTCAATTTTCACAATTGAGTACTAATATGAACTGTAAGTTATGTTAGAAGGTTAAAATCAAAGTAGATAAACTCCTTGTTCAATTCCAATTGTAGGGTGAACTCAAATGTAAAGGGCATCTAAATCCATCTTGATCACATGTTTTATTTGTGGGAGTATGCAAGCACCCGGTTTGAGGGCAGTTACGGTGTCTACTTCATCAGGTATGTTTGTATAGAATTGGTAACAACACAGCACACATTTACATTTGCAAAAACATTTGAAGCCCCAACGCCATTTTAAGGCATCCTAAACAGTTTGGCTTCAGATTTATTTGCAAATGTACAACATAGACCTCTGTTTTTAACCTGAAATGTTAAATTGGGCTTCTGGTGTGTTGATGTACTTTAAAAGAAGAGGGTGCTCCGTTCAAGGCATTTTCGATGTATTCATTCCTATATACTGTATGTTCCAAGTTGGAAGCTTAGTTTAGAGCTAGGGACCACACTCTGGAAAGATACCTTGACGTTACAGGGTGGCTTCACATGCTGGGCAATTTTTATATTGCTCTGTGAATGGCCCCACCCATGTGCACCCTTCTATTTTCTATTTTTAAATTAAGCTGAGTGGTTGTCTTTTTTGGTTTGTTTTATAGAAATACTGTCACGCACAGAAAGGGCCTTTTGAAGTGCACTGATGTTCATACTATGAACATTAAACTAGTTGCAATTTCTTAACAGCATTACTTTAAAACAGGCTCTCGCTTACCTATCTAGCTGCTTTTAAAGTGAAATTATTAATTCTCAAGATTCCTCAAAGATCACACCAAATATTATGGAGTTGGGTTTCAGTGGGTTTTTAGCAGCTTGCTGATAGTTTACATTAGATGGCTTTGAAAATAAAGTGTATCTAGAATTATATTTGTGTAGCAATATTTCCAGGCATTGGGCGTGACATGGGTCTGCCATGGTCACCGGTAACACCAACAGCACATTTAAACTGATTTCCCAAGAGTGAGATCTGAGTCAAAGAACAGTCCGGCATCTTTGGTTTGTTTTGTTTATTTGATAAAGGGATGGGTGAAGGGAATGAGTGGGATACTCCTCTGGCTCAACTAGGTACAAATTGGGACATTTAAGAGAAAAATGCCTTTCAGTGCTGACTTGACACCAGCTGGATGCCGACCAACGCTTGCTGATGCTTGAAATCACTGACTTGCTTTTACTGTACTGAAGACTGACTTCTGACACTCTGGTTAGCTCAAAAGTCCTTGACTGCTCCCTCCAGTCCTTCCTGACTGAGGTAGCCTTTTGTAACACTGCTGCTGCTGCAACTTTCGACACTGTACACTGCACACTTTACACTGAATACTTCAGGGCCTAACCACTGGCACCCCCTTTACTCTTCAGGGTCAACACTGGCAATCACTTTTACTCTTCCTGCACCGGCTAGCTAGCTCCCAGATCTTTCTGACCTTCTCCGGAGTGGTCCCCTCTCACTAGGCAGACCCCCAGGGGCAGTTTGCAGTACTGGCAATGCTTTCCTGAAACTCGAGCCCTCTCAGCTCCGCTGGTCCTCAGCACAATGGATCCTCTCTGTAGCTCAGCTCAACCCTCTGTCCCCTCAGGCAAGCCGCCTGGAATACCCGATTCCTCTTGACAGGTGGAGAGACAGCCGTACCCTCCCTCCTGGGACTCTGCTTCCTGCCAAAGACGCTGCGTCATGCGCTCCCCTCAAACTTATACCAAACCCAGAATGCTGTGGGGCATAATCTGCCTTTCTGGGGTAGATACAAGCCTGGGTGTGCCATTGGCCGGGTTTTCTCCAATGCCCAATGAGAGCCCTCATTGGGCACAGTGGGGAGACTCCCCAGTCTCAACAGCCACACCTGGGAACCATGACAGCCCAGCTGAAAATCACGGCCCTGCTGATAAGCAGACAAGGCCCACTACACTTTACCTAGCACCTACCTTATAGGGTGCTACATCTGTATTTTTAGGCAATTGTTTTGGTTCATGGTCAAAATTTAAAATCAAATATTAATTTCCACATTGCATTTCAATTAATTCTAGTCTACTCCTATTAATCTGAATAGTGTAGTTTGTAAACCTACCTTGTGAATATCCACACACATTTACTTCCTTGAATTATGTGATACATATTCACTATGTCCTGTGAGTAGGCTCTGATATGTCACACATTTTACAGAGCCTGCCTAAACTGCAGAGGTGCTGAGAGGAGGAATTTTAGGAGGCAGAGTCAGTACAGTAATCACTGATTGCAGGCAGCACGGTACCATGGGTTATGTAGTCCTTGATGGTAAACAGCAGAGGAGAAGCTACAAAGCATGCAGGGATTGCAGGAATAGGTGGAAAGAGATGGCCTATAGACAAACATAACTCAAAACATAAAATAAGATTTCGCAATTGGATTTTAAAAATAACAATTGCTTGTATTACTGTTACAATGCTGATGTTATAAAATGAAAGTTCACGCTGTATTTATAGAACTTAAAAGTTATGCTATGTAAAAAAAAAAAACATGTACCAAGTATGAAGGTGTTATCTCAATTTGGCAGGAAAGTGGAATACAGTTTAACCACTACAGCTCCTGAAGATTTACCCCCCTTCATAACCAGGCCATTTTTTGCGATACAGCTCTGCGTTAATTTAACTGACAATTGTGCGGTTGCGCAACACTGTATCCAAATGAAATTTATTTCCCTTCTTTTCCACAAATACAGCTATCTTTTGATGGTATTTTATCACTTCTGTGGTTTTTATTTTTTGCACTATAAACAAAAAAAAGATCTAATCTAATGTCTTCATCAATTTAGGGCAATATTTATTCTGCTACATTTTTTTGGTAAAAAAAAAATCCCAATAAGCGTATATTGATTGGTTTGCACAAAATTATAGGATATTTTTTTTAAATGTATTTTTACTAGTAATGGCAGCGATCAGCGACTTATAGCGGGACTACGATATAGCGGCGGACAAATCGGACACCTGACACTTTTGACACTTTTGACACTTATTGGGGACCAGTAACACTAATGACACTGTCAGGGAAGGGGATAACATCAGGGGCAATTAAAGAGTTAAATGTATGCCTAAGTTTCACTTACTAACTGTGGGGAAGGTGCTTTAAACTGGGAGAAGGCAAAGATCTGTGTTCCTGCTGTGGCAGAGCGTTGCCCTGCAAGGGTCAAGAATGTGATCGTGACCCAGAATTCTCAAACAGGCAGGTTGAGGGGCTCCAGGGAGCTTGTGAAGTGAAGAGGAAACTGATTTTTTTTTTTTCCTTAGCAGTTTCTTCTGCTTTTTTAAAAGTCCAGTTTGGGACCTGGAGCCTGGAGATTTTTAAGGGATCCTGGTGAGATGAAATCTCCAATCCTGGGTCCAGTTATTCAGTACAGGCAGCATACTAATTGGTCAGGTGTGTGCTGGGCTTTTAGTGCTATGGTTCTGAGCTCCACCCCGGCAGACAGGAGGTCTGGCCCAGGAGTTAGTGCAGCACGAGGCTGCTATCTGTGTGTACCCTGTTGGGTGAGCGAAGTCTGTGGGAGACAGACGAGTGCCTGTAGTTTAAGGCCAGAGCAGCAATGCTGCAAGTTCAAGCCAGAGGGGTTGAATGATCGTTTTTTTTGCTTAGGACTGAAATGCTAAAAACCCCCTGCAAGTGAAAACCTGTTCTTTTTCTGCTTGATAAACTTTCCTTTAGTAAACCTGGGTGAGGAAAGCCCTTAAAAGAAGGAAAAAAAGAGTGGCGGTGTCCTTTAACACTCTACACTTGATGCAAATCCCACACTGCTTAGCAGAAACACAGGATCAATACCTTCTCCTCTGACAGAACGACAATCTGCCTTGATTACACAGGCAGATAGTCATTGTGCCTCTGTACTGCCTAATCGGCGGGCACTGGAGGACATTGAGTCTGCAATACCCACCGCTTTGTTCCCACGCTCCAGACCTGGAAGTGTCAGATCACCTACTAGGTACGTGATCTGGCACAGAGCGGCCGCCCTACCGCAGTATATATGCATGGGGCAGTCACTAAGCGGTTAACCAGCTGGGGGTGGGTGGTCCAGAACCAGTTAAGATAACAATGTAATACATATATTGTTGTTTTAGGGACAAACCAGGCTTTCTTTTTGTGAATATTCTTGCAGACTGGCCCAAAAAAAGTAATTATTGTACTCAGGGCATGTCTAGTAAGCCCAGTCCTTCTGCCCTGCTGCTGGGATCCCTCCCATCACAGTACACAGCAACTCAGCTCTGATGAATCGCTTCTGCATTGCCGAGTACACAGAGAAGGTCCTGGCAGCAGGAGCTGTCAAAAAAAAAGCAGCCTGGCAATGTTTATCAACAACATTGCTCAACTGCCAATACAGAAAGCTACAATGAAACATTATTTAATTTTTTAACTTAATGTGTTTTTCATCTACAAATCAAAGGGATGAACTTCCATCTGTAGATTAAGTCAGTTAAAGCATCCTGACAAGTAAAAACTTTTTTTTTTAAATTAAATGTTCCTCAGGTTAAACCCCTTATTACCCATTTAGTTTACTCTAATCAGCACAAAATAACTCCTTATTCTCCTCCATTAAATTATATTTTCCTGGTGATTTTTTTTCTCTGTTTTATTAACTAATATATAACCTTTTTCTGTGTAGCACTGCCCCCTTGAAGACTGCTGGATTTCACACTTACGGGTCCCCCTGGGTTACCATCAGCAAACCTGACATTAACAGTCTCTCACTTTCCTTCTTGGCTCATTCAATAAACAGTCCAGGTGTATGTAGTTATTTTGTGTTTTATTGATAAATTAGGAATTGGAGGGAAGAGTGGGATACACCGAATTAACTATGCACAAGTTTTGAGGACTCTTATTGCTTGGTACAGCCAGGCTGTTCATCTACCTTGCCACTGAAGTGGATTTAGCTTTAAGTCTCTTTTCTGGATGACTTGATGAACTAATCTTATCTTCAGGACACTCTCCTTAGTATCCTCTTTCTTGACTGCTGACACCCGTCCACTGACTATCCTACTCCTGGGGTGGCCCCCACGATCCCCTGTACTCACGATACTGTTTTTCCAGGGTCTCCGGTGTCTCCCCCCCTCAGTCAGCTCTCCTGGACCTCTGGATTCAGCTCCATTCCTCTGGCCCTCAGGACGACCTCCTGAAGCCACGTGCCACTGCTACAGAGGGCGAGGCAGCCACCACCCTCCCTCCGGGACTTTGTTCTCCAGCCAAAGACCTCGCAGCACATGTACAAGACCGCGCAATTGTCTGTTAAAATAACGCAGTGCCGAATCGCAAAATTTGGCCTGGTCATTAAGGAGGAAAATCTTCCGGTCCAGAAGTGGTTAAAGAATGACAAAATGTTTGCAGAATAAACAGGCTCATAGCAGAAACTTGGAAATTGCTCTAGTCCATAAGGGGTGAACAGGTGTGAGAGTTGAAGTGGTTAAAGTGTTACTGCCTGATCAGAATGTGTAAATAGTTGTGCATGATCTTATTCTGCAGAAAAAAAAAAAAAAACACTTTAAGCATTCTAAATAATTCAATTACCAAGTTTGAAGGATTAAAAGCATCTGAAATTCAGCAGCAATGGCAGCCAAATTTGCCCATGGTTTGTACAGAACCAATTCTATGCAGCCCCGAAGAAAAGGACACTGGTAATTTCCCGTAATATGTTGGATTAATAATCCCACAAATCAATAAAACATTTGGGATCAACATTAATTTGCCTGCCGTTTTCCATTGAGGTTTACCCGTTATGTGGAGTTAAGGGCTAGCTCCATCTACTTTGAATTAGCATCAATTTGGAGTTAGCACATTTTGGGGTGAAATCAGGATACGCAAGCCACAGGAAAAAAACTTCCAAGGTACAGGAGATTGATTTACATTCAGGAATACAAATGTACAATAATATTTTGTCTGGATATACAGGGCAAACAGAACACACAATAAAAGTTTTAGGTAGGAAATGCGACTACTGCAATAAAATTCAGTAAGAATTGCACAGAAACATGCTCCTTGGCATTTTTGTACTTGTGTAATATAAGAATCCAGCATAGTTCATGAGTCACAGCTTCATCCAAGCTTCCGTCATCTGTTTTCATTTACACATTGTCTTCAACTAACTTGACTTCCAGATTCTCAGAACCAAAAAAACAAGACGTTCTCACCAATATATCCCATTTTGCTCCACAGTGGCTTTATATTTCTCTGCAAGAGTGACTAGCTGATCCAAAAAAATACTCTGTATTTAGCACATTTTCAATACAAACTAAGATACAATTTTTTGTTGGGTTATCAAACCATAATAAAAAAAGAATGAAAAAAAAGCACACATTAGAAATGTTATGCTACCTTGACAAGTCTTTCCTTTGTTCCTAAATATCCTTGCCAGAGATCCTATGAAATAGCCCTAGCAGAGGGAACTAAAAGAGACTCCAAAATCAGGCAAAAACACATTTTTTTTTTTTGAATTTTTTATATTCAGACATCTTCACACTTGACTGGCTACACAAAAACAGGTTCAATTTACTTTACATAGAATCTATGGAAAAAAAAAACACGTCCTAGAAATGGTATTTTTCCTAAAAATTTCTGTATATACTTCCCTGTTTATACCTCAACTCCCTAATATCTTCTTTTTTTGGCATTCTAAGCCTCCCAGATTCTCCCTATCCACATTACAGCTCCCCTCCAACCAAGTGAACCTGGAACTTTAAGATGCCCCTATGCACTCCAACTGCTTTACATACATTGGTGGTTATTTAAACAACTAAAAATGTGGCCACAACCAAGGAGGCAGCGGTGGTCTCAGGTTTGTTCATATACTCCCACGTATATTGCAAACTGTTTCTTTGGTTTAACTCAGAACTAAAACACTTCTTAACTCTTCTCGGTGGCCCTTAGTGTTCTCAAGTAGAATGGAAATATCTGCATCAATTGTACTCTCAGGGTTCATTTAAATCCTCATTAAAATAGGATCTTAGGATATCTGACATCTGGTATTTTAATATATTTAATATAGACATGCAGGGGGAATGTTGTGATTCAGTTCTCCTTCCTGAAGCAAGAGCTATTCCAACCCTCCAAATGATCCCATATTCAGGAACAGTGGAGTAAAGAGTAAAGATATCCCCGATGTAACAGAACAAGGTTGGATAGAATTCTCTACTTTATATTTTCTGAGAGACAAACTCATATAGCTGTAATATTTTCATATGGCATATTTTACGCATGTTAGAATGTACATTTGTGGACAGGGATTTTTTCATATGTTATGGAATTGTGTCAAAATTAGGCCCTTCTGGTCGCATATCACAAAATTGATCTCTCTAATTTGCAAGCAAGGGCAGAATGCAAAACTATGCACTACTACTGCCTATGGGATACACTACTACCTGTGACAGAGCTGCTGTGTCACTAATAATAGTAAAAAGAGAAGTATGGGGTTTGTTTTTTTTGTCAGATTTATCCGATGCTGCATCTGTCCCCCAGCGGCTCTAACACTGAGAACCGGGCGATCTAACACCACTGATCGCTCGGTTCTCAAATCTCCCCGAGCAGAGAGCTGGTGACTGTCAATCACTGCTCTCTGCTCTGCCCCCTCCTCACTCACTGGAGCGCTGGGCTGTGGAAGGGGTGGGAGCAGCTGGATCGGGCTCTTATAAGCTCGCTCTGAGACTGAGCCGGGTGCCAGTCCCAGGAATGTGGGTGGATCCGACTCCATTTTCGCGATCTTCCCTGAGCCTGGATTGGCTCTGTGACGTCAGCAGACAGTGGACTTCAGCCTGCTGTCTGCTGAAAACAGATCACAGGAGTGCAAAATGAAACAAACAAGCTTTGGCCGTATTTCTCCTTTAACATCAGCTCTTTAGTTTCAACCAAACTGAAACGACAACAGGAGTCCTGTATACTGTAAGGGCATCACCCCCCGCACTGCACAGAGGCAGTAGTAACCTTGCACACAAACATTTTGCTATTCTTGTCTATGAAAAGTTTGCCATGGTTAGGGGCTGGTACACTGCCTATGCCTGGGGCATGCTTTTAACCCTAGATTCACCCTTTTAATGCTTACTTTTTTTACCATTGTTAAGAGGTAAGTGCTGGTATAATTTTTAAGGTGGTGTATTCAATCCAAGTGACAAGGTTAGTTCTAATCACACTGCTGCCTTGGGCAAGGACCTACATGGCCCCATACTGACAGCTGGGTAAATGGTATGTATAGAGGACAAATATGATCTGCCATTCAAATAAAGTAAGCCGGTTAACACCAGACCTGCTGGTAAGATAGTTTGTCTATAAAGTCAACTTTGTAGACAGAATATCACAGAATTATTTCAACATCTACCCGCATACAGATGGACCTCTTTATCTATGTAAATAATAAATATTTCTAAGGATAAACAAACCCCTATCATTCTATCGAATTTGACTATACATTCCTCTGATCTTCCAAATATCTCATAGCCAGTGATGGCAAAACAGTAAACTGTCAAAACTGCGAAAAAGAAAATATTTTCAATAATCATCTCCTGATTGAGATTTTTCCAAAAACGGTGACATTCCTTAAATACTGAGCAGGAAATAGTTTCCCTTTAACAGCATGAGCATGACAGACTACCACTGTTTTATGGACCGCACTCAGGAAGGCAATTGCTTAAAGTCAATTATTGAGCATAAAAATGCTTCTTTATCTCTTCCTCTATCAACATTGTTTTACAAATTATATAAATGAAAAAAGTGTGTTTTGCTGCAGCTGTGATTGGCAAAAAACCTTCATAATCAACATCAAAAAGACATCCCTCTGTGTCACATAAATTGTGAGATTTTCTGTTGACATAACAAGTTAGTAGGAACATCATCCAGATAAATCATCCAAATAACATGATTTTAATATAGCAGCAAAAACAATGTACATTTAACAGCCAACTCCATTTTTTGCAAAAAAATAATAATTGCATCCTCTCTGCCAATCCCTCCATTGGCTGCCACTCACCCATTTATATAAAGCAGAGCTTAACCCAAAGGGGGGCATTCTGCTTTAAAGCCTTCTCCCCCTCCTCTTCTCTAAATGGCATTTTTTTTAAGGGGGAGCGAGTACCTGGCTTTTCGAACGGAAGTTCTTCTTCCCCCCTCCCTCCCCACAGTCATCTGGGACATGTCACAGGTCCCAGAACACTGCGGGACCACTCACAGCGCAGTGGGCACCTGACTATAAAGCCGCAAGCTGCCACAGCCAGGTGCCCACAGTTGGGATTCTGACGCCAGGGAGAGAAGACCGAGCAAAGGGAAGGCTCAGGTGAGCACATCGCTGAATCCTGGGATAGGTGAGTGTGTGTTTATTTAAAGTCAGCAGCTATAGTTTTTGTATCTGATGACTTTTAATAAACACAAAATGACTGGACGCTGCAGAAGACGTCACATGACGAAACGCGTACAGCGCCGTCACGTCACTTCCGGTTCCGGTCTCTAGTTGGAACGCATTGCGTTCCGGGACGCCGATACCTCGCTGTTTTCTCATTTTGTATATGTGAGTACCCATTTTGCTGCTGGAATTAATATTAAACTTTTTAGCAAAACGATAATACACTATCGAGCTCTCTTTTTCCATGATCCTTCCATCCATATACCCTTGAGTGGCCATACTCGATCTACCCACGAGGCTTTGGATACCACAACATTAACACAGGACCCTACTACCGGACCCCACTTAGGACACTCCGGACCCCATATCACATCTCCCCTAGGAAGGGAACTACTACACAGAGCCAGGATTAAAAGACACCTCTTCAGTACCCGCTCTATACCCCTGTGTGGGGTGGGTACATCTGGTGAGTAGGTCTTTCTACCAGGGGCCACTTTACCACCCACCAGTCACCCACCTTGGGGGTCACCGTAAGACATCCTGTTCACCTATATTTTTGTTATCACCACTATTTTATAGACTCATTTTTATTATATGGACTGATTTAACACCACAATTTTTTTGCACGTTGCACAAATAGATTTCCCGCACCTTTTTATCCACCCGCAAAATAATTAATTTTTTGGCACATTCATTCAATTTCTGATCCACCTTGATATATTCATTGATTTGTTATCACCTCTTGTTGCACTTTATACCAACCGTTTTTTTGCACACCCATCCCGTGCATAAAAGTTTCCCGCACATTTATCACTTTTTCACTATTTATTTATCATTTAATTTATCCACTATTATTTATATTATCACTTGCGGAACCAACACCTTTTATAAGTTTTATCAATTCATTTAGTATTGATATATATTTATATTTTTTATTTTTATTTTTTATTTTTGGCATATACACAAGCATATTTATTGTCATATCTTGCAATTTTATTACGCCCTCTGGTGGTTGTTTCTCTTATATACCTCTAAAATATTTTTAGATTATTTTATATCCCTTACAACACCATACGTTTGATCTTTTTACTTGGTTATTGATTTTTTACCTCCGCATCTTTTATCTATTTACTTATTCCTCAATCATATTTATGTTTTAACATTGTATATTCAAACATCTTATATTTATTTGCACTTTATAAAATAAGCAGCGCCATCACCTTCCATTTTATTTAACAAAATGACTGGAGCTCCTCTTTAAATTCAAAATACTAGCAATTCACGAAACCATCCACAACTCTGCCCCCTGCTACCTCACTAATATAGACTCAAAATACCAACGTAATTATTCTCTAAGTTTCTCCCAAGAACTCCTGCTCTCTAGTTACCTTCTCCCACACTCACCTCCAGGACTTCTCCCGAGCCTCTCCAAACACAGCCAGTCGAGTTAATGCCGAAGAGCTCAATTTTGGTTTCATCTGACCACAGCATTTTCTCCTGATCCTTCTCTGAGTCATTTGATTTGATGTTCATTGGCATGACTGGACATGTGCCTTTTTGAGGAAGGGGACTCGCCGTGTTTTGAGGAAGAAAAATGCTGACTATGACCCTAAGAACACCATCCCTACAGTCTAGCACGGAGGTGGAAACATTATGCTTTGGGGCTGTTTCTATGCAAAAGGTACAGACTGACTGCAGTCAGACATTGAGGATCCAATGGATGGGCCATGTATTGTAAAATCTTGGATAAGAACCTTCTTCCCTCAGCCATAACAGTGAAGATGGGTCATGGATGCGTCTTTCGGTATGACAATGACACAAAACATACCACCAAGGCAACAAATTAGTGGCTCAAGAAAAAGCACATTAATGTCATGGAGTGGCCTAGCCAGTCTCCAGACCTTCATCCAATCGAAAATTTATGGAGGGAGCTGAAACTTCGAGTTGCTAAGCAACAGCCAAGAAACCTTAAGGATTTAGAGAAGATCTGTAAAAAAGAGTGGACCAAAATCCCTCCTGCGATGTGTGCAAACCCGGTCACCAACGACAAGAAGCATCTTACCTCTTTGCTTGCCAACAAGGGTTTCTCCACCAAGTACTAAATCATGTTTTGCTTGGGGATCAAATATTTATTTCACTCACTGAACTGCAACTTTATAACATTTGCATCATGTGTATTTTCTGGATTTTTGCCTGATTATTCTGTCTCTATCATTTAAAATACACCTATGATAAAAAATATAGACCCTTCATTTCTTTGTAAGTGGGAAAACTAACAAAATCTGTAAGGGATCAAATAACTATTTTCACCACTGTAAGATTACATGAAAAACCAACATTCATGTGAGTGCTGCCTGTCTTCTGGCGATCTCTTTCCACAACTTTCTGGATTCCCAACATACTTTGTAGCTTCTCTGCTGTTCACTTTCACATTCTAAGGCTACATATCCCATGGTACCTTGCTGCCTGCAATCAGTGATTCCTGTACTGACTTCACCTCCTGAAATTCCTCCTCTCAGAATCTCTGCAGTTCAGAAGGCAGGCTCTGTGAAATGTGTGACGCAGCAGAGCCTACTCACAGGACAAAGTGAATATGTGTCACATAATTTTAAAAAAAGAAAATGCGTGGGGATCTTCACAAAGTAAATTTACAGACTTCAAGATTGTTCAGATTAATAGGAGTAGGGTATAAATACCTAAAATACAATATGGAAATTAATATAGGATTTACAATTTTGACTATAGATATGCTTTTACTAGAATGTGCCATGGAAATACAGAAACCCTGGCAGCAGGGAATCTTACTGGTACATGCTAAAATGCAATGCATGGTCTAGAGAACTTATTGAGAGGCATCCAGCATTGCATTGTGGGATGAACTAAAGACGAACTTCGATGTTCACTTTTCTACAGCCAGGAAGTACTTTAGTTGGTGCTACTAATTAAAGTGGAGTTCCACCCTAAAATGATACTTACCTCCATCTTCTCGCTCCGGGTCACATGAAAAACAAATGGATAATCACATTTTTTTTTTTTTACTTACCTCGTAGAGAAGAAAATATACTTACCTTACTTCCTTCTTCCTCCCCTCGGCGGCCACAGCCGTCGTCACTTCCTGGCTTTGCAATGATTCCTGGGAGCTGAACGTCATCGCTCCCAGGAATCATTGCGCCTGCACCGGCCCCGACGTCAGTTCCGGGGCGCACGCGTCATTCCCTTCTAAACAGCTTCTGGGCATGCCCAGAAGCTGTGGAGGGATGATGCGCGCGCACCGGAAGTGATGGCGGGGCCGGTGCAGTGCATCATGGGACCGAAGAAGACGGAAGAGGACGCAGAAGAGGATCGAGCTGGCTTCAAGCTGCCCACACCTGAGATGGCAGGGCTGGACAATACTTTTTCAAAGTTTGCCCTGAAAGGTAAGTGCAACCCGGGACAGATCAGAGGCTAGCCATTGTGGAATGTACTAGCCCTGACTGTCCCGGGGGTATTTTTATTAAAAAAAAGTATTCCAGGGTGGAACTCCGCTTTAAAGTTAAAACATTAAGCTTAGTTCTCTTACAGTGTATCTAAGACAGTTTTTTTTGGAGTAAGAGTTAGTGACCCTGTCAAGATTTTTTCTGTGTCGGTTCTAGAGAGAATCACTCTCTCGATTTGTCCTGATGACCACTGATGCTTGGAATAAAAGTGAGGGAAAATGCAAAAGTTATATCCAAAACACGAATAGAGGGGAAATCTTCCAAATGTGACATAGTGGCAACTGTCTATAAGTGGCTTTCACCTCACTTTGGAGAGATTTCCTCTCGCCTCCTATTGAGTTTACAGCACAAAAAGAGAAGGGAAATCTCTCCAATGAAATAAAATAAAATGAAATAAAAATAATTGACAGGGCTTTGACCTTTCCATACTCTATCTGAAGTGTAAAAAAAAAGCTTTGTGGTTTGATATACACATTACTGTACAAGGTGGCCAAATGTGGTGCCATTTCTAATATATCATTCCTAAAATAACAAAACTTACTAGTTCACCAGCTTTTCCGATGATTCCTATATCTCCAACTTCCCCCTAGTAAAATAAGGATAAAGTACAGAGTTATATTCATGATTATGTTTTTAGAATTATATTAAGCAGCCAGATTTCACCTTGCCACATAGAAAAAAAAAGATAAAATGTGACTGACTTCTTTTGGTTACTGCTCTTTGCGCATTCAGACCAATATGTATACCCTGCACTAACTTCTCCTGTAGAACACTGATGAGCTGAAATGTTCACAGGGTTACGTAAACTCTCCAAGTTTAAGCTCTGCTATTTAGGGCACTGCAAGCATCTGATAGCAGGTCAAATTCAGATACTTGCATTTAAAGCTGAATTCTGTTTCTTTTTTTTTTTTTTTTTAGCATATTTACATTGGACCAGTGTAGGACTACATATTCCATACCTGGCCAATCACTGTCTGCTGATACTAGAGTGATCCTCGCTAAGACCTGTGCAGAGTGGCTGTCCTGTTGCATAGTGAACACAGGAGACAGTTTGATACAGGCATATATAGATGTTTTAGGCACAAATACTAAAAAACATACATTTTATTAATAACAATTTACATAAAAACACATGTATACATAATATTATTACAATATGAACACAAAAAAATTATTATAACCAGCTCTGATCGCAGGGTTAGGGTCAGTGAGATAACAAAACCTGGATGGGCAGCACAGTGGTGTAGTGGTTAGCACTTTCACCTAGCAGCAAGAGGGTCACTGGTTCAAATCCCAACCACGGCACTACCTGCCTGGAGTTTGCATGTTCTCCCTGTGCCTGTGTGGGTTTCCTCCAGGTACTCCGGTTTCCTCCCACACTCCGAAGACATGCTGGTAGGTTAATTGGATCCTGTATAAATTTGGCCCTACTGTGTATGTATGTGAGTTAGGGACCTTAGATTGTACGCTCCTTGAGGGCAGGGACTGATGTGAATGTGTAATGTATATGTAGAGCGCTGCGTAAATTGACAGCGCTATATAAGAACCTGAAATAAATAATAAAAAATAAATAGTATACTGTCACAGAGTTGGAGTACGGTGGAGATTGGCTAAAAGCTCAAAATGTTTTGCAATGTTTCGCTTCTTCAGGAGCTTACTTTCTTTAGCATATTCTATATAATGGAAACATATCAATCAGCAAATAAGTCCTTTTATAAAGTGCCCGTGCTGCAGATCAAATAATGTGCAGATCACTCCGTGCTCCCCTCCTGTTTCCCCACTCACCAAACAGATGGGGAAATAGTGCATATGTAGTATTTCAGCCTGTGGGGTCTTTCTTTGCCGTTGTATCTTAGATGAAAGGTCCTCCCAATGGCGATTCCCCAGTACGAATTTGTATAATCAAAAAGAGATCTCCATAGCGTAAAATTGTAAACATTGATTAATTTGCCAATTGAAAAGTACACTTACATACACAAAGGGCAAGGTGCTTGTAGCGATATGTTTGCAGAGCGCCGCAGCGGCGTTGGTTCCAATGGCAACCGTATGTGACGTCCGGTGCGTTCAAACATGCGGAAATGATGTATGACGCTAGATTCCTGCTTGACGCGCTTCGCCCCTCCTCCTGGGTGTCATCTGAGCTTCACATTATGCCAGTTATATGTATACCATACTATTCAATTTTTTTCCAGAGGATTTCATGAACATTGCGAGTGTTAAAAGACGAACACACCTGTTTCCTATTCTGACAAACTACCAGCTCCTGTACGTCCGAGTACACTGATCTGGATAGGTCAGTGACTCTTTTATGGTACTAAAATGCAGCTTTCTAAATGGTGGTGGTCTCTGTTTTATAAATAATTTCTACGCAGCAAACTCCCTCCTTTATTATATATGGGGTGCGTCTTATGATTAATGTTTTCTTTTTGGATACATGGCGTGTCCCCACATCTGTCTTTGCCTTTTCTGCATGCTGGTTATGGTCCTGGTATCCTAGACACAGTGTGAAGCCATATTAGATTCCATTTCTATACTACCCGATCACATGGTGAATATATTATTTGTAAATTAATTCTGTATTTGATTTATACACGAACTGATATGTTTCCATTATATAGAATATGCTAAAGAAAGTAAGCTCCCGAAGAAGCGAAATATCGCAGTGAGCTGTTAGCCAGTTTACAGTGGACTCCAAATCTGCGACGGGATCACCAGGTTTTGTTATCTCACTGGCCATAAACTGGCGGTCAGAGCTGGTTAAAACATTTTTTTGTGTTGTTCATATTGTAACTTTATATATACGTGTTTTTATGTAAATTGTTATTAATAAAATGTATATTTTTTAGCATTTGTGCCTAAAAAAGTCCATATATTTTCCATTATTTGTACACACACTGTAATCATTAGGATGTGGCACTTGTTCCTACCACTTACACACCCACAGTACCACCCTGTGTTGGTGTAATTGTCAATTTCTTTTGGCTTGGTACAGGCACCTTTCAGAGAACATCCTGCATTTTTCTCAATGAATGCTAAGAGTTCTCTGATTGAATGGAGAGACTGGGTGGTAACATCCCAATCTCACCAAATCAGATGAAGTCATGTCTACATTTTAAAAACACAAAGTGTTCTTTGAATGGTGCCCATGACAAGTGGGCAACCCCCTGCGGTTACATGCAGCAGGGCAGCCACTCAGCACAAAACACAGAAGATAGCAAAGGTCACTGTAATAGCAGTGGCTAGGGATTAGCTAGCTATGGAATATGTATGCAGTACTTACATAAGTCCAGCTTGGACCAATGTAACTATACAAAATAAAAATCATGCCTGAAATTCAGTTATAAAAAAAATATATACAATGTATTCATGAAAACAGAGCTGCATTAGTTTGTGTCTATTATATCTGTCTAAAGAAAAGCTTTAAAAAAAAAAAATTCTACCATTTAGCAACTAAAATTTCAATTTACTGAAATTAAACAGTGGAATGGATCAATTCTGACAAGTTGCTTTGGATTTCTGCAGTCTGCACACTGCTTTTTTTTTACTAAGCAAGACAGACAGTCTTTTATCCATAAACACCTTGTGGAATTTGCCTTTGTGTAAGTAAAGTGCTTAGAGTACACACAGCTTGAATATTAATTAAAAACAAAACATGCTAATTGTAATCCCACATTGGGCAACTATAAGGTTCCAGAGACATCGCAGCCAAGAAATGCTAAGGAGGAAGAGACTGTGTCATGTCCCAGATGGAGAGCTCATCCTAGCTATGTCTGTCTTATTTCCTACTTAGCTTTCTTCTACGAGACGAAAGGTTCTATATAAACTGGTTCACCTGCAAGCCTTCCAGCCCTTGTTCTCCAGCATAGCCTTTACGTCCTGGTCTTCCCTGACAAAAAATGAGAAAGATATTTTTTTGTGAATCATGTACTATACTGATTATTTCACCATTGTAACATGGAGAATTTAACAGTTGGTAACATTTGCCTACTCATTTATGAGACGGTATGCTTTAAGTGACTCCTGTGTCATGCGAAAAATACGAGGGCTGCCACTGCTGGCCTCCCTTTGCAAATACTAGTTTTCTGGATTTTCAAAGGAGAGGTCAGCTAGATGAAGGAGTGGTCAGCTATGACAGCCCCCATACATTTTTCAAAATAGAGTCACTTAAGTTTACTCAAAAACTTTTACATTGGAAAGGAATGACTAGTTCTTTATACAATAATCAGAAATTAAGATGAATCAATAAAACAGTTCAAAGAACAAAATACAATGTGTAGAACTCATGCCAAGCAGTAAGAATCCAGCTAGTATAAGTACAACTTCATTAAAGTGGAGTTCCGGCCTCATTCTTCTTCTTGTTTTTTAAAGCATGTTAAAAAACAATTGGACATTAATTTTTTTTTTTGGGGTCACTTACCTTATTTTAGGGGCATCTCTGTCCGACTTCCTCCTTCTGCGGCCGCGGCCCCGGACGTCACTTCCGGTTTCGCATTGCGTCCTGGAAGATGCGTGTCATCCATCCCAGGATGCAATGGGAATAGCCGGCCGCTACTCTGATTGCCGATCGCAATCTACAGCGCATGCGCGAGATTGCGATCGGCATTCTGGGTAGCTGAAACCAGGAAGAAGGACACAGCGGCTTCAGACACCCCCACCGGAGATGGCCGCGCTCTTCAATCAATTTTAAAGGTAAGATTTCCTCTATATTTATTCTGTTCTCTACTGTAATGTGGGAATAGTATTAGTGTAATTGGGCTTAGGATTAGGGGGGTATTTTTATCTCAAAAAAGTTGTTGTGGCCGGAACTCCGCTTTAAGAGAGCTTTGAATGGTTGTTACGAGTTAATGTACTGTGCTCCTGACTTCTGAATAAGCTTGACCTACCAAATTTAAACTCAAAACATAATGGAAGCTTATGGTCTAAATCTGATAACTGGAGATAATATTGTAAAGTTTCCCCTAAAGTAAATTTGTTATTTCAGGTTCTCAGTATTTCTAGCTTGGCTTGCCATACTGTCATGAGTGGCTATCGATAAGTAATATACTGTATAGCAATTAGTATTATATCCAAATAACTGATGTGATAAAACAAAAGGATAGGTCTCCTAGAGATGATATTTAAATCAAATATTTTTTTATTGGTCTAAGCAGTCTGACAGACTTGTAGTGATACAAGAGCAGTGATAAAATCAATTAACAGTATTTCTAAAAGCACATTAATGTAACACACAAATATTGCTGTACTCATGACATGATTATTATAGTCTAGATATGAAAATGATTAACATAAAAATACATTTACCTGTTTATTCCAGCTTGACCTAAGCTTGTCTGCAACTACCAATCCTAATCTGTTTATCCAGATCTGCATGCCTTATCTGGACCAGACTGTACAATGTCTGCAAACCAGGTAAGGAACTCAGTTCCTGGTTTGTGTGTCAGCCATGTGCCTGGTTATACTTGTGTATCAACTCTTTCTACCCTCAGATCCAATATTAGGCTACTGGTTGACAATTCTGTACATGACTGGTAACTGGTGACTGGTAACTGGTAACAGACCTGGGCAATTCCACTTGAGAAGGGAATTCTTAAATGTACAATTAAAAGTTACATTCAGTAAAGTCCACACATGAAAACAAGTTAGGTAGCTAAAATTAAAAATATATAAAACTCAAATATAAAAAATGTTATTTTTTGTAAAAAAATCAAGCTTGGTCCCACCCTTACACCTCTTAAGCCTCCCTGTTGGTCAGCATGCGAATCCGCCTATTATATTAAAGTAAGCATAAAGTAAACAGTAAGATGTATAAGTTAGTAGGATCTAGCTAGATTTCTAAAGGATAAGTCGAGATTTGCATAACTTCAACTGACTATACTTCTAGATTCATTGACATACAGTTTTCAATTAACTTTTAAACTATTGATTTTACAAATTTTTATCATTTCCATTATTTTTCCCAGGTCTGTGACCAGGGGCTGACTGGCAACTTGACTGGCAACACCCATGTTGTGCGATTCGGCCCCCCTGCCCCTCCCACTCCCCCTCTTCATGGTCTCCTCCTGACCCCCATTTCAGGCTCCTGGTACTCTATTCACCAGCCAAATTCAGTTTCCCGACCTGGCCAGCAGGGGGCGGTTCGGGGAAGCTGGAACAGCTCGGTCGTGGCTAGCTAGGGGCTACGGGAGAAGAGTCTCCTGTGGGGCATGGAACCGGCCTCTGCTCAGACACAGTTTACTCCATCCATAATGGGGGGGAGGGCTTCGCTCTGTCCTTGTCTTCATCCCACATTCAGTAGGTCAGCAGTGGGGACTTTTTACTTCTCTTCACCAGGAATCCTTTAGGCATGTCAGTGGCAGGAGTGGCGCAGCCTTTTTAGTAGGCATCAAAGCAGCCCAGGGGGCAATTGCCCCCCTGCCCCCTGGCCCAGTCCTCCCCTGTCTGTGACGGATTTACTTTCAGTATGGATAAAGGTCATAGGTATTTGTTCAGCCCAATGTCTGCCTCCATTACATGTATTATACATATGATATTGTATATTATGAGTCCCTGCTCATACAGCAAGATAAATGACCCAAACCCACCTCACTAGTGGTTACCCCCACATGGCTTCATTTATTCTTCACATTCCAGCTCACCCTTTCTTGTTACACAAGCTACATCTATCTTTATCAGCTTGCTCCTTGATAGACTGTATATCAATACAATATAATGCATGTTAGTTCAAGCGGTTTATTACCCAAATCCATCCCATGTTCTCAAACTGTGACCACAATAGTTAAACATGCTAAGTTGAAGCGCACATACCACTGGTCCAAGACCACCTGGAGGTCCAAGTGGTCCTTCTTCACCCTGTAAAATAGAGATCTATACTGAAATGGTGTACAAGAAACAAAAACAGAACTATCCTTAAATTATTATTATTAGACAGGATTTATATAGCGCCAGCAGTTTGCGCAGCGCTTTACAACATGAGGGCAGACAATACAGTTACAATACAATTCAATACAGGAGGAATCAGTGAGCCCTGCTCGTTAGAGCTTACAATAAGCACCAGTGTAATTTACACGTGGTCCAATGAGGTTAGTTACTTATGACCCAAAACCAAAAGTGATGAGAAATAAAAGGATGGGGGGGGGTCGACGAGAATATGTAAAGGATTTTCAGAAAGGGAAGGTGCTAAACTGACAACCTACAAGAGGGAGTAAGCCAGGTGGAGTGGCAAGTAAACATAACCCCAAAGAGGGGTCCACTGGTCCATTTGCACTGGATGAACGCAGGTCACTGCAAGAGCACGTAGAAAACAACGGGGCATGCGGGTTTTGCCACATATGTCTTCAAAAGTTGTGGGGGGGGGTACTAAAACTGTTAGAACAATTGGAGGGATCTGTTTTGTTAGAATGTTTTAGTAAAGAGGATATAAACAGGTTGATTTGAAGTTAATTATATTGTTCTTGTGGCGAGATAATATATTTGTCTTTCAACTAACAGAAGGTCACATTATCTTTATTATTTTTTTTCTCCCTCTACAAAGGGCAACTCTATTTTGACCATCTGGATCTTTCTGTACCCATCTATAGCCCCTTTGTTTTCTTCCAGTGTAGTGGCACTGGCAGCAAGCAGCACAAGCAGTTTGTTGGCCCTTGATTCAAGAACAATATTGAAGCAGACCAAAACCCTAACCTAACCATGACCAATTCCTACTGTTATGCTACAGCGCTTTGAAAAAGTATTTTGTCATGTTAAAACCAAAATCGTAAATGTATTTTATTGGGATTTTATGTGATAGACCAACACAAAGTGGCACATAATTGTGAAGTGGAAGGAAAATTAAAAAATTTTTACAAATAAATATCTAAAAAGTGTGGCGTGCATTTGTATTCAGCCCCCCTGAGTCAATAACTTGTAGAACCGCCTTTCACTGCAATTACAGCTGCAAGTAATTTTGGTGATGTCTCTACCAGCTTTGCACATCTAGAGTATGACATTTTTGCCCATTCTTCTTTGCAAAATAGCTCAGCCTCTGTCAGATTGGATGGTGAGCATCTGTGAATAGCAATTTCCAAGTCTTGCCACAGATTCTTAATTGGAATTAGGTCTGGACTTTGACTGGGCCATTCTAACACATGAATATGCTTTGATCCAAACCATTCTATTGTAGATCTGGATGTATGCTTAGGGTCATTGTCCTGCTGGAAGGTGAACCTCTGCCCCAGTCTCAAGTCTTTTGTAGACTCTAACAGGTTTTCTTCTAAGATTGCCCTGTATTTGGCTCCATCCATCTTCCCATCATCTTTGACCAGCTTCCCTGTCCCTGGTGAAGAAAAGCATCCCCACAACATGATGCTGCCACCACCATGTTTCACGGCGGGTTCAGGGTGATGTGTAGTGTTAGTTTTCCGCCACACATAGCGTTTTGCTTTTAGGCCAAAAAAGGTACGTTTTAGTATCATCTGACCAGAGCACCTTCTTCTACATGTTTGCTGTGTCCCCCTCATGGCTTCTTGCAAATTACAAAGGGGACTTCTTATGGTTTTCTTTCAACAATGGAAGGAACAAACAGAAGGCGCCTCTAAGTGCAGTAAACAAAAGACAAATGGGCAATTAAAGTATTTTGTTTACTGCACTTAGAGGCGCCTTCTATTTGTTCTTTCTTAACTAGAGAACTGCTTCCCTCTTAGAATGCTGCCCAAGTGCCATCAGGGACACCTGTTTGCCTGATCTGTATCCATCCCATACTGCAGACATTATCTCTGGCCAGTCCTGTTATCCAGAGCGCCTTTCCTTCCTTTACTTTGTTTGTTTCTTTCAACAATGGCTTTCTTCTTGCTACTCTTCCATAAAGGCCAGATTTGTGGAGTGCATGACTAAAGCTGGATACACACTATACAGCTTTTGTTGTTTGATTTCCTTTAGATTTACCTACAACTATGTAGTGCAAGGGCCTGGCTAAGTGCATACAAAGTGAAAGGGTTTAAGTTTGACCTCATATTATATGGTTTTGGTAAATCTAAAGGAAAAAATCTAAAGGAAATTGTATAGTGTGTATCTAGCTTAATAGTTTTCCTGTGGACAGATTCTCCCACCTGAGCTGTGGATCTCTGTAAAGAGGGCCTGAATACAAATGCACGCCTCACTTTTCAGATATTTATTTGTAAAAAATTTGAAAACCATTTATCATTTTTCTTTTACTTCACAATTATGTGCCACTTTGTTTTGGTCTATCACATAAAATCCCAATAATATACATTTACGCTCTTGGTTAGAACATGACAAAATGTGGAAAATTTCAAGAGGTGTGAATACTTTTTTAAAGCACTGTAACACCACTAAATGAAGCAATGTAATAGGTTATGCAGAAATAAGCTCCATTGTGCCAACACCTTTGCATTAACTCAACCATCACATAGTCTAACCTCTATTTGGCTGCTTGGCTGAGGCAGCAAAATATATGGTCATGTCTGACTGTCATTAGGGAGCATTTCTTTATAGGTAGAGCCACCAATTGATTGACTCTGACAAAACATACAGAGAAAAGATCCCACCAAGTGACATTGTATGGATGCTGGCAGCCGTAGAGTGCCTAGAACTGCTGACAATTAATATTTATAGATGGAAAGGACTGCAGAAAGGTAATGGGGTAGGTTGAAGGAAGGGTGAAAGAGATTTGTTTAGGATAGGGTTTTGGTCCTCTTTATTATCATAGGATATTAGTGTCCAAACTTACCTCCACGCCTTTTGGACCTGGCGGACCTGGAGGCCCCCTGTCTCCAATGAGCCCCTATAGAAAAACAGAACTTTTACATTATTACAATGCAAGAAGTTATAAAAAAAAGGGGGTAACTTCACCTTTCACTTCATCTTTCGTTGTCCTTATATATATATAAATGTAATTTAAGCTAGTGATTATCAACAGTTCTATTATGCCTCATCCACCTTTTATGGTATCCACTAAGTGCAACAGAAAAAGTAAAAATTTAGTTGGCTATGCTTTTTTAAAAAAAATGATTTGTTTTTACAAACACCCAGGGGTTGATTTGCTAAAACTGAAGAGTGCAAAATTTGGTGCAGTTGTGCATAGTAGCCAATCAGCTTCTAACTTCAGCTTCTTCAATTAACCACTTGCCTACTGGGAACATTTACCCCCTTCCTGCCCAGGTCAATTTACAACTTTCAGTGCTGTCGCACTTTGAATGATAATTGTACGGTCATGCAGCACTGTACTCATATGACATTTTTTGTCATTTTTTTTCATATAAATATAGATTTCTTTTGGTGGTATTTAATCACCACTGTTTTTTTTTTTATTTGCTAAACAACAAGACCAAAATTGTAAAAAAAAATGTTTTTGTTATAACATTTTGCAAACAGGTAATTCTCCTTTAGTGATATGCGCTGATGGGGCTGCACTAATGGGCACTAATAGGCAGCACTGATAGGCTGCACTGATATGGCAGCACTGATAGGCAGCACTGATGGGCATTGATATGCGGCACTGATGGGCACTGATAGGTGGTACTGATGGGCAACTAATAGGCGGCACTGATGGGCACTGATTGGCAGCATTGATTGGCACTAATTGACAGCACTGATGGGCAGCTCTGATGGGCACTCACTGGCAGTACTGGTGGGCAAAGGTTGGCACTGATAGGCAGCACTGTTAGGGCTGCACTGATGATCAGTGCCCTGATTATCAGTGCAGATGTCCCCTTTCACACTAGTCGGTTGCTGGCTCTCTCCTCTCCTCACGCTGTGGCAGCATGAGGAAAGGAATGCCGATAACTTGCAAGTGTGTCTACATCGAGATCGGCTGTGATTGTGCCCTACAGACACAGCTAACCACCAACTGCTGCAGGGCACCCATGCGCTGCAAGAATAGGAGGACATCATATGATGACCTCCCAGAACTAGAGGGGTCCCGCCCAGCCATCAATTCAATATACGGTGGGTGGGAACTGGTTGAGCTTTGACAAAAATCCTGGAAGCTGATTGATTTCTATGCAGAGCTGCACTAGAATTTGCACTCTTTAGTTTTAGTAACTGAAACCCACAGTATCATATACATGTGAAATTACATTTTATTAAAAGTTTATTTACTTCAATACTAAACAGGGAACAGGTACAGGTACATAAGACACTATACTATACAAAGAAAAATATAATAGTTTCAACATGCAGCCATCAAATGGCATGCTCCAAATAAGACTATAAGCTTTATGCTATTCACAAAAAACATCTCCATTATAAAAGAAAGAACAAGGGAGCTCAGTATACACACACAGCTGAGTGACTTAAAGTGGTTGTAAAGGCACAAGGTTTTTTACCTTCATGTATTCTTTGCATGAAGCTAAAAAACCTTCTGTGTGCAGCAGACCCCCCCATAATACTTACTTGAGCCCCCTTTCGATCCAGCGATGTCCATGAGAGCCTTGTCTCTCTGGGGACTCACACTTCTGATTGTTTTTTGGCAGCAGTAGGAGCTATTGGCAGAGCAGAACAAGCTGTTTGCTGTGGGGGCGCCCGGCAGAAGGGGAGGGGCCAGGGGCAACAAAGTGGGACCCTAAAAGAGGAGGATCCGGGCTGCTCTGTGCAAAACCACTCCACAGAGCAGGTAAGTATAACATGTTTGTTATTTAAAAAGAAAAAAAAAACAAGACCTTAATATCCCTTTAATAAAGTACATACCACAGGGCTGCCTTAAAGGATAGCAATATTTTAGCCTGACTACGACATATCTCAGATCTGCAAGGAAACGTATCCAAAGGCTATAGGGGGCTGCAGCACACTACACATGTGTAGCCTTTTCACCATGAACCATAATGCAATCTCTTAAATTAAACCAGTATTTTATTATTAAAAAATAAAAGTGTTATAAACCATAAGTTCATAAAATTGTAAGTTTTTAAAATTAAGGAATATTTTAACAAATATTGGCCATTTCTTCTCATTGTTATGTTAAAGCTAGACAAGCCTGAAACACTCCATCTCACTTTCCTCTTCCTTCCTTTTAACTCCTAAGCCTCGTACACACGATCAGATTATCGAACGATCTTGCGTCCGTTTTTTGTTGCATGCTAGTCTTATATGGAAAGTGAAGAGGTTATTTTCATACTAAAATTCCTGTACCACAGAATTCAACTTCAGAAGTGATGTCATGTGTTGAATCGTTGTGTATGTGTTCTTTCGTTTCTGAGCATGCCTAGTCTTGCTCTTACAATTTTTTTCGGAAGAAAACTGTACTGATTAAACGAAAATCGGACGTTCTGTTGACGTACGATAAACATTTATAGCCTGCACATCCAGATTTTGTTGTCCGAAAATTCGTAATCGGCTGTCGAAACCACCATACTAACAATCCGAAAATCAGCAGATCGTTCATCGGCCGAAATTTTACTTCCGAAATTTTACTTCCGAAATTTTACTTCTGATTTTCGTATAGTGTGTACGGGCCTTTACTTTCAAGTTTTTGTCATTCACAATGATGTAATTATGGGGACGGACACAGACACACCTCCCAGTGAGTACCAAATTATTTTTAACCACGATGGGCACAAGTAGGCAAACATCCTTGGTAGCTTAATTAAATGACCACTCAAGAAACTGATACAAAATTGTTAAGGCATATCAGAAGATATAAACAATTCTGAGCAATGAGTTCTTATAATATCTTAAAAATGACAGTCCTACCTTTGGTCCTTCAGGTCCATTTACCCCAGGCAAGCCAATATCTCCTGGAAATCCCTAATAAAGAAATTAGAAGAAGAATTAAGTATAGATTTGAAGAATGCTTTAAAACAAAGTGAAGACAAAAGACCAACAACTGGCTTATCATTCATTCTAGGATTTTTTCTTATATGTTTTCTGTCTGTAAATATTACAATAGTTCATTAAATATAATTTGTTAAAAATTAAATCTGCCATGCAAGTCGTTTTGTTATTCTGCTTAAAACAGTTTATTTTATTTAAAATAGTTTTTCTCTTCAAAAATTCAGCCATTTCAGAATTTTTTAACCCTCAAAATAAAGGTCAAGTTTCCTTTAAGTGTAAAATTGCAGGAGACCATACTGTATTCAGTATTTCTCAAAATCCTAATTTCTCTTTACTTTTTAGGCAAACACATAATGTGTGCATGTTACCATGTATTTTTTGTGTGTTGATGCATGTTTGGTTGAGGCAACCCATTTCATTTGAAAAGGTACTGAAAGAGTGTACCAATGTGCTTTAATGAAATATTAAATTTCATGGTATATTTTTAGCTAGTGCCCACTTTACAATGGAATGTGGGCTCTTGCAATGACATTAACGAGTCATACTAACACACCTCATTCATACATCCTGGACACTTGGCAGTTGGATTTTTGCATATAGATTACAGACACATTGATAAGTGTTTACATATTAAACACACCTCAGTCATTCATCCTGGACACTTAACAAGTTAGGCTTCACATACAGATTACAGACAACACCTGAACACATTGACAATTACTTACATGTTAACACATCAGACAGCTGAGCCGAGATGGAACGGCCCTTTCCACAAACGCAATTTCAGACACGAGACACCCCACATTTACAGAAATGTATACGGAAAACAAAAGCCTTTTCATGTATTGTTTTAGTAGAGATATATTCTATTGTTAAACTGACCCATGGATTGTACACTAGTTTAAACTGGTTTTTGCCGCTCAAATGTCCCATAAATATGGGAGCCGAAATGGAATAAATCAGATGTATCTGCATTAAGCTTAAGTGCTGTGTGTCTTTGCATCTCCTGGCCAGCGAGAGAAAATTCACTACACAGGGGAGTTAGAACTGAAGGGTCTTAGGTCCGGGACCTAAATGCAAAATCAACTTGCAATTGCCTCCTGACGTAAATGAGCTAACAGGTACCCTCATCAAGCCTCAAAGGATGAAAAAAAATTCAACCTCCTTACTTTCGGGAAACACAGAGCACCACAACTACCATAATGCAGATGCATTTGTTTTTTATTGAATGTATGCTGTGGTGCCATACCATGTGTTAGGACAGCCTTTTTCAACCATGGTGCCCATGCATCCTGGGGTGCCTTCAGGTTTCTTCAGGGGGCCTTGGCAAAATGCCTAAAAATGTATCAAAAATTCTATACAAGCCAGCAGGTGAATCAAGCCTTCCTTTTAGTTACACAAAGCCACATGTGTACATTATGCACCATTATGACTTTCTAGACACTGGCATCCTAACAACCAATGACGTCATCAGTTAAAAAGGAGGATGTCTGTTGTTTTCACAACATCCTTGTTTGACACTCCTCTGCCCCTTTCCCTCAGCACTGGGGTGACATTAGCTGACTAATGGAGAGCAATACAGGAAGAAGGGAAACATTGGAATACTAGTCAGTACCAATGTGCACAAGTGTATTTGCTTTGGAAGGATAAAACACCTCGGACATTGGGTGTCCTACGTATGGATGTTTTTGCATTGTTTAAAGCTTTTAGAATAGTTTTTTTACATTTCAGAATGGGGTGCCTCGAGACTGTCCATAATTTTAAAGGGTGTCTTGATTGAAAAAAGGTTAAAAAACACTGTTAGCGTATGTGCTCTATTCCTGGCTCTGTTCCTGCCCCTTCTTGGTGCAGGATGTTCAAATCCAGCTTTGTGTGTTTCCAAGATTCTGTGTAGAATGCAGAGAACTGCACCAGCCATGTCAAGTTTGGTATTCCAAAAGCAAATTATTTTGCATCAGTGGAAACATAATCAAACCTCTCACTCTACATCCCTTCACATTAATACTTTTAGCACAGCACAATGTGCTTAACTAAAGGAGTGGGATGTTTGTCAATGTTTTCACCTATGCAAAATGAACGGCTTTTTGAATGCTCAACCTTTCTTGAATGGTGTGGTTCTTTATATTCTACACATAGTATGGGGAGGTGGCACATTCTGAGAAGGCCAACACAAGGAGTGTGGCAGCTCCTAAACAAATATGGCTGGTGAGAACACGGCTGGTAAAGTAGACAGGCCATGAGTGTTACTACACGATTTGGCAATTGTGTGTTTCCACTCTTACTTTCGCATTGCCCATAATACAAAATAAAGCCAAAATCCAACAGCCATTACTTGCAATTTTTAAGAGAGTGATGTTTTTTTTTAGCTAATTTAATTGCAAGGATATGACCCATACCCATGAATCATAAATGTGCTTGTAATAGCCTGATTATTGTATGTTGCTGAACCAGCGGGTTAGTACACAGCACTAGTCTTGCTAGTAACAGCCCCAAAATTTATTGTTCCTTTACTCTTCCTTTCATCTAATCCTTTTCCAGAGGAGGCTCTGGAATTCAATTTATAATCCACTTTTAACTAGTTTCACTGGCAGACTTCAAAGGACTTATCTACTAAGATTAAAGCAAATGATTTTATGAGATGGGAGTCCAATACTTGCATGAGAAACAACGCTTTGATACTGGAAGTCATCAAAACTCCGGTCATATGACTGCTAAACAAAAGCGTGCACATTTGATCAATTAACGTAAAATACGATGGTCCAGCCAAATAAAGTCTATAACCCCCCTGAAAATAAAATAGCCTCTTGTAGGTCTACAATAAAAAAGACTCTGCATTGTAGATATAGGTAATTGTTTTCCCTACTATGAGACATATAGGTATTTGGTGCATTAATAAATCAAAATAGATGGTTAAAAATTAATGATGTAGCTAAAGAAATAGCAAAAACAAGCAGGTATAAAAGGGTCACACCACCCAAAACTGGTCTCATGTGGGTAAATTCTGGTGGACTAAATCACCCACCAACTTTTCCAATCCATCAGGCAAGATTCCTGCACCTGAGTTCCCAGCTCGCCCATTGACTAGAGCCATTAGAGTTAATTCTATGTACTGGAATTGACAGGCCACTCCTATCTGTACCATTAAACTTTATGCATGTCATTCGGTCAAAAATTTAAACATCATACAACCCAGATTTTCTTGTCAGGACTATATTGTGACTGTATCTTTCCTTCCATGGGCAGTCACACTACCCAAGAAACAATCCTATATACACTGCCTGGCCAAAAAAAAAGTCGCCACCAAAAAAAAAAAAAGGGTCACACACTCTAATATTTTGTTGGTTTTGATTACGGCATGCATTCGCTGTGGCATTGTTTCGATAAGCTTCTGCAATGTCACAAGATTTATTTCCATCCAGTGTTGCATTAATTTTTCACCAAGATCTTGTATTGATGATGGGAGAGTCGGACCACTGGGCAAAGCCTTCTCCAGCACATCCCAAAAATTCTCAATGGGGTTAAGTTCTGGACTCTGTGGTAGCCAATCTATGTGTGAAAATGATGTCTCATGCTCCCTGAACCCCTCTTTCACAATTTGAGCCCCAATGAATCTTGGGATTGTCATCTTGGAATATGCCCATGCCATCAGGGAAGAAAAAATCCATTGATGGAATAACCAGAGCATTCAGTATATTCAGGTAGTCAGCTGACCTCATTCTTCGGGCACATGCAATAACTATCCAATAGGATAGTTACTGCAAGCTTAGTTTACTTAGTTGCTTAGTTTATTCCACGTGGCAACTTTTTTTTGTTGGCCAGGCAGTGTATGATTAATTAATTTTTATTTTGCCTGGATCTTTATATACAGTTAACTGGAGTATTTATACATTGCCTGTTTTCATATAGTAGGAAGCCATTCATGGGGATTTGATTATGTATATTTGTGCTATTAACTTTATTAGTGCGCACAAGTGTTTATATATTTTATGTAACCTGCCACAGGCCAACACTCTGCTTGTCTTGGAATTCATGATTGGAACACTATTAGACATATAATAATATAGCAACTATATCTAAATTGTTTAATTGGTGCTGTGGGAAAAGTGCCTGGGAAATAAAATAAGTCCTGGTATCTACGGCCAATCTATTAAGCCAACACCAACTTTCTCAGTGTGATAATGAACAAGATGACATGGGTGGAATGAGAAACTGGACTGTTGGCAACTCAAGAGTGATATTTGGAAATAGGTATACTGGGGTGATGAAAACATATTTGACATGCCATGGGTAGGGATATTGTTTGATTATTTACACATGAAATCAAATGTTATCATCTGTCATATCACATTCTTTCAATTGCTTGATACATGGACTTCCATGCTGGAAACATAGAAGTTGGTTTAAAGGTTGCTTGAGGTAATTGAGGAAATTCAGTTTCAACCTAGAATTAAACAGGACATCCAGGAGTGTCAGATGCCGACATCCCCTACTGTACCCTGTGGTTTTACTCACCATCTCCTTCTTCGCAGGACACAGTAGTGGTAGTCATGCAAAGACAAGAAGGGGTCTTTGCATGTCATTCCACAGAGTTAACTTTCTCTCTGGATAAGCTTGCCCTAAGTGTATGGACTTTATAACTGGACTTACTATTACTGTGTTTTACATTGTATATGAGTTCAGACTTTATAGGACAGCCTTATGGTGACTATCCCCATGCATCCACGGATTTTTTTTTTTTAATTCGTTTTGCATAGAATAGGAGAGTTTTAAAACCCCTGTCTGGGTTTTTTTGTGTCTGTGTTCCAATGGGCAAGCTTCTCTTAAATTCTTGTGCCAGAGACACAAAAGCAAGAGGAACAGGAAATCTCTCCAAAGTGAGGGAAACTTTTCAATTTCATGGTTGTTGCCAAAGCACGTGTCCCCAGGTTTCCCCTCTATGTCTGATAACAACCACAAAAATTTGGAATTCCCATCACTTTCTGTCCCCATAACAATGGTCCCAAGGACAAATTGAGACACTGAAACTCCCCTGAGGCGACACAGGATGGACTCTCTATTCAAAACTAGAAAACAAACTTGGCATTATATACACTTTATAGAGCTGTGGAAGGTATGATCCATATATGATAAAACATTTTTGTCTAATTCCATACATACAGTTCACACATGGCTATGTAGATTCAATTGCACATTGCTCTGTGGTTAAAAAGCAGAGCACAGCAGAAGAAATAACATTACTGATTATATGTGTGAAGGGGTAAAAATAATATATTTAAAGTAGAAGTTCAGTCAAATCATAACTATATTTAAACCTGCTCTCACCCCCATTCTAAGCTTATTATAACTACCCTGTAAAAGGAAAGATGTCTGCACTTACTCATCCTGAAGGAGCTCTGGTCCGGTCACATGATCTCTCCAGCGACTGGCATCAGTGAAGAGGAGAGCTCACTAACAATTGCTGAAGTGATGTCACCCATAGGCTTACTCTATACTGAAGCCAGCACAGGAAGCCGATCATGAGACCGGATGGGAAGGCCCTCAGCATAGGTAAGTATAGACATCTTTCCTTTTACAGAGTAGTTATAATAAGCTTAGAATGGGGGTGAGAGTAAGTTTAGGTATAGTTGGGATGTGACTGCATTTCCACTTTAAAGCAGAGTTCCACCCAAAAGTGGAACTTCCATTTTAAGTGCTCCTGACCCCCTGACATGCCAGATTTGGCATGTCATTTTTTTTTTGGGGGGGGGGGAGCGGGTACCTAGTTTTGACAGATACCTGCTCCCACTTCCACTCGGGCCGCCTCGAGGGGAAGCTCTCCTTTCCCACTCTCTTCCTGCAATCTTCTGGGACACGTCACAGATCCCAGAAGATTGCCCGGATACTAAGAAAGCGCAGTGCGACTCGCGCACCTGGCTGTGAAGCCGCAAGCTGTCACAGCCAGGTGCCCACACTTGTGATCCCAGCGCCACGGGGATAAGAGGGAGCGAACCGAGGTTCCCACCGGCCGCATCGCTGGATCGTAGGACAGGTGAGTGTGTGTTTAATAAAAGTCAGCAACTACACTTTTTGTAGCTGCTGACTTTTAATAAACACAAAACGGCTGGAACTCCGCTTTACTGCTTGAGAGAGATGGTCATGGCATGTACATAATTGCCTTATACGGAAAAAGCCAAAAATGGGTAGAGCTGGGAATACCTGCCTAGGAAAAGTACAGGATAGGTAGTCTCAAAACTGCAGATACTTGACAATGGAATTGAGATGGACGGCAATTTATAATAAATGATAATTTGATTTATGCATATGAGACTGTAGCATGACTGAGATCCTAAGCATATTAAAGAAAAAATTATAAATAAATATTTACGTTTCATAATAAATGTAGTGCTTAATAGTGATGGTCCTAACCTGTAGCAACTAAGATACGCTTGTAGAAGAGGAATCAAACATTGATATTTAATAGTCAATGGTAGTTCCAAATAAGACTCTATGATATTTAATTTTGAGTTGTACTGAAGTATAGCCTTGAAGGATAACTCTGCTTTCAATAGAGACTTGGGTCTCTCCTGTATCCCTAATCACATTTTCCAAATTGTGGTCTCAGATATACTGTGGATTAAACTAACTTCCATTACTCTAACCTGACCAAGGTTTAGCCATGTTTAATTCCAGTCCAAGTGTACACTTTGTCATGTGTTTAGGAGCTACAGCCAAGATCACCATCAATTTGGTCAGCACAAGGCACTTAAGTTTAATGTCATGGTCAGAGATGATCTGTAGGCGTCTGGTATTGATTTTCATCTTCCTTTGAGAAGTTTGCAAACTATTAGGATTCAAATCCTGCTCCAGGACAAAGGAAGGGGCACAGGGAACAATTCATTACAAAGGAGATCTGGTAGGAAAATGTGATGAGGACAGGAAGATCTGGATTTACTACGCATAATGTAATGGACTCACCTGAGGGGATTAAGGAAACAGATGGTAAGTATGTTATAGAAATAAAAACTGGGTACCCCTGCAAATAATTAATATCTTCTATATAGCTACATAAAGTAGCTGAAGCCTTTGTATATGCATGTAACTAATAAAGGAAATCATAGCTTATAGGAAACAGGGAAGCTGCCAATGCTAATTTTGCCTTCAGAAAATGCTAGCTGCCTTGCTGCCATACTGATCCGTGACCTTAAATGTGTATGTGAACCCCAGCAATAAACCTTGCTTATTGTTTCTTTTTGTTTGTTGAATATGTCATTGGAAGCTTTTGTTATATCAGTTAGATTTTGGAAAAAAAAAATACCTGTTGTTCCTACCAGAAATTCTATGAACTGATAACTTCCTGTGCTATTTTGCTATTTGACTGTGCTGCACTGGTATTCAATACATTGTTCTCTGAGGACCATAGTACCAGTATATATATATTATATATAGTACTCTATGTTCTATACAAGGGCCTCCTTTTAATGGAACTCCACCAAAACCCTTCTTTCAAGTACTGAACAAAGTAAGTAAGTTGTCTGTGACTCAAACAGGGAAATGTCAATGGAAGAAGAATCCGACTGTGACAGGCCATCCGCTGTTTGGAATAGATTCTCTATATCAACCTTTCTCAGCCTTTTTACCCCAGAGCAACCCCTAAAATTATTTTAAGGTTTCCGGGAGCCCTTAATAAAACCAATTCAACAGGGGACACCAGTAGGAAGAATGCAAACCTTTACAGTGGTGGTCAGAATGCCTTCCTTATAAACAGCTAAAAAAGATAATTGCTTTGCCACAGAACCCCTAGAAACCCCTGGAGAACCCTGGTTGAGGCTGATAGCTCTTTAGATAGGGGAAACCAGGAAGTTTTGACAACAAGAAAGCCTTAGTTCACACAGAACAGTAATGACCTTGATGGGGGGAAAAAAAGGGGGGGGGGGGATTGAGTTTCATTTTAAATGTTCCATGAACCACTGGTTTACATACCCTACTTTTTGCTAGAAATAAGAGTGGTATGGTCAATTTACTATTTTAAAAGTTGCTCATACATCAAAAATCTTTTCTAGTGTTTTTCTTCTCATGCTTCGCCTGTTTCCTTAGGAGTGGTGCACTTTCTAATCAAGCAGGACAAGCTACTGATTATCCAATGTAAACAGTAATCAGTCATTATTAATAATATAATCTAACATAGCAAAGGTTAATGGATGGTAATACTGCTTTTCGCTAAGTATAAACATTTTGTTTTGGTTACTTTGGCTCAACAATTAAGAGGTAACTGTAGCCAAAACCCTACAAGAGTATTTTTTCAAGCCAGTTCAAAACGCAACAATAAAAAATCTAATAGCCCAACTAAGTTTTTATTTGTCAATGATCGGTAGATTGGTGATTGGTTGCTGTGGGTTATCATGACTTTATGGAAAATGTATTACTTTAGTTTTGGATGGTCTAGAGCAGTGTTTCTCAACTCCGGTCCTCAGGGCACACTAACAGGCCAGATTTTAAATCTCATCTTGGGTAGATGCAGACTAGAATACTGCAATCACTAAGCAGCAAATTATATCACCTGTGATGTATTTCAGCTTTCTTGCAAACCTGGCCTGTTAGTGTGCCCTAAGGACCGGAGTTGAGAAACACTGGTCTAAAGAAGGGTTAAGTCACCTATACTGTATCTTTAGTAAAGGAGAATGAAAATAACATTTGTAAGACAGTAAAATATGGCCAAGAAAAGCAACATTAGTGTACAATCAAAAGGCAAATGACAAAAAAGGCCAGTGTTCCATCCGGTAACTTAGATACCTTCAGTCTTTTGGACAACCAGCCCAACAGGCTTACAATAATCAAGAACAGAAGGCGATATTCAGCCACATCCCCTATCATTTTCTATGTTTTGTTTTCTTTGTCCAAATAGGACATTTCCCTTCACTTCATATCCTAAGAGTCCCCTCTAAGAAAGCTGTCCTCATGAACAGGAGTCCTCATTAAAAGATTTCTCTACTTTTTGTTCTGGTGAACACTTTTTTTTGACAGTTTTGAATTTTCTGTTACTTTCTGTCTTGGTGACTATGGTAATCAGGAAAAATAATGAGAATTAATCTACCTAGTGAGGAGATAGCAATAAACCCTGACAAGGGTTCCACTGTAAATCCTGCTTACTCTATCCAAAAACCAAAATAAAATGTTTTGGCTATAGATACACTTTATTGCACTTTGCACATTATTTACTATATGTCTTATAAAATATGACTGATCATATGACATAAAAGTAACTTAAATATAGCTTTCAAAGTTACAGTTTGGTAAATGTTTATATTATTACCCTTTTCTGTCACCTTAAACTCTGTAATTCAGAGTAATTAATCATTGAAGGTTTTTTTTTAAACCTGATTTCTACACATATATTATTTTTGTGTATTTGTTGACAGGATACTCTACTGTTTTTCATGTTAAACAATGCACAAATCACTTTTCCTAACAAACACAGCAAAGTTAAAAATGTAGTTTAAAAATTAAAAATGTTTTACTTTATTACAAGCACAACAATCAATGGTTATGTTTGTTTGGTTAATGCTGTTGTTACCTCAGGTCCAGGAGGGCCTGGCAACCCCTGTGGTCCTCGATCGCCAATTTTTCCCTAAAAACAAATGATGTTAATAATGATCATGTTATAAATATGTTATAGTTAAATTTGCAAGGACCCAAACATTGACAGGTGATACTTAACAGCCATACTTGAAGTGTGAGTACAATTACATCAGGTGACCCATCCCTTGATCTCTTCAGAACTTTAAAGATAAGATCTCTTTGATACTGACTCCAGCTTGAACCTAGCATACACAACTAGTTCTTTTTTGTTTAACCCAGTGAGCTGAAGGAAAAAAAACTGAAGAGCCACTGTACTAAAAACCCGATGTTAGTACAGTGATCTCCCCCGCTGAGCTATAGTTTTCTGACAGGGGGACTGCCCCCTGCTAAAACACACTGGTCAGCGCTTTCAGCCAATTGGCTGATCAGATGTCCATCGGCAGACCTTTTTGAGTCATGCACCTTTGACAGAAGTCAGCCGAACAGCCGGCTTCTCTGGAACCAGCTGCTGTAAACACCAGCCGAATGTCGGCCGGTTTCTATTGAACCAGCCAATGCTGCCTGATATATTATGCCTGTGTGTATGGCCCTTTAAGCTGGCCATAAACTGGTAGTTTTTTTTTGTTCATCTCAAAGGATGCAATTGCTGTAGACCAACAATGTTCCATACAATTTTGAATGAAAGGATGTCTGGCTGGAGGTTGCCAACAGGGCCACCTGCTTAGCAAACTTCAGCAAGATAATGAAGATTATTCAGCTTTACACATATCCCCTCACATCCTGAGATTTATTAATCTTATGCTGCACTTCCCCACAACATAAAATACATTTAAAAAATGGTTGGTGGAACCACTTTATAAGGATGTCTGACCTGGAAATAATCAACAATGCTGTATAGGGAAAATAGACCATTACGTGGTTTAAACTTCTACCATCTACCAAACAAATGCTAAATTAAAGCTGCCTAAGACAAGTTAGTTAAATAATTGATTAACTGACCATTTGACAAACTGATCACTGAGCATTTCCACTCTCCCCTCTTTCACAGATTTTGACCCTTTACTGGGGTTCCATTTTTGGGGAAGTCTGCATTTTTAAGGGTGCCCCTCTGGTAAAGGGAAACCTTCAGAGTAAAAACACAGACAAAAAGATGTTGATTTACTAAAGGAGTAGGGCATGCTCACTTTGCAAAAGTGAATAAGCTAAATAAAAAGCTATGGTACCCACGTGCCTTTCTATATGACCTTACAGATAATCCAATCTGTAAAAGCTGTGAGTATAAAAAATAACAACTGAGCAGCTCCAGCTCTTTAGCCGCTTTCTTGCTGCCTTCTGGTGGACCCAAAGCAGATGACAGACTAAAAAGTATGATATCTAAACTCCCATTGTCAGACATAAGTGGCCTCCTTACAGAGCACTAGTCCATTTCCATTCCCAACTAATAAAAATGGGAAACCCTTTTTAATTAATTTCTCCAATCCTCTCCTTGTATTAAGTATTCTCTCTCACTTCATAAATAAACTTTGTTATGGGGGCTTATCACTGACCCTAACTACATCATCAAATACACTAATTCAAATGTCAACTGCATTGCTTAAATACTAATAATCCATGAGCTCCAAATATAGTCATACATTAAGTTTTTAGTCTCTAACATATACCTATATTGAGCAATATGATTGTGGCTCCAAATCTTGCTGGGCTATGGATGCTGGCTATGGTTGGAAGACTTTTGATGTACCAATACTATAGAATTTCATTTCTGAGTAGGAATCCCTGCCCTTCTTTGGTGCCAGCCCTTTAAATTCTGAAAAGAATCTAAAAGAGGCAGTAAAGTGAACTTGGGGCTAGGCTATAGACATCTTTACATATTTTTAACAAGCACATGAATGTTAAAAATAGTGTTCACTCTCCTCTGTAAGTGCAGGTGCTGTGGAGAAATCTATTCCCAGCAGAAACACTTAAAGCGGAGTTCCAGCCATTTACTCACCTGTCCAACGGTCCAGCGATGCGGCCGCCGGAAGCCTCGATCCTCTCCCTCGGCGCCGGCATCACTGCTGTGGGCACCCGGCTGTTACAGTTTGCGGCTTCACAGCCGGGTACCCACTGCGCATGCGCGAGTCGCGCTGCGCGCCGTGATTGGCCGGCAATCTTCTGGGACCTCTGACGTGTCCCAGAAGATTGCAGGGAGGGAGGGGGAGAGGAGAACTTCCGCTCAGGGCGCCGCGGCGCTCCGAGCGGAAGTGGGAGCGGGTACCTGTCAAAACTAGGTACCCGCTCCCCCCCCCAAAAAATGACATGCCAAATGTGGCATGTCGGGGGGTCAGGACTCCCTAAAGCGGAAGTTCCACTTTTGGGTGGAACTCCGCTTTAAGTCATCCGAAGTGTTCTCTCAGCAGCTCAGCTCCTCTGGCTATCCACCCTAGAGTTGTTAAGAATATTTAAAACACTTGAATATCTATAATCTGGCCATGGGTTCCCTTTAAGACTGCTCAGGTGCATTCTTCTACTACTGATAGCAGAACTGCCTCTAAAAACAAGATCAATGCATCTATTGACAACTGTTTCAATTCTACAACAAACTAAACAACTTCCTCCCCACTGCAGTTTTTTTTTTTTTTTTTTTTTTTAATGCCTGCCCCTAAAGGGTGTAATAGGCTCTGATATTCATCCTTTAGTTCACACAATTTCTTATTTTGATAACATAGGCACTCATTTGAAAGCACAGTTCTTTAATAAATGTTAGTCCTTCATTCACAGTTCTCTCACAAATTGCTGAAAGAGATTTCTATGAACTAACACCAAGTAAAACCTCAACACTACATAAAAGCACTCTGAGTAGCATTCTTATTGATGATCTTACTTGTAAAATAAAACAGGCTGACATACCGGGGGTCCTTGTTTTCCTTTTGGTCCTGGCGGCCCTGATAAACCTATCACTCCCTGTTGAGAAAAAAAGTCAACAACAAGACAATTTTTTTTTTTTTATTTCAGATATGAATATAAGAAACATGATTAAAAACAATAGTGAACTGAATTAACACAGTGTCATAGACATTTGTATGTGTACTTAGGTAGATTTTAACGTTGAAACACGTCCTTTATGCTCCACGTCTTCTGGTTTCCTAACTGCAGTTATCTCACTTTCTCTGTAGGTGAATGTGGCAGGAAGAAAAAGTCTGACATTTTTTCCATTCAAATAGACCACAGGCAATGGGAGGAAAATGTCTAATAAAAAAACAATTTTCAGAGCTGATTATCCCACTCTACAGCATGAAAAAATTATATTGGTAAGGACAGGTGGTGTTGAGCTTTAAAGCTGAGCTATAGGGAAAAAAAATAGCTTTGCCTCCCATATAGTCAGAATTCTAAATTTTAAAGTCAGAATTCAGACAATAAAAGTCTGAATTCTGACATTGTCAGAATTTTGATTTAATAAAATCATGTATTTTGAGTTTAAAGTGAGAATTTAATTTTTATAAGAAAGAATGATGTGATTAAAATTCAAAACTCGGAGATTTAAAAATAGAATTCTGAGATTAAAACTCCAAATTCATATTTTTTATCAGTGATCTGACAATAAAAAACAAAGAATTCTCTGAATAAAGGCAGAATTCAGAAGTTAAATTCGGAACTCTAAGTTTAGAAGATACATTCTGAGGTTTAAAGTTAGAATTTTCAGATTAAAAATCAGAATTTTTTGATTAAAACTCAGAATTTTGTTTAATACTTTTCCTTTAGGATGGCCCCAGGGCTCGTCCACATGGAGAAGCATTTTCTGGAAGAGAAGTATTTTAGGGGCTTCTTTTGACACCTATGAATATGAATTTATGCGAAACAGTGTGGGGCTGATATTTGTATTCAGGCATATGTTCTTTTAGATTTCAACTCTAAGCAGATTGCAAAAGATGGGAAGAAAAATTCTAATAAAAACAGTTCACAGTCCCTAAAATACCTGTCTTACATAAAGAGTTCTGGGGTCATCATAAAGGAAATTTATGAAATCATATTCTGACTTTTAATCTCAAAACTCTAACTTAAAATTTTAATGTCAGGTTTATGACTTTTAATCTGAGAATTCTGATTTTAAAATTAAGAATTGTAACTTTCAATTCCGAGTTTAGCCTCACAATTCTGAATTCACTCACCAAATTCTGAGTTTTTATTAAACCACAATACTGAGATAATCATGTCAAAACTTTAAATTTAAAAGTTAAAATTTTGAGATTAAAACTCAGACTTCTGAATATTTTAGCATTATGACTTAATAAAAAACTCAGAATTTGGTTATTAAAGGCAGGATTCTGAGGTTAAAGTCTGATATCTAATTTTCAAAGTAAAAATTCTGAGTTTTAAAGTAATAATTCTGAGATTAGAAGTCAGAATTCTGACATTAAAGGTTTAAAGTTAGAATTCTGAGATAAAAAATCTGCATTTGGTTTCATAAGTTCCCTTAAGGATGGCCCCAGGGCTCTTTATGTAAAACAATTATTTTAGGGACTTATTTTAACACCTCCGAAATAAAGGCATGTGAAGCGGTGTGGGGCTAATATTTTGCTTTGGGTATGTGTGTGTGTTTCTTTTAAATTTAACAAACTACCCATATTTGTATATGCATCAACAGATTCTACAGATTTCTCCACATTAATCTCTGCCTTAAGAGGTACATACACCTATCTGTGGAGGTATCAAACCTACATGGGAAGAACATATTTGCTTTGCAAGCTGTTTCCCTAAGAGCTTGAGCAAATGAGTATAAAACCACAATATTTGGAGCAATGGCTTGAGGCTCAGTGCATTGCATTCATCAGCATGTCTATTATGCTCCCCATTCATCTCTGTCAATATACTGGGTGTCAAACTGCATCTCTGAAATCACCGTTTGATGCCAAAAGGTTTTATGGCAGGTATTTTGGATGCTGTTTGGAATATTATGGCCAGCTCTAGTCTAAGACTATTATATCTTGACAAAGATTTCAGCAGAAATATAATATTTGTGTTATTTGTTATGCATGACCTACCTTATCTCCTGGATAGCCAGGCTCTCCTGGTTCACCTGAGAATCCAACTTCACCCTACATAATATATCACTGTAAGTCATATTATAACAACAACACTTTTGCAGGTTCTCTGGCAGAAAAATCTGTATAAATTCTCAAGAATTACATTGAATTAAAATTCCAAACTTCTGCCAAGTCTGTCATACCAAAAAGGCTTTGTTGTTAATTATTCTTTCCACAAATGTGATTAACATTACAAGTGTGAGTTTAATGTGTAATAATATGTCACTTTGATAATAGAAATATTTAGATCACCTTATCACCTTTCAGTCCAAGCTGTCCCATAATTCCTGGAAGGCCCTAAAAGGGAAAATAATAATTTATTTTTTTGGCAAAACCCTACATGATATGTGATTATCATATATAGATATTGTATTATAATACCTGAGGGCCAGGAATCCCTTGTGGTCCAGCTGGGCCTGCTGGTCCAACCTCTCCCTGCATGACAAGAGATCGAACAATAATCTGTGGTCACATGGTTACATACAATGCGTTTAAAGGATCAGTCTAACAAAACTGATGTTAAGGTTTATGGGTGAATGCTTGTGGGCTGCATCTCCCCTGTGCAATTAGTAAGGAGGGGATCTCAAAATATATTCATTGCAATGTAAACTAAACAAAAAAGATTTTCTGGGATGGTATCACATTTTTGTACTGGCCAAATCAGGAGGGTGGAGCTTGGAATGCAAGTGTTGAGTTTGTAAGAAATATTAAAGCTTGCCAGTATCTACCCAAATTTCATCTTTTGGCCTTTTAAGAAAATTTCTAATGAGGAAGTAAAGAGGTTAACTTTGTTGACCTTTCCTTCTGGAAAATGTAAGTTATTTGGCTGTCACAATAATATAATAACTTCAGTACTTAAAGTCATTGACCTGGAACAAGCATGCAAATACAGACCTCTGAAAAAAAAACCCTTGCACCTAAAAGCAGAAAATCAGGACAACCGCATCAACTCCAAAGTGGAGATTACTGAAATTTGGAAGTGATCTCCAAACTAAGCAGGTTTTAAAATATAAGGTCACATATACTGGCCTCTTTCTGTCTCTAAAGGCCTGCTCAGACCTGGCAGGCAGTTTGGACACCTAAAAAACACCCCTTCTCTAGGTGTTAGATCTGACAGAGCACACAAATGGACAATCATGGCACTGTGAGGGCTCCAAAACCCACCCTATCTTTGCAATTTTCCCCAAAAGACTCAGCGCACCATGGTCCAGCACCAGACTTCTCCCATGTTGAATGACACCCAGCTTATTTCACTTTCACTTTCCGTGAGCCCAGATTGTAGAAAAAGATCCTCTGGGGGTGCATCAACAAACTGCTCTTGGTTTACAGGAGAATTCTGTTGAGAATAGATCCATGTCCTAGCACTGTACTCTGCATGTTTTAGAACCCCCCCCCCCCCCCCACACACACACACACTGCTAGGGACAAAAGAGAAGGAAGATGACCCCATCAAGTGACTAGACTGGAGACACCTGCCAAAAAGCTATGTATAGAGGGATTATTCGTATTATCATTATAATACAAGATTTACAAACTGTGCCAGCAGTTTGTGAATTTTTTTTTTAAGTGACACAGAGCATTTACAATACAATTTAATACAAGAGGATTAGGAGGGATTGGGAGCTCACAATCTAAGAAGGAGGGACAGGGACAAGTGGTACTACCGATAATACATTTGAAGGATGAGCTGATGGAGAAGGTAGAAGTACAGTTTTATTGGTGGGGGCACCTAAATGCGGACAGAGTAGGAGATAGCCAGACAGATTGGGGCAGAGAGTTCTAGAAGAGGGCTGAAGCTTGGGAGAAGTCCCGGAGGTGAGAATAGGAGGAGGTAGTGAGGGTGTTAGAGGGAAGCAGAGATGTATAGTAACTAAGTAGAACTACTTCACTACTGTACTTAAGTACCAAAAGGCGGTATCTGTACTTTCCTAGAGTAGAATTTTTTTCTCCTACTTCCACTTTTACTTCACTACATTTTTTCGATGATTTCAATACTTCTACTCCGATATTTTTTTTTTGTGCTGCATAGTTACTCGTTACAATTATAAAAGTTACCACTGCCAGAACAGTAGATAGCCGGTTTCATGAAGCTCAAAACGTGTATTATCAGCGCATACGAAAATAAATGCTACTGTATGTATAAATAAAAGCTGCATTTGAAATAATAAAAAACAATATGATGTTCAAACTTTTGACTTCTTTCTTTAATAACTACATAACACAGTACTTGTACTTTTACTTTGAGTACTTGAGTAGCAATTTTTTTTTTCAAAACTACTGGTACTTTTACTTTCAGTACTTGAGTAGCAAAATTTTTTAAAAAACTACTTGCAATACTTAAGTACAAAAAATGTTGAATACTTTAGTACTTCTACTCAAGTCACTTTTTGATTGAGCACTTCCACTTCTACTCAAGTCACTTTTTGATCTAGCACTTGTACTTTTACTCAAGTATGGGTTTCGAGTACTTTATACAACTCTGGAGGGAAGAAAGTCTTGGGAATGAGCGAAGAGGACGGCTTGGGTGATATTGGGAATTGCTGGAGGAGGATTGTGGTTTAATACCTTCTGGCTAAAGAGACTCCAGTAATATAGGAATCAAATCATTCATATTGAAGAGAGATATTTAAAAAGTGTATTACAGAAGAAACAACAGCGGGATACATCTCAACCAGAAAGATTATGTAACTTTTCTAGCTAGTAAAACAACAAAATGTAACCCCATTACGGTAAAAAGTCATAAAACTTGGAATGGTATCCTGTAACTTTTAAAACGATCAACTATAAATTTCCATGCCATGACAGGAAGTCCTCTCTCGCACAGAAGAAATGTCTGTCTCTTGGACCGCATCATAATGTGTAAACAGAAATCTCTTTAGTTAATTTTATAAAGTGCTTTAAAGGGAAGCTGCAGTACATTTTGAGTGAACTACTTTTTAAATTGTTCTTATGATGTTTACATGAAAGTAATTTTTATATTCTAATTGTTGACAGTTCTGTATTTTTAAAAATTTGTAAATGTTCTTTGTATATATTTATATAAGGAAATGTTATTACTGAATTTTGCACTGTATGTAAACTGTTTTACTTTCTAAAGGAGTTTTAATCCACTTCAGCCAGTGAGGTCCGTCACTCCTGTCACATTGCATGGCCAGGTCCTGCAATCTACACTGCAGGCTATACTGTAGCTAAAGCCTGGTCAAGAATTCCTTGAGTCTGTTACTGGGCAAAGAAAGATTTATTGCATCCAGGGCCGGTGCAAGGATTTTTGCCGCCCTAGGCAAAATAAAAATTGCCGCCCCCCCCCCCCCCCCCATATGACCTACCTTCACTACATCAGCCAAGAGCCAGAAGATCTCTGCATTACGCAAGTGTGAGCGCAGTGGTTGATGTAGTGAGGTGGGAAGCAGTTTAAAGGAACACTGATGGGGGGTAATTTCTGCTGTGACCTGTGTACAGTCCCCACCAACCTCAGCTTCTCCTCCCGGTTGGTGGTTGGTAATAATGCAGCTTCACCGCCATCCATGTGAATAAGGTCATGGAGACAGCCAATCACAGATCACCATCAGTCAGACGAGGTCAGCATTTGGGTAGACGGGGACACTGTCCATTATACACAGCCCCCCCATATCACACAATACAGCCCCCCCCCCCCATATAATACAGCACACCTCCCATATCACACAATACAGCCTACACAAAACAACCTCCCCATATCATACAATACAGCCCCTCCATATCATACAATACAGCCCCCCCATGATACAATGCAGCCCCTTCAATATGATACAATGCAGCCCCCTCCATATGATATATGGAAGGGGCTGCATTGTATGATATGGAGGGGGCTGCATTGTATGATATGGAGGGGGCTGCATTGTATGATATGGAAGGGGCTGCATTGTATCATATGGAGGGGGCTGTATTGTATGATATGGAAGGGGCTGCATTGTATCATATGGAGGGGGCTGCATTGTATCATGGGGGGGGGCTGTATTGTATGATATAGAGGGGGCTGCTATGATACAATGCAGCCCCCTCCATATGATACAATGCAGCCCCCTCCATATGATACAATGCAGCCCCCTCCATATGATACAATGCAGCCCCCTCCATATGATACAATGCAGCCCCCCCATGATACAATGCAGGCAGCCCCCTCCATATCATACAATACAGCCCCCCCCATGATACAATGCAGGCAGCCCCCTCCATATCATACAATACAGCCCCCCCCCATGACACAATGCAGGCAGCCCCCTCCATATCATACAATACAGCCCCCCCCCCCATGATACAATGCAGGCAGCCCCCTCCATATCATACAATACAGCCCCCCCCCATGATACAATGCAGGCAGCCCCCTCCATATCATACAATACAGCCCCCCCCCCATGATACAATGCAGGCAGCCCCCTCTATATCATACAATACAGCCCCCCCCCCATGATACAATGCAGGCAGCCCCCTCCATATCATACAATACAGCCCCCCCATGATACAATGCAGGCAGCCCCCTCTATATCATACAATACAGCCCCCCCCCCCATGATACAATGCAGGCAGCCCCTCCATATCATACAATACAGCCCCCCCATGATACAATGCAGGCAGCCCCCTCTATATCATACAATACAGCCCCCCCCCCCATGATACAATGCAGGCAGCCCCCTCCATATCATACAATACAGCCCCCCCCCTCCATGATACAATGCAGGCAGCCCCCTTTATATCATACAATACAGCCCCCCCCCATGATACAATGCAGGCAGCCCCCTCCATATCATACAATACAGCCCCCCCCCCCCATGATACAATGCAGGCAGCCCCCTCCATATCATACAATACAGCCCCCCCCTCCATGATACAATGCAGGCAGCCCCCTCTATATCATACAATACAGCCCCCCCCCCCATGATACAATGCAGGCAGCCCCCTCCATATCATACAATACAGCCCCCCCCCTCCATGATACAATGCAGGCAGCCCCCTCTATATCATACAATACAGCCCCCCCCCATGATACAATGCAGGCAGCCCCCTCCATATCATACAATACAGCCCCCCCCCTCCATGATACAATGCAGGCAGCCCCCTCTATATCATACAATACAGCCCCCCCCCATGATACAATGCAGGCAGCCCCCTCCATATCATACAATACAGCCCCCCCCCCTCCATGATACAATGCAGGCAGCCCCCTCCATATCATACAATACAGCCCCCCCCATGATACAATGCAGGCAGCCCCCTCCATATCATACAATACAGCCCCCCCCCTCCATGATACAATGCAGGCAGCCCCCTCTATATCATACAATACAGCCCCCCCCCCATGATACAATGCAGGCAGCCCCCTCCATATCATACAATACAGCCCCCCCCCCCAATATCATACAATGCAGCCCCCCATGTATGAAGAGTGAGGCCAGTGTCCGGGTGGGGGAGTGTACTGTGTTGTCTGTGTGAGGGGTGGGAGAGGACGGGACACACATCATCTCACCTTGCATGCTGTCCTCGGCATGTGATGGGGGATGGGAGACTGTCCGGTGTCCAGCAATCTGCTTCTGCCAGAAGTTGAACACGGAGCAGAGGGGGGGGGGCGTCTGGAGAGGCACAAGCCCAGCTCCCTGAGTGTGATTGGAGATCGGCTCCTGATCTTCTTCAAGCAGAAATCAGCTGGAGGGGCGGAGACCGGAGGGCAGTGAGCGCCGAGCTGGATCCCCAGGATTCTATGGAGGGCACTTCTGGCGCCCCGACTATTCTAATGTGCGCTCTAGACAAGTGGTGTGTGCTGCCTGGGGCTCGCTTGCTGTAGCGCTCAGGCGGCACAGCATGAGGAGTGCCACACCGGCCGGTCCACTACTGATTCGGGGTGCAGAATGGCGGCGCCCCCTGTTAAGCTGCGCCCTAGGCAGCTGCCTTAGTCGCCTTACTGGTAGCGCCGGCCCTGATTGCATCATCCCTGAGCTCAGGGCCGGCGCTACCAGTAAGGCGACTAAGGCAGCTGCCTAGGGCGCAGCTTAACAGGGGGCGCCGCCATTCTGCACCCCGAATCAGTAGTGGACCGGCCGGTGTGGCACTCCTCATGCTGTGCCGCCTGAGCGCTACAGCAAGCGAGCCCCAGGCAGCACACACCACTTGTCTAGAGCGCACATTAGAATAGTCGGGGCGCCAGAAGTGCCCTCCATAGAATCCTGGGGATCCAGCTCGGCGCTCACTGCCCTCCGGTCTCCGCCCCTCCAGCTGATTTCTGCTTGAAGAAGATCAGGAGCCGATCTCCAATCACACTCAGGGAGCTGGGCTTGTGCCTCTCCAGACGCCCCCCCCCCTCTGCTCCGTGTTCAACTTCTGGCAGAAGCAGATTGCTGGACACCGGACAGTCTCCCATCCCCCATCACATGCCGAGGACAGCATGCAAGGTGAGATGATGTGTGTCCCGTCCTCTCCCACCCCTCACACAGACAACACAGTACACTCCCCCACCCGGACACTGGCCTCACTCTTCATACATGGGGGGCTGCATTGTATGATATTGGGGGGGGGGGCTGTATTGTATGATATGGAGGGGGCTGCCTGCATTGTATCATGGGGGGGGGGGCTGTATTGTATGATATAGAGGGGGCTGCCTGCATTGTATCATGGAGGGGGGGGGCTGTATTGTATGATATGGAGGGGGCTGCCTGCATTGTATCATGGGGGGGCTGTATTGTATGATATGGAGGGGGCTGCCTGCATTGTATCATGGAGGGGGGGGGGCTGTATTGTATGATATGGAGGGGGCTGCCTGCATTGTATCATGGGGGGGGGCTGTATTGTATGATATAGAGGGGGCTGCCTGCATTGTATCATGGAGGGGGGGGGCTGTATTGTATGATATGGAGGGGGCTGCCTGCATTGTATCATGGGGGGGGGCTGTATTGTATGATATAGAGGGGGCTGCCTGCATTGTATCATGGAGGGGGGGGGCTGTATTGTATGATATGGAGGGGGCTGCCTGCATTGTATCATGGGGGGGGGGGCTGTATTGTATGATATAGAGGGGGCTGCCTGCATTGTATCATGGAGGGGGGGGCTGTATTGTATGATATGGAGGGGGCTGCCTGCATTGTATCATGGGGGGGGGGGGGCTGTATTGTATGATATGGAGGGGGCTGCCTGCATTGTATCATGGGGGGGGGCTGTATTGTATGATATAAAGGGGGCTGCCTGCATTGTATCATGGAGGGGGGGGGCTGTATTGTATGATATGGAGGGGGCTGCCTGCATTGTATCATGGGGGGGGGGGCTGTATTGTATGATATAGAGGGGGCTGCCTGCATTGTATCATGGGGGGGCTGTATTGTATGATATGGAGGGGCTGCCTGCATTGTATCATGGGGGGGGGGGCTGTATTGTATGATATAGAGGGGGCTGCCTGCATTGTATCATGGGGGGGCTGTATTGTATGATATGGAGGGGGCTGCCTGCATTGTATCATGGGGGGGGGGCTGTATTGTATGATATAGAGGGGGCTGCCTGCATTGTATCATGGGGGGGGGGCTGTATTGTATGATATGGAGGGGGCTGCCTGCATTGTATCATGGGGGGGGGCTGTATTGTATGATATGGAGGGGGCTGCCTGCATTGTATCATGGGGGGGGGGGCTGTATTGTATGATATGGAGGGGGCTGCCTGCATTGTGTCATGGGGGGGGGCTGTATTGTATGATATGGAGGGGGCTGCCTGCATTGTATCATGGGGGGGGCTGTATTGTATGATATGGAGGGGGCTGCCTGCATTGTATCATGGGGGGGCTGCATTGTATCATATGGAGGGGGCTGCATTGTATCATATGGAGGGGGCTGCATTGTATCATATGGAGGGGGCTGCATTGTATCATATGGAGGGGGCTGCATTGTATCATAGCAGCCCCCTCTATATCATACAATACAGCCCCCCCCCATGATACAATGCAGCCCCCTCCATATGATACAATGCAGCCCCTTCCATATCATACAATACAGCCCCCTCCATATGATACAATGCAGCCCCTTCCATATCATACAATGCAGCCCCCTCCATATCATACAATGCAGCCCCCTCCATATCATACAATGCAGCCCCTTCCATATATCATATGGAGGGGGCTGCATTGTATCATATTGAAGGGGCTGCATTGTATCATGGGGGGGCTGTATTGTATGATATGGAGGGGCTGTATTGTATGATATGGGGAGGTTGTTTTGTGTAGGCTGTATTGTGTGATATGGGAGGTGTGCTGTATTATATGGGGGGGGGGGCTGTATTGTGTGATATGGGGGGGCTGTGTATAATGGACAGTGTCCCCGTCTACCCAAATGCTGACCTCGTCTGACTGATGGTGATCTGTGATTGGCTGTCTCCATGACCTTATTCACATGGATGGCGGTGAAGCTGCATTATTACCAACCACCAACCGGGAGGAGAAGCTGAGGTTGGTGGGGACTGTACACAGGTCACAGCAGAAATTACCCCCCATCAGTGTTCCTTTAAACTGCTTCCCACCTCACTACATCAACCACTGCGCTCACACTTGCGTAATGCAGAGATCTTCTGGCTCTTGGCTGATGTAGTGAAGGTAGGTCATATGGGGGGGGGGGGGGGGCGGCAATTTTTATTTTGCCTAGGGCGGCAAAAATCCTTGCACCGGCCCTGCCTGAGCTTTCCCCTACTCTCCTTCTCCCAGTCTGAACTCTTGGAATTCTTACCTGTCCAGCAATCTCCATTATCTTGAAAAGTTACCACTGCAGTAGAACCTTCTACCCTCAACGCACTTCTAGGTGTGTCTTATGTCTGGTTCCCCATTGCCTGCTGTGGATCCACTCTGTATCCTGCAGTGGGATAGTGGCCTCTCGATGGAACCACAGTGCTCAGCAGGAGGCCAGGCAGTAAGGTTGTACTCACATTAGGTGAATTATGTCAGGCTAGTTTGTGCAGTGTTTTTGCTTTGTACATTGCTCAGGCAGAGTTCAGTATATCTTGCCCCATACCGCCTGGAAGAGGTAGTCTGGGTCATAGTTCAGTTAGACCCTGGCCCAGTACAATTTGGTGTGATCGCAAACCATGCCCAAGCATGAAACTCTCATTGATCACTGAGCCCTTACAGACCACAAAAGCAGGGATCATTGTGGTCTGGCTGCAGAGGTGATGAAGTAAGCATGTACAGGCCCAGGTCAATGCAAGCACAGACCAGAGGGGAAGTGGGGATAATCATACTTGGGCACTGTACAAGGCAGCCATGCCTGGTATGAGTATATGAGTACAGAATGAGTCTTCTATTACAGGGAGTATTTTTTTTTAAAGAGTTGCTTTAATTAAAAAAAAAAAATACTATAAGAAATCTGTGGATCTAGCATACACATACCCTAAAGGTTATTCCTGTAGTGGGGTCTTTACAACACTCATCCTGCCTCAGACGGGACAGGTTTTAATATACAGTCAACAATATTTGAGCATGGCTACCTTCTATATATATTATCCTGCGTACACTAGCAACCCCTATCTGTGATATTAAAAAATGATATAAATATAGATTAAACCAAGAGCTGGGTGTTTACATCATCATGGTCAACAGGTGGTGCTAAAGAGCCTGTTTTTTGCACTGCTAAGGTAATATTCAGAGAACTATATACCGTATTATGTATGCACAGTTGTATAATAACGGAAATGTAAAGATTTTGTACCTTTCACGTTTGCCTAATCTACCACTTGTGGCCTATCTTACAGCTTTCATAAATATATATATATATATATATATATATATATATATATATATATATATATTTTTTTTTTTTTTTCCGGCGTATAAGACGACTGGGCGTATAAGATGACCCCCCTAATTTTCAAGTTAAAACATAGGTTTTGGGCTATACTCGCCGTATAAGACTACCCCCATTCCGAAGCAAGGCAACACCATTAAAAAACGTCAGATTTCTCATAGATCTCCAAGGTACCCCAAGTACTGTAATACATGTAATCTCTCATAATATCTCCAAGGTACCCTAAGTATAAGTATTACCAGTAGATGTAATCTCAAGACGCTGGCTGTGTGGGAATCCTGTACCGGTATACCGTATGTACCGTAGCTTCGGCTACATACAGTATACCACGCTGAGCCAATCAAAGTGAGCGATGTATTCTATTATTGAATGCAAAGCCTGGCCGGATTGGCAGAGTCAGAGAGGCGGGCTGATGTTACTCCGCCAATCCGAGCAAGCTTTGCATTCAATAATAGAATACATCGCTCTCCCTGATTGGCTCAGCGCGGTACACTGTATGTAACCAAAGCTACGGTACATACGGTATACCGGTACAGGATTCCCACACAGCCAGCGTCTTGAGAGATTACATCTACCGGTAATACAGTACTTATACTTAGGTTACCTTGGAGATATTATACTTGGCATATAAGACGACCCCCCATTTTTGGGGGATTTTTTTGAAGTTCAAAAGTAGTCTTATACGCCAGAAAATACAGTGTGTGTGCGTATATATATATATATATATATATATATATATATATATATATATATATATATACTGTATGTTTCATTTACTGTATGTATATACAAACATCAATAATACTATCAGCACACTTGAAATACAAGCCTTTTTATCTTAATACACTCTTCAAGAGAGCAGCTGATACTTCAGATCAAAGACACATACATATAAAAAGCACCCACAGTTTTCATTAGTCTGCCTACTCTAAGCTGATGAAAATGAATAATGACTGGCCGCTCTGGGTTACTGTCCATCACAGACTCTGTACTGCTAAAGGAAGACTTTGTTTTAAAATGAGTAATTGGTGAAATATGAGATTACAAGAGTATTAGTTCTACCAAATCTTGCTTTTATTTTACTATCAAACATCATATCATTATGGATGTTTTCTAAAACTCAATCATTCCAAAACTGAGTTTATAATATTTCTTCCTCAATGTGCCTCCTAACTTGATATTTCCATTGAAATCCATAACTAACTCTCAGTATCACCCCCCCCCCCATCTTCATGCCAGGTTGCTTGGTGAAATCCTGCACTCTGACCTCTCCTTCCAGTTTAACATTTCAAACCGTATCCAATTCTTGTAGCCTTCACCTCTGTGTAATTTCTAAAATATGCCCATTCTAAACAGATAACATTACCAAGCTACTTATTCACTCCCTTGTTATCTCTTGACTCGACTACTGTAACTCCCACCTCATTGACCTACCTCTGCACAGGCTATCCTCTCTTCAGTTCATTATGAATGTTGTTGCTAGACTCATTCATCCTACCAACTGTTTAGTGTCCGAGACTCCACTCTGTCAGTCCCTCTAATAGTGTAATATTGCCAAACAAAAAAAAAAAAAAAGTAAGCGAAATTCACTTTTGTTGAGAAAAAACTATCCCCTCTGGGTAATGTGAACATTACAAGGATTTTACCCAAACATTGTTGCAGATTGCTACCTTTTGTTATTCTGAAGAAATCAGTTTGTTCCTCTGTGCCCCTGTGTTGAGTGAGTCTAATGGGAGTGGTTTCATAATTATCAATCACCTGCTGCACCTGCGGGGCACTAATGAGGAAAGCTGCTAGACCTGCATCCCTTTAGACGTGTTCCTATTGGGAATATCTCATCAAAAATGACATTTTTGTTGCAGGGGTTGCCTGAAATCTGACTTGCATCTTAGTGCAGACTTCAAGGAAAATCAGTGAGCCAATCACACAAGCAGGAAATGATGTTTCTGGGGTGTGGTCAGTATACATTCAGGTGTACAAAACACCTCTAGGTAGCCATATTGCATTTCATTTTCAGAAAATTACAGTGGCTGTAGATTGAAAAGGAAAGGTATTTTTTAAAAACATGTAATTATCCCCCGAAACGCGCCAATGGCAGTGGCGGCTGAACGAGAGTCTCCTGCAGGACCCCTCCATCCTGGAGGAACTGCGAGTGGAACTGAGACAGTTTTTCACTTCCAACGCCCTCCCAGATACTCCCCCTCTCATGGTTTGGGAGGCACATAAAAGTTATATTCGAGGGGTCTTGGTCAAAATTGGCTCACGCCGTAAAAAAGAAAGGTCCCAACAGATGCAGGATCTTCTCCAACGCATCGACAAACTGGAATCGACGCATAAGAGGTCCATGGCCCAGGCCGCTCTCCAGGAATTGACGGTCCTCCGGGAACAGCTCCGCTCTTTGACCCTTTTCAAAGCTAAGGTCTCGCTAACTAAATGTAGGCGCATCTTCTATGAGCACGGGGACAAATGCGGTAAGATCCTGGCGCATGCCCTGCGTCGGCAGAGAGCGCAGATGTTCATCCCTGCCATTCTTTCCCCATCCCAGCAGAAAGTACAAGACACGGATCATATTGCAGAGGTGTTCCGCCGATACTATGCCTCCTTATACAACTTGCACGCGGAGCCCTCTTCCTCCGATCGGGAGGCCTCGCGGACACGTATTAGGGAATATATCCGTGCCTCGGGACTTCCCAATCTACCCACGGAAGCCCTGGACCGGCTGGATGAGCCACTTCGACCTACTGAACTGTCGGAGGCTCTGGCGGGGTCCCATGGGGGCAGGGCCCCGGGCCCTGATGGATACTCGCTATCTTATTACAAATGCTTTGAGGACATTCTTTCTCCTCACTTCTTAGCTGCCTATAACGCGGCAGGCATGGGAGCGGACTTTCCCCTGGATTCCCTCCGGGCCACCATCACGGTGATAGCGAAGGAGGGCAAGGACCCTCTTCTCTGCCAGAACTATCGTCCCATCTCCCTCCTTAATGTGGATCTGAAGCTTTTTACCAAAATTCTAGCTTCGCGGCTGGCCCCGCTGCTTCCGCGGTTGGTCCATGATGATCAGGTGGGCTTTATACCCTCTCGCGAAGCCCGGGATAACACCACAAAGGCGATTAACCTGCTCCATCTGGCGTGTTCCCGAGGGACCCCCACGCTGATTCTCTCGACGGACGCCGAAAAGGCGTTCGACCGGGTGAGCTGGCACTTCCTTCTGGAGACCCTGGAGCATATAGGCTTGGGTCGTCGCATGCTGACGTGGATCCAAGCGATCTACTCCCGTCCGTCGGCCCGTGTCAAGGTGAATGGATTTCTTTCTGACTCATTGGAGATTACTAACGGCACGCGCCAGGGATGCCCCCTCTCGCCCCTAATTTTTGTACTGACCCTTGAGCCCTTTTTGCGATCGATTCGGGCCAATCCCGATATCTCTGGTCTGTCTGTCTCCTCGTCACTTTCACCAAAGGTGGCAGCTTACGCAGATGACCTCCTCTTTTTCCTCTCCAAGCCGCTGATCTCCCTACCAAACCTTATGCGTGAGTTTCGGACATATGAAGCCCTGTCCTCCTACAAAATTAATTTCCAAAAGTCTGAGGCCCTCCCAGTCGCGATGTCGTCTTCTCTGTCACGTCTCCTCAAGACTGACTTTCCCTTCAAATGGAGCTCCTCGCATATCCAATACCTGGGCATCGCCCTCCCCAACTGCCCCAAGCGCCTCTTCGACTGTAACTTCCCTCCCCTTCTCACCCGTATCCGGAGGGACTTGGAGGATTGGCAGAAGGGCCTGTTCTCCTGGTTTGGGAGGTGCAACATTCTAAAAATGAATGTCATGCCCCGCTTGCTTTACGTGCTCCAGGCCCTCCCGATCGCTGTTCCGTTATCCTTCCTCCGCACGATTAATGGTGTCTTCCGTAGGTTCCTCTGGATTCGGGGCCCCCCTCGCCTGGCGTTGAGGCTCCTTCGCATGCCCAAGCTCAGTGGCGGCATGGCCTTTCCAGATGCGGCCATGTACTCTTCGGCATGCCACTTAGCTAGAGTCCTAGACTGGCATCTACATGGCCCTTTGAAACAATGGGTGCGGATCGAACGGGTGGTCGCAGGTTCGCCCCTGGAGTCTCTTTTCTGGGGGACATTTCCCCTCGCGAAGGAGGTCATGGATCACCCGACTGTAGGGGCTACGTTACAGCTGGGACGCCGGCTGTGCAGAGATGGTCGACTTTTGACCTTGCCTTCCCCTTTGTTCCCGGTTTTAGGGAACCCAGAATTTGCGCCCGGCCTACAGGACCCAGCCTTCCGCGCATTGAGAACCCAGGGTCTCCACCAGGCCAGGCACTTCCTCGCCGGTGGTCGCTGGTTATCTCGACAGTCCCTCCTCTCTCACAGTTCCTTCGCAGTTCTGTCGTTTTGGCAGAAGATTCAGCTCGCCCACTTTCTCGAATCGCTGCCGCCGGCGACCTCCTATACTCGACGCCTCACGCCCTTTGAGGAATTGTGCACTACCACCCCCCCAGTACGTCACGCGATCTCTCTGCTGTACCGCCTCCTGACGTTGCCTGAACCTTCTTTCAGGCCCTCGTTTATCTCTCTATGGGAACGCGACCTGGGTGTTTCCTTTTCGGATCATCAGGTTGAACGTCTGTTTTTCTTTGCATACAAAACCTCCACGTGCTCTAAATACCAGGAGGTGGGATATAAGCTTCTGACCAGGTGGTACTACACCCCGGTTAAGCTCCGCAGGATGTTTCCTGACTGCCCGGATCTGTGCTGGCGTTGTGGAGAAGAGGTAGGCTCTCTCCTCCACATTTTCTGGTCCTGTAGTGGACTACAACCCTTCTGGCAAGAGGTCCTCCGCATCGCTCAAAAATTTACGGATCATACCCTAACTCTGGATCCAGCTCTCTTCCTCTTACACCATCACGGCCACTCGAGAACATCCTATCGGAAATCGATCCTGCCAATCCTACTTACGGCCGCCAAGAGCTGCATTCCCCTGCTTTGGAAGCAGTCCCAACCTCCTACGGTTGCGATGTGGCTACGTAAAGTAGCGTTCATTAATGAAATGGAAGACTTGACAGCGGCCGAACGTGGTACCAGAGATCAGTTTCTTAAACGCTGGTTTTACTGGCATGAATTCAGTGCCTCTGAGGCATATAGGGATCTTGTTGCCTGAATGACCTGCTTGCTGTGGGCGGACCTCTCCCCTCCGGTGCGCCATTTCCCTCCTCTCTCACCTCTCCCCCCCCCCTTTTTTTTTTTTTTTTTTTTTTTTTTTCCCTTCTCCCCCTCTTCCTCTATCTTTCTTTCTTATGTGTTTCTTCCTGATTCTATTCCTTCCTGCTATCCATGCCTTCTCCTAAAATCTTTCTCATTCCCTCACGGCATACGTGACATGATTTTTCTCTGGGTTCTGCTGGAGTGACGGGTTTCGGGGGATGCTCTCCTCGCTCCTGTATACCGGCCATTTGACAGATGCCGGTGGGAGTGGGGCTCCTCCCTTGGGACCGGTTACCTTGCGGATACTTATAATAACTGTGTATCGTCTTATAATGCTTACTGTTCCATCCCCATGACTCCTGTTTTTCTGTTTTAAGGCTTTTTCGATGCTCGGATGTATCTTGATTTACTGTTCTCATTGCTTATGTATGCCTTTCTTATTCTTATCCTTAATAAACGTTGAATTTGAAAAAAAAAACATGTAATTATAATATGACTTGTGTCACAATTGTATATGCTATATTTTTCTTTATTTGCTATTTTTTTCCCCCATGAAACTGGAGTTACCTTTTGAAAATACTAAAATATACAAGGCCGCCCATAGCTCTGCTCCAAGCTACATCACCAACCTCATTTTAAAATATTACTTAAACCATTCTTTTTGCTCTCTCATCAACTTTTCCCAAAAAATCAAGATGAAAATGACCTGCAATAGAAGAGGAATCATACTCACCTTTACAGTGGCCTGTATCTCCTTCCCCCTCTGTTTCAGAGCTGCAGCCTCATCAGTCTCTTTGCCATTCAACACTTCCAGCATTGTGGGGGTCAGAGGAAGGAACCACTGCACATGGCAGGGAACACTAACAATTGGACTCTCCCGAAGCAAATAAAACCCCCAAAAACTGCTTTTTGGGGTTTTTTTAAGTCAAATTCACAGTAAAATAACAAGATTAGGGTCTCCTCCCCTTTAGTTTCTGCTGTATTATAGTAGTGCAAAAATGTACCTGTGGGAAGAAAAGTTAGAATATATACAATCCCCATGGCGCCTAGGCAGGGATGGTATCACCAGTTAGAACCTGAGAAATGTTATGTAGCCCAGATCTCATGAGAAGTCATTCTCACTAGATTTGGGCTACTTGGTAAAATGATGGCAATATCACCCTCTGCAATACAGAAGCCAGGTAAAAAAGTGAGTAGGCTGGTGGTGGGCCAGTATGATGCTGCACATTGCTTCCTAAAAACTTCAAAGCTCCCTGCCTTGGTATCCCTCTCAAGAGCCCTCAGGCCTGAGGGAAACAGTGGGCTATCTCTTGAGAGCAATTATGCAAATATTTTAAATTCATTGATTGGTGGTTGTCAGTCTGGAGGAGTGGCTAGTCCTAAGCAGGCTACATTTGCATTCAGAGTGCCTAGGGCAGTGATGGCGAACCTTGGCACCCCTGATGTTTTGGAACTATATTTCCCATGATGCTTAACTACACTGCAGAGTGCATGAGCATCATGGGAAATGTAGTTCCAAAACATCTGGGTCGCCAAGGTTCACCATCACTGGCCTAGGGTAACACTCACATGTAATGCTGAGCCTCCAGGCTGAGAAGAACTGAAATCTAATGAATATAAGGGATAAGCCAGAAACATTTAGGCTAGGGAGGAAAGTTCTAGATGAAGCTGGACATCCTTCAGCCAAGGACTAAGGCATAATAAGTCTATCTGACTTGCTGCAGTATCTAATGAACACTATGAGATGCTCACTGTGTGCAGGGTATGCAATTTCAGTACAGAAGAGGGTCCTTTACAACTGTGCAAGACTGATTGATGAGGCTGGAGTTCAGCTTTAAATATAATGTTTGATTTATGTTTGGATACAATTGCTAGCATCTGTTGAAAAATATAACTTGTCTGTAAATATTTCTGTTTTGGCTCGGTGTATCAAATCCATGAATGGGCCATTTGTATACATGAGGGATTACAGGCATATATATTTACAGATCTACTTTTACTGCTTACACATGTTTGCTTGTAATACATTATGCATATGATATGTTTACATATATATTTAGAATGAGTTTTACATGTTTATCAGATGGTATTGTAAGTTTATATGGAGAATACAACTGATATGCACAGAAAGAAAAATGACTGAAAAATGGTTTATTTGGCGCCATGTATATACTACATGTTTTCATGTGTGGCAAAGAATTTGAACCGTTGAGTTAAATTCAAAGCATTTACAAGGATGGGATTAGTTTAAGAAAGATAGTCATGTATTCAAATATTGGTTTACAGCCTCTCCTTTTACAGTTTTGTATTAAAAGTTCATCAGAATATTGGAAACCATAGCCAAATCCCTAAGAATCCTTCCTAGTGGATCTAAAAATGTTTTTGTATATATAACATATATTTACTGTATATTAAATGAAACGTTTTTTATATCAGGAAACTGATAATTAACATGATACAAAGTCTGCCAAGTCTTTCAATCCAAAATATCAAAAGGCTTTGAATATTTCCTTGCATGTGATGTCACTTTACCTGGCGTCACAACGTCGGCGCGCAGTTTTCACTTCTGCCCTCGCTCTATGAGGGGAAATCTTTTGGCGCCAATGCCTGAGCGGTATTCACCGCTCGGGTGTGACGCCCTCCTACGCTGCGGACGCCTGCATGATGCTGGAAGGAACCCGTGACCACGCCATTGTCATAAATACCAGCCTGTTAAGGAACACATATCCTCTTGGGCTTTTTCTTTTGGGTTATCTGCAAATAAGATCATGGCCACACCATGCACTATGCAGCATGAGTTATTCTTTCTGGCAACAATTGTTTTTCACTATTGTCCATCACTTTCACAATTTTCACCTTTGGGGTAAAAACTTTATTTTGGCACTTCACCTTTTTCTTAACTTAGTTACATGTTCACCCATACACCCCCTATGTCACTCTTGGTGTCTTTTGCTGCCTCAGTTCTCTAATGTATATTGCAATTTTACATACCCTAGTATACTCTTTATAGTCATACCCTTTCTGTCACCTTCTTTCTCCTTTGTGTGGGATACTAATTGATAGTTATCATATATGCTGGTAGCGAATACTTATATTCCCTCTTATGACCATAATAATTCATTTTTATAGAACCTTTTGGGACTACCAGTCATGTCACCACCTACTTTCCAACGGAGATCCACAATCCTTATGAAGTCCCCCTATTCAGGCATCGGTGGGCGCGGCAGTACTTCCTCAGCTCCCGGTGCAGACGCCCCCAAACAACACTTACCCTACAGTGTCACATGTTGAACCCTGAGCAGTTGTGTAAGCATACTAGGGTAGGACATCCCACCATTTAGTTTTTTTTTTTTCCTCCCCCTTATCCTTTTTTTCCATGTGTTTTTACCACTAGACTCCAACATTGTTCATATTTTTTACAGATTTGCATCTGCTCCTGAGGAAGTGGAGTGTTCTCCATGAAATGTGTTGAGCCATATGGATGCAATTTCTTTATTACATCATGCTTTTTTATCTTTGACCTTTTATATGATTTTTTGCTAATTATGAACTAATGTTACAACTATTTATTGAGATTCATCTACACAATCACCTCTTAAACCAATGTTCATACTGTTCTAATGTGATGTTCTTAATATTCAATGAATTTATGAAATTATGAATTACGTTTTTGTACCACTATTGTTGATGAGGGCATACTGTCAGTTCTCAAGATGCAGTTGACGGGGGAGGAGCTCTGACGTTGGATGACGCTCACGCTGGAGTTGTGATGCCGGGAGTAAGCCGTGCCTGAAGGAGAGCGGCCCCCGCCCACACGAAGATGCAACAGGCTGCTGAGCTGTGCCACCGACCCTTTGGCTTCCTTACACCCTCGATTAGGAACCACAATAGAGCAGTGGCCAGTTAAACATTTCCTTAGCGCCCCAGCTTGAGTCCTATGGTCGATGCATCCGTCCCTCTGAGGGAGATTTTATTGAGGTCAGGAAAAGATGCCACCTGGAGCTCCATGGGGCTGTGTTGACATAGATCCCCCCCGACTTCATCTTTGGAGGAGTCCTAGAGGCAGAGAAGGGCAGATTCTGCACCCAGACTAGGAGGAAGATTGCATGGGAGGTTGTTGATTTTGAATCCTTGTCTGTGGACTGACAGCTGTTCGCCTTTGCTTCTGATTCTACTATCACTGTCTCCCCCCCCCCTCCCAGTTAGAGGTAACCCTCTGCCCCTTAAATAATATGGATATTTGAACCTAATGAGCAAATTCTAGCCCCTCCATATGGTGGATTTTTTTGGTTTGGTGGATGATGAATGGATAGCACCCAGCAACTGATGTAAATGGGCATTGGGACTATTGTTCATATAAGAATAAAATTGGGCAGAGGTTATCCTGACCTTTGCAGACTGCCTCTACATTTATACACATACTGGGCCATTTAGTAATTTTAACCAGTGTGATAGCTGTGGTTCCTCATTTATCCACTCACCCATCCATCCTTCCCTGCACCCATCCATCCTTCCCTGCTATTTTAGGAAATTGAGAGTTATGATATTAAAATATATGTGAGCACATAAATGAACCCAGGATCTCTTATGCTGTATTGGTAAAGGAAAAAAAGAGCAGAGAGGTTGGCAGCGCCCGACTTTAAAAAGTACTATCAGGCAATTACTATAGCACAAATAGCAGATTGGATGCACAATAAGGAAGTTAAGAGTTGGGTGGAGATTGAACGGTCGCAAAGTAGAGTGGATTTGGGTAAGATGGTATGAGTTCCACAGGTATACCGATAATTGGCTAATAGCACAAACCCACTGACTAGGAACACTTTAAGGATACGGAATAGTCTTTATAGACTATATCACTGGCATTAGAATGCACCTTTGATTTCACTAATAGACACAAATTATCTTAAACCAGGGAAAAAAGATTATTTATATTTTGTTAGATGGGCAAGAGGTGATACAGCTACAGGATATAATGGAGGGAAATAAAATGTGCATGCTTTTTGAGGGAGTATGCCACTAGATAGATGGAGATATACACAACTGCAACATTTTGTGCACTCACTACCACAACCGCTGCGGGGGGGAAAGATAATATGAGGCCAATAGAGAAACTCTTTGGTTCCCCTTCATGTATAAAGCAAAGTATATCTAAAATATATAAGATACTGATAAATGAAGCAGAACCTGTATATCCGCCCATATTTGGGGAAATGGGAGCAGGAATTAGGACCACTTTGTGATGAGGAAAGAATTGAGGCTAGCTTGCTTCTCATCAGTTGATGCTGGGACAACAGAGATGTGCTACAAGCTTTTTGCTAGGTGGTATGTTACCCTGCAGAGGGTGTGAAGAATCAGGGCGGACGTGCCCCCAAACTGTTGGAGGGGATGTGATGCCCCTGGGACCTTTGCACATATGTTGTCTGTATGTATGTGTGTGTATGTATGTATATGTACAAGGATACAATCATATTGGGAGGGGATCACTAAGGCAATTTGCCAGATCACAGAACACTTTCAGGGATATCCATGGAGCTGTTGGTTTCATTGTAAGGAGAAAAAGATGACTGAATAAAAGAATACGTTAGTGCGGCATTTGTTAAATGCAGCCAAAAACTTGATACCAAGACTCTGGCGAACACCAGATGTCCCGAGTACGAGTGAATGGGTTGCAAAAGTGGGATGGGTAAGATCTATTGAGGAAATAATGTTTACAGTAGAAGATTTCCTCAAGAAATACTGATGGAGACTAAGAGTTAGGATCACCCTCGCCTGAGAGGATGAGGTAGGGCCACAGTAGGGCATTGGAACCTGTTTTAAAAGAGGAGGAGATCCTGGAGGGGGGAGTCGAGGAAGATAGGATAGGAGGAGATGGGGTTGTGAGATTTTGGAGGTTTTTTTTTTGTTTTGTTTTTTCTCTTGGGGTGGGAGGGAGAGGATATTAGAACCTGTTTTGGTAATGCTTTGAACTGTATTTTTGAATTTGTATATGGTTCTTGTTTTCTTTTTATTCTCTGAAATGAACTTAACATTAATAAAAAAGTTAATATACACTATTGTTGATGAAATTCTTTATTATGTTACAATCTTATGTATATCTATATATGAATTTTGGATGTGCTTATGCATTTATTTATGACTGACTGTATGCCTCGCACCTCATTTAAAGTCCAAACTCCTTTTCAATATCTAACCAAATAGGGATGTAAGCACTTGGTTGCGCATACTTTGTTCCTCATTCAAAGTCCTAAAACTTACCCTCCTCTATGCTGCTCTAAATGTATTTTATAATTATATTCAAATTCTGTTTATATTAATTATATTATAATATATTTACCCATCTAGGCCATAAAAACTGATGGTTTCACACTTTGTATATTAAGGACCAAATGATGTGTTTTTCCAGGGCTACCTTTAAATCTGAACTCCAAGCCAACAGATAAATACATTGCTTAAATACATCTATGGCAGCTATCCTACCTACCAAAGGATTTTTATTTCAGTTCATTCAGTCCTGTGATTGGACAGTGAAATAGTAGCAACACACTGATTAGATCATTTACCTGCCCTGTCCTACTGGCAGCATATTCCTTGTCAGTACAAGGAAACTTCTTCCTTGGAAGATGGCCCATTAAAAAGACAAGAAGATCAACTGTGCAGGCATGGAGAGCAGAAAGAAGATCTGGGCCTGGATGGATATAAACAATGCAATGGCTCCTGGCTGCAAGGACCCGGCAAGTATGCAGCTAGGGTTGGGAAGGGTGTGTTAATTAAGGTCAAGGGAGGGTTGGCAAAACTGGGCAAGTCTACTTTCTGTAAGTTTTATTTTTATTTTTTAATTATTTATATATATACCTGCATTCATTGAGTTTTTGTATTTGCCTGGAATTCATCTTTAAATCAGCTTGTAAAATGTAAGGACCATTCATTTGTTGAGTCTAAGACAAGCCTCTTGAGTTTCAGTAGCTGAGAACTGTAAGTTGTAATAAATCACAGAGCTCTTAAGAGCCGGAGCTCTACAGCTGGGATGGAAGTTCTGTGTTGGCAGCTCGGTAACACTCTTTTGTCTCAAACTAGTAAAATGTTCCAGGCTGATTGTGTGTAAAGTCCAGCAAGCTAGAGGGCAAGAGGCCAGCTGGCAGAGCCCACTGTGGACAGGAAAAAAGATAATGTTCTCTACAAATCCTCTGTGGAGCAGTCAGCACCTTCCACTAGAGAACTATTTACATATCGACTTAACTGAATGTAATTCAATGTCAAGTGTCGTTCACAAACATCAACTCTTATGAATACAAACTCCTTAAATGAGACTCATACTGAGAACAATATGAAGGCTGCCACTTCAGAGTCTCTATAAAAATGCTAGTTTTCTTGCTTCAAATCTTTTACAGTGAATGACAAGAATAAGCATGCAGAAGGTGAAATTAGGACTGCTGGTCTGCATACTTGCTGTACTTGCTGTCAGTATCTCAGAAAGTACTGAAACCACTGAATTAACAAGATAGCCAGACAGCTAGAACTTTCAGAATGTGCGGTCAGCAACTACTAGCAGGTTTTCCTTACAGCAAATCACTGGGCCTGTTTTCCCCTAACCTTTTAACATGGTGAAACCCTTGAAATAACTTTCAAAGCTCAGGGAACCTCTGCTAATATTTACTATATCTAGGGTCCTAGTACATTATCAGCGTCAGTGGAAAAAATGCTCCTTACATTGGTGATTATGGGAATAATATCTCATATACAGATAGGTAAAAAGATCATTGTTGCCAATGGGTACTCATTTGAGAGGCTCCTCTACACAAATCAATGCAGCTCTGTGACCATTAATTATAAAGTAATGAATGTATATTTGAAATGCAAGCAGTGCAATAAACTATATTTGAACTGACATTGATCTCGTGCAGTCCTTGTACAGCAGAGCTGGACTGTATGAGGAAGAAGCAGCACAATGTTGTGGGGGTACATTTTGGACTAAAGGTGAATATTGCACCAAAGTTGGTTTTCCTTTTCTATCTTTTTTTAGGCCTTTCGTTTACATTTTTTTAAGGTGAAATGTGAATTTCATGTAAATATTTTAACTGAAAGATTGTTGTAAAAATTATAAAGCTCTCTGGCACCCCTATTCAGATCCATAAGTGGCTAAATGGTAGCCCAGCCTGGAAGCTGTTGGTGAAAAAAGAGGAACAGGCGTGCTGTAGAGGTCCTCTTCAATTTACTATTTTAGCCCTGCGGTTCCAGAAGGTATAACTTGTTCCCCATTGCCACAAGCTCAAAAAAAAATGAATTTGGCTTTACAAAAATATAACTTTTTAAAAGAGTATTAGACAAACAAAGAATTATACTTACTCTCAAACCAGGAAACCCAGGAGGTCCAACACCACCAACAATTCCCTATAAAACAAATATTGATGATGTCAAAAAAGGCCAAAAAAATCTAACGTTACCATTTATACTTTATATTTCCAATTCAAAACTGTTTTCTTGTCACCCTAATTGTTTGCTGAATTTGCCCACGTGTCCAGACATGGCCAAGCAAGACAAAAAAAAAAGGTTCACTTCTTTTGTACTTTTCCTAATTCAGCAGGGCCAAACCTGAACTACACAGAGGTCAAATGTAGTACTTACTGCTCACTCTGATGGCGGGTGGATGTTTGTGATGTCAAGAGTATGGATCAGTGCAGCTTGGTTCTTGATTGGTCAGGCTGCCTTTGATCTGTACCCATGTTAAGGTAAAATGGAGAACTGGAAGTAGAATACACTGTGTAGAACAGGCAGTGCCAGAGCTAATGTCAGGGATTTAAGTAAAATCTACAAAAGTCTTCTATAATGCACAATCTGCCTGCCCATGATCTGTATATTTGTGAGAATGGGCAAAGCCCCAGTAGACAGTAGGTACTTCATAGAATGGGCACGCTAGACAGTTCCATCACCTTTGCCTTTGATTTGGGTAAGTTCTACAATAGGTCCCTATGATGTGCAATCCCAGCACTATTAAGCACCACTTAAGTTCCACTGAAAGTGGGCTTTTTTTTAAAGAAATGTTGTAATGCATTGCATTGGCGCTGTCCTTTCTTATCCTGCTAACTTAAGAGCTGACACCACCACTATAGACCCATCACTTCAAAACACTTTTAGTACTTAAGTATCAAATTGGTTACTTGCTCTGGCAATCATTCTTTGACAAGCTTTCTGGCAGCAATGCAGATACTCCCAAACTATGGTGAATAGTGATGTTTTCTTTAAGAGTCATGCTCAATGCATCTCACAGGAACTCACAAGAGTCCAAATACTATCCAGAAGACCAGCCCATTCAGCAAATACAGTGATACCTCGGTTCACAAACGCTTCTGTTCATGAACAACTCGGTTCACGAACAGTAAAGTTCATAAAAATATGCTCCGGTTCACGAACTCCGCTTCGGTTCACGAACAGGAGCCGTGGCCATTTTAATGCTATTTCCAGGCTGTCACATGGTCGTGACTTCCCGTAGGAAGATCGTGGAGAGAAGAAGAGACACAGAAAGAAGTACCGTGAGTACTGTGAAGACACTTTTTGCTCTTTAGTGTGCTTTTTAGCACATACAGTACTGTACAGTACTTGTGTACAATACTGTACTTACTGTATTGTATTTCACAGCCTCCCACCTGCCTTCCTCCATGCCAGAAGTCATCTCAAGCAAGGTTAGTGTTCTCTCTTTATACATTACTATACTGTACTAATGTGTATTGTAATTTGTTTCATATTTTTGTGCTTCAAAAAAAAAGGTCAGAACGGATTAACTGGATTTACATTGAACCCTATGGGAAAATGTGCCTCGGTTCACAACCAATTCGGTTCGCGACCAGAGTCAGTTCACGAATTAAGTTCGTGAACCGAGGTATCACTGTACATGAATTTTCAGATTACCAACCTACTTCTAAATGACTTACAGAAAAAAAAAGACTAATACAACAAACTGTAGTAATACAAAAATACAGCTAGTTTAGATTGAACTGGACTACTACTAGATATATCATTACCTGGAAAGGAACCTTCACAGACTACTTATGGCATTCGGAATCAAACCATTAATTCTAAGTTGATTAAAAGTAGAGATCACTTCACATTTAAAATATGATAAATTTGTGATTTACATGATTATTATCAGTCTGTAATTTCACTTAGGATCCAAAAGTGTTCCAGACGTTAAAAGGAAACATATAATTTCATGAAGATTAATGATGGATGTACAGAACTGATTTAGTGAACTGATGAAAGGAATTGCTTAAATGGAATAAATTAATTACTATAGCCTTGAATGATATACTCCTCATCACACGCACCTTTCAAAGGCTTTGGGAACATCATGTTCCTATTGCCCCAAACTAAATTAAGCTTACAAATTGTTATACAAACACAATCCAGTGTTAACAATTTTAAGGTTTAGTATTTCAGAAATACACTGTGAGGCTCTGTAAATGAAGCAGATACTTACTGGGCTCCCATCTGGTCCGTGAGGCCCTCTATCGCCCAAGTCTCCAAGAAAACCCTAGAGGAAACACAGACATAAAACATGGGGCATAGAAGTATGGCCAGTATTGAAATATGCATTCATGCATAACATTGTAAGTTGAAAAATATACACATTGTGCCATATAGTATAACCAGTCAAGTTATAGTGAGGGAGCCAAGAAGAAACAAAAAGCCTTCAAGCTAAATATTCTGTACTGCATACTTCAAATGAAAGGCACACTGTATTTTCTTATTTTGAGTTATAATTGCAATCACATTATGTTTTTTATATTCTCATTTTTACAAATATACAATTTCATATTTTTCTTATTGTATTAAATTATGGTATTAGTAATTTTGCCACCAGTAGGTTCTCTGCTTCTTGAAAATTACTCGCCACCAGCCCACAGAAGATTTACAATTAACAGGTGGCACAGGCAGGACGGACAATGTATTTGTCTTCCACATGCGCATGTGCGTGCCCCCTGCCAACACAGCACGAGTTTCACTGCAGATTTCAGCCAAAATTATTGTCTGAAATCAGCTGATTGGCTGTGTCCAATCACACACACAGAGTCCTGTGTTTACAAACACACAGAACTCTGTGTACATATAAACAGCGATCTTGCTGTTTCTTCTCCCTGAGAGGCAGGGAGAAAAAACAGCCAGATCAGAAAGTAAAAGCAGCACACATTACACATTTTTAGGCACATAGTTAACCTGTTGATTGCCCCTAGATGTTAACCCATTTCCAGCCAGTGTCATTAGTACAGTGTAGGTATACAGTATTACTACTGATCACTGTATTAGTGTCACTAGCAATGTCAGTGTCAGCTAGTCACCCTCCCAGACAGTGTCTGTTAGTGTCAGATTGCCCACCACCCTATCACAGTCACACTATAAGTTGCTAATCACCAACATTATAGTATAGCGTCTACAGCTGCATGAATTCCATTAAATATATACCATAGTTCTAGACGCTATAAATTGCACAAACCAATCAATATACTTATTGAGATTTTTTATTTTTAACCAAAGACATGTAGCAGAATACTGTACATTTTGGCCTCAATTCATGATTTTATTGGATATGTTTTACAATAGAAAGAAAATATTTTTATTTTTTAATTTTCTCTTTTTTCATTTATATAATTTTCTCTTTTTTCATTTATATAATGAAAAAAAAAAAAAAACCCAATGGTGATCAAACACCACCAAAAGAAAGCTCTATTTGTGTGAACAAAAATATATTGTACGGTCGGCAAGTGGTTAAATGAGTGTTGCATTCCCATACGTCAATGGAAATGCAAAAGCCACTAAAAGCAGGTCAAATGGAGGTCAAAAGTGGGTCAATGAATTCTAAATCTCAGATATTTCTCAAGCTGATGCCACACAAGCACAAAGCTCATTAGTACATGTCATTACATGTACTGTATATCTAAAAAAGTCAAAAGGACCATACATTTCCTTTAAACAATTTTTGTCAGCATTTTAACAAATTCCCAAATTCCAAAATAAGACATGTACTCCATATTAAAAAATATCGGGAGGTGCTAGTAAAATATTTCTCCAAATCTCAATTGTGTGTTTAGATATTAAGATCTCTCTCTCTATGTATGTATATATATATATATATATATATATATATATATATACTGTATATATATATATATATATATATTTATATATATATATATATATATATATATACATACACACACACACACACAGTATACATAGAGCTAAACTGAATTTTAGAAAGTATTAAAATAATACATATAATCCTGTTAAATACTGCTCTCATACTGGGCTGGGCACAAAAAGGTGAACTCACACACAAACTAGGCACAAAACTTTGATCTAAATATATTCTTAAAAAGCCGCAAGGGATGAAAACCAAGTTTGTGTGCACAAAAATACCTTTACAAACCCAGATATTAGCTAGTAAAAATAGCAGTGACAATATCTCTTTGCTGTACATAGTCTGTGCAGAGAGCAGAGCTGTGGGAGGGGCCCAGCGGGCTCTATACACTACAGGCTGCCTGCAGAAAACTACAGGACAGGTGGAAACAAGACCAGTCACCCTGCACAAGAGAGAGCAGAAGTGACTGGTCTTTATGACAAGAAGCTCCTGCACAGAAGCAAATCTTTACAATGAATTACTGCACAGATCTGGATGAAACGCAGATGACACCAAGATTCAAGTAAGAATACAATAGCCACTTAGAGTTTCCAATGAAGCCCCAGTTACAGCGTGACAAAGCATAAACACAATTGGGAGATAGGGACACAGCTTATCACCCTATATAAGGAAATGCCTGAACATTGATGCAGATGGCAAGATCACCAAACATAAATTACGTTTTGATTCTCTGAGGGCCAAATATCATCTCCCCGGTTCTCATTTATTTTGTTATCTGCAACTTAGACATGTGTAAGGTGCGCAATTTGGTGCTGCTCCTCTTCGAGTCCAGATGGGTGGGTTGGGGTCTCTGCTATGGGATGACGCATTGGTCAAGGCTGTGTCCATGATCTATCAAAATCTATTTAGAGACACGGCAGGGCATCTAGCGCGCTGTAGAGCAGCCTGGGAGGTAGTGTTTCCCCAGATGGATGGGGACGATTGGAATGTCATATGGGATATTCATTTTTCCATATTGGTTTCGACCAGGGATCACCTCATTCAACACAAATTTTTACACTACAGTTATTTCACACAGGCTAGGCTGGCGAGGATGTTTCCTACTCAGTCGCCCGGCTGCTGGTGATGCATTTGAACCAATGCAGATTTTACCACATATTTTGGGAATGTGTGGTGATCCAAAAGTTCTGGCGGGAGGTCACAGACTGTATTGTGGATGTTACAGCAATCGTAATACAGCCTGTGGTGGAGGTGTGTCTTTTGGGATTAGTGGACGCCCTTGCTCATAGACATGCAATACGTATCCTTCTGACGCTGCTTTTTTATTATGCCAGGAAATTAATCGTGCTGTCATGGAAAAAATCCTCCCCGCCAGGAGTGGCGACATGGAAGAATATTATTAATAAGGCCCTTCCTTTATATAAGGCGACCTATACAAATAGAGGAATACCTACCAAATTCAATAAAGTATGGGATTGTTGAATAAACAGCACATCCATGGTGTCTGATTGACCGGCCCATTCCAAGGCTAGCAGACAGTAATGTCCTGAGTAGGGTTCTGTGAGTATGAGTTGGGGGGGAGTTTATGCTCACTTGCATGGGGGTGATGGTGTATTGGAGTGGCAAAGGTGTGTTATCACTTGATGATAAAGTGGCGTATTATAAGTATGGGGAACTAATCCATATTACTTGCTTGGTCTTCCATCAGGTGACTGGGTATAATGGAACTTGTTAAAACATGACACTTATATTAAGTCTGGGAGTTATGCGGGAGTCCTGCGCCGACTGTTTTTTGTGTTGTTAAACAGTGTGACCTTTTGGCAGGCTGTTGTGTTGTTTTTTGTGATTGTACTTTCAAGAAAATCAAAAAACAAAATTAAAAAAAAAAACATGAATTACGTGAAAGCTGCAGATTAAAAATATTGAAAATAACTTGTTTGAGTTTATGTGAGATTTTAGAAACTGGGGTTTACATTTACTTTAAACTTTTTGGCTATCTAGTTTAATCTGGTGTAACATTTACAGGAAAACAAACGCACAGCAAGGAAGTCTCAGCATCCATTTCCTTCTCATCCTCTGCACTGCAGAGATGACATCACTCCCTTCGCTTTGATAAGACGCAGTGATACTCAGCCTGTGAACAGCTGTTGCAGATCGCTCTCCCAGTTTCCTCAGTATGTCTTCCTTTGAGAATTTATCCTGTGAAGTGCTGATTATTGGAAACAGGGACACTGCAAAAATGTGCAAAATTGGGATTTGCCTTGGCTTGATACTGATAAATCTACATGTTTAAGAGAAACACTTTTAGTTAAAGCTGAACTCCAGGCACCAATCATTGACACTCATCACTAAAGAGAATTTGCAATATTATGCAATAATAATGTACGAGTTCAAGTACCTTTTCTGTAACTAGAGTTCTCCTCCCTGTTATGCTTGCCATACATGTTTTGTGAAACAGAAAGGCTGAAGAGTGACAGCAGAGAAAAGAAGACCAAGTGGTCCATTGAGTCTGCCCCATTTTTTTTAAGTTATTCGTGTTTTTCCTCGGAGAGGAAGTTATGGCTATTTGATTGTTTTCAGATTCAATCATTGTGATTGAATCACACATCGACCAAATGATAAAAATCAAAGCATGTATAGTCACCATTACATTGCAGACCCAAAGCCAACTGATAAAATGTTACTCTGGGGAGTGTAGTGCATTGCAGCTCCTCTGGTACAAGCCAGTGGTTTACGGCATGCATGTGATTTACGTGTCATTTATATATAACCGCTCTGTGTCTGCTACCCCTCTTTGCCAATCCCTCCATAGGCTGCCACTCAACCAACAAATTAAATTCAAGTTACTAACCATAACCTACAAAGCCATCCATAACTTGGCGCCCAGCTACATCAATAATCTGGTCTCAAAATACCAACCAACTCGTTCTCTTCGCTCCTCCCAGGACCTCTTGCTATCTAGCTCCCTTGTAACCACTTCCCATACTCGCCTCCAGGACTTCTCCCGAGCTTCTCCCATCCTCTGGAATGCTCTACCGCCATCTGTCCGACTTTCTCCAACTTTGTCTACTTTCAGACGATCCCTGAAAACACATCTCTTCAGAGAAACCTATCTGGCAACCACCTAACAACTGCACCCTTATTTTCTCCATCAGCCCATCCCCCACAGTTATTTCCTCTTGTATCTCTTGACCGCCTAACGAGCAGGGTCCTCTGATTGCTACTGTCTTAAATGTATTGTATTTGTACTGTCTACCCTCAAGTTGTAAAGCGCTGCGTAAACTGTCGGCGCTATATAAATACTTTATAATAATAATATTAATAATAATAATAATATACTTTCTTTATCTTTTAGAGGCAATGAAGTTGGGGATATCACAGGATATCATATTTTATCATGCAATGGGAAAAGGAAATGGGTTTCAGGGGGTTAAAACGTCCCCTTCATCTAGGCTTGTGTGTCGGCAGTGTTCATCCTGGACAAAAACTAAAACTGCTAAACAAAACTGGATATCACCAAAATTATCCGGGTTGTCTTACCAGGAATTACTATCAATTACTCATTTGGGGTTACTGGATAAATACTAAGTGGCTGTACCCAGCACCATGTAACACTAATAGATAATGCAGCATGTCACATGGGGCCATTAGAGACCAGATTTTGCATGGTGAGGCATCAGATGGCCCAATAGTGCTTTCAAAGGTATAGTCACATACTACACTACAACAAAAAAAAAAAAACAAGCTATATTATGCTAGGGTAATATTAGTGTAATATTTTTGTGCCCAGAGGTCAACTTTAAAGGACAACCTTACTTTCAAATGTTAGGCTGCCACACCTAGATGTGAGTGTTTTCAGGAAACTGTGGAGTGGGTTTTTTTTTTGTGATTTTTTTATGTGATATTTAGGCTTGTGCGTTTTTGTTTTAGCCAGTGGAAAGCTAGTTATTAGGAGGAGGAGATGGTTATTTAGGCTTATGTTTAGGTATTTTATGCATTTTTCAGATGCTCCCACAGGGCAAAAATGTCCCATTCTGCTTCAAAAGTAGCTCATGTACCATTTTAAGCTTCAAGTGTCAAGCTGCAGGCACCTGAGTGCTCATATGTAAATAGGTACAATTTAAAAGTATGGGATTTAGGTTGTTGAGTGTGCTGGAGCTTTGAGCTTTAAGCTACAAAGAGCTAAGCTATAAATCAGGGGTACATTTTCTACCCTCCTAAACCAACCTGCACTAACACTAACACCAGTTTCTGACTTACCTCTGCAGCCGGGTCATATCCTGTGCAATGTTTACTCCACTTTGGGTAGAGATCTACGTTGGTGTAGGGCACACATATGCACTGAACACTTAAATACTTGTATAAGGCTATCCTGGATATTAGCATTGTATCTTTGGTTGGTCCCATACAAGTCTATTAGAGATCAATATGCAGAATTTTTGTTATGGGTCAGTAAACAGTGCACAGGATGCAGCTTTGATGTATTGATAAGTAAAAAGCTGGGGTGGGGGATCTGGAAGTGCTGGTCAGGAGGTGTAGGGAAGGGCAAGAGGATTTTAAATTAAAAGTCTGACTTGGCCTTGCAAACTGTGTTTGAATCTGGAGGAAGGGTTACAGTATTTCCAGTGGGGAGGACTTCAGACTGCACTCATATCAACACAATGTACAGATCCTGCTGTTGTGTACAAGAGGCCCATAGGAACCAGAGTACCCTCCAAGTTAAAAATTAGAGGAGTCTGAATCATTTTTGGCAAGGGTCAACTCTTTTATGGAAATCCCCTTAATGAACTCCCTTATACACAAAGAAGCTACTGCTCATCCCAACACACCCACATCTGCAATCTCCACAGCAACTTTCTCCGTTCTTACTGTGAAAACAAAGAATTTCTTTTTTAAGAAACAACACTTTTGGGAAGGTCTGAGTAACACTCCAGGGTTCACGAACTAAGGTGATGTTTCAGAAAAATGTAACAAAACATGTCTTCTCTTTTGATTTAAACCATGTGCTGCATAAAGTTATTCAGCTGAAAAATATTACATGTACTGCCGATGTCTCTTCAAGCAGAACTCCCAAAAAACAGCTAAATACATGATTGAAGTGAAGTATTCCTTTTAATTCTGTTCAGCCATTCTTGTGAATCACATACCCGTCAACACTGTTTCAAGCAGGGTGAAACCTATACCACCGTAGCTTTGCAGTTCTTATATCACCTGCCATATGGGTATAGATATAGGATATGGATGTACATCTCCAAAATATGCCCCTTTCTAACCAAAGACACAACAAAGCTCTTAGTTCACTCCCTTGTCATCTCGCGCCTCGACTACTGCAATTCCCTTCTCATTGGCTTACCTCTACATAGGCTATCCCCCCTTCAATCCATCATGAATGCTGCTGCCAGACTCATCCACCTTACCAATCACTCAGTGTCCGCCGCTCCTCTCTATCAAGCCCTCCACTGGCTTCCACTAACCCAACGAATTAAATTCAAAATACTAACAACATCTTACAAAGCCATCCACAACTTAGCCCCCAGCTACATCACTAGCCTAGTCTCAAAATACCAACCTAATCGCTCTCTTCGTTCCTCTCAAAACCTCCTGATCTCTAGCTCCCTCCTCACCTCCTCCCATGCTCACCTCCAGGACTTTACCAGAGCCTCTCCAATCCTATGGAACTCCTTACCCTTATCTGTCCTATTATCTACTACTCTATTAGCTTTTAGACAATCTCTGAAAACCCTCCTCTTCAGAGAAGCCTATCCTACCCACACCTAACAACTATACCTCCATTTTCTCCATCAGCTCATCCCCCACAGCTATTTCCTTTTTTCCTCCCTTCTACATTTTAAGCTCTAACGAGCAGGGCCCTCTAATTCCTCCTGTATTGAATTGTATTGTAACTGTATTGTCTTCCCTCATATTGTAAAGCATTGCGCAAACTGTCGGCGCTATATAAATCCTGTATAATAATAATATATGAATGAGTATCATATTCCTGGTGACCTTAAACGATTTTCTCTTATCAAGTCAAGTAAAACCTCCCACTGACCTCCGGTAAAAACTCCCACTCAATCACCCCAGTAAATATTACAAATTGCCTCATGTTTGGATAGGGTCTTGAAATATTTATGTTATACGTTTCCAATGAGGACCTTTAGATATGTTGTACTTTGAATGGTATAAGGATATTTTATACTATAGTAACTATAGGTTGCTGTTTCCCTACAGCAACAAAAATTCAAAGTTGCACTACAGGCAACAACTAAATACAAAGTTGAAATAAATATATGGGAACACTTTTACCTGCCAAAAGATTTTCATTTCTCTCCAGACAGCCCTGAGATTTACACAGGAATGACAGAGAGGAGAGCAAGGTTGGTGACCTGACTTTCCCTACTGTAGTTAAAGTGTTACTAAACGCAGAACTCTGCCTTCACTATATCTAATTTTACTGTTGTGGGTTAAACACTACAAATAGGTCACCTCCCCGCCCCCAACTTGTGATTGGACAGTGAAACAAAAGCAGCACCTACTCACTCTGCTCTCTCCTCCTATTATCAAGTGCATGTAGCACACAAAATATTTCCTAGCGCTGCCCTTTCTGTATTCAACCAGAATTCAGGTACTTAAACTAACTGCATTTAAAAATATAAGCTATGATTTTATAATGAATATAACTGTTTATTTTATATCTGCCTGGAGTTTAGCTTCAGATATTCCCCATTTCACAACTACTCTGCTTTTAGCAGTCTTGCATAGCCAGACCAGTGAAAATGAATATCCGATGGTATGGTTTCATCTAATAACCCCCTTGGAATTAAAACACCAGTTTTTAATTAATATTTCCATGTAGCTCGATAAAGCATGCCGCTGGAAAGCAAAATCTCCATCTGGGCCAAAGTCCGGTCTTTAAAAGCTGCAGCTTGGCTACATTGTCAGGCTTTATATTGCCATATGTTTGTGATGCGCTATATACAAGGCCAGAATGATGTAATGCTCGTTGTCCATGTGTGTTTTCCAAAGTGGTGCTGCAAGAAAACCTAAAATAACTCAGGAGTGCAGTGAAACTGGATCCTGACCAATTATCGTAGTTTTTAGATCCTTGTAACTGCAGTATGTGTTTGGAAAGCACTTCTGAGGTGAACGGTTCCTCTGTTATCGGTTTATTACATTCCGCCATAAGGTCTGCTGCTGAAACTGTAACATTTATGGAACATTTACTGGTCTACAGTCACATTTGTGTTATTCATCAGATGTGTACTTTGGTATAAAGAGCTGAATCTGAATGGGTTATTCTGCCCAAAATAATTATTCCAGGTTTGGATGGAGGAAGGACAGAACGTTCACCAATTTCTTACACTTTACCTCTTGGGAACAGTGTTTGCTTGCAAGCAACTCAATGTCGCGCCCTCTTGAACTTTAATGCTTTTAAAGAGAACCTGACCTGGATAAAAACATTTCTAAGGTAACAAGCATTTTTGAAGTAGAGATTAAGCCATACCACTCATAGTGCTAAATCTTGCTCCCTGTCATTCAACTGTCAAATGTCTGAGTCTCTACTATCCATTGAAGCTCTGGTATTTTGCAAGTAAGTTACAGAAGTGGTGCTTAGATTGGGAAAGGGCAAGACTTAATCTTGACTTAAGCAAAATCAAAGTCCCATATATAACATAACTGAGCCAGATGTCTGAACTTCAGCAATGTTACTTTAGAAATGTTTAAGGTCTGATGAGATTCCGTTTAAGTGGCCGCAGACTTTAGCTCTGACTTCCGTTCCGTCCTATTATCCAATGAGTTTCTCCCTTTTAATGACTGATGCTAGTGGAAAGTGCTAAACCAAGGGAGAAGCATGCCAAAGTTGCCTCTGAAGTGGAAGCCCATGTAACAACTGTGCCCCTTTTTGAGGACTCCTTGAACTAACACCAACAAAAACTTCAGTTACTTGCACTTTTGGGGCTCACTTTTAGGAAATAAAGTCTCATTTGTATAGGACAGGTTCACTTTAAAATGCCTTCATTAGCAATCATAATTGCAGTTTTGGCATTCATTGCATCCTCATTTTTTTTTATTTTCCTATATATTTAATTGCAGAGCATTTTAAAAAACTCATAAATCACTAAACACCTATTAACGGATGAAATCATTATCTGTAAAACCACAATTTCTCGTTTAAATAAAACACATTCTCTGTACATGACTTGGCTCTCACCTGTGCGCCTTTCGGCCCTTTTTTCCCAGGTGGTCCTGGCATTCCCTAAGGGAGAAAAATGGTTAGTAATTATTCTGTTAGATTTTAATAAATGCTTGTTACAAAAAATGAGTATTTAACAAAACATTCCCTGTGTCATAAAAAGGTTCTCATTTTGGGTTATAATGGTTAGGTAAACCTGTCACCTTAGCGCTCAAATCAAATTAACCACTTTTTGCGTAGCATGCAATAAATTATCTTTAGCATTCTTGTAGTTTGCAGATCAAGTTCTGACTTCACTTGTTCCAGGTCAGTGACCCAGAAAGTAAAAATGAGGCAGCTGGGCAACTGATATGCTCAGCATTGCAAAGCTAAAGGTCCACCTAAGTGCATTTTACATGCAGTTCTTTGTTGAATTTGATGAAGACACTCAATGGGGTTCTTCATCTGTCTTAAGTGTTGTTGGGTTTCTGGTGTATTGCTGTAACTTTAAGGAGAAGGGTGTTCCTCCTGGTACATTGCCTTTAATTAATGCATTGTCCTATGTCAACTAGTTGGGAACTTAGATAAATTAGAGTTAGCGACCGCATTTTGACAAGTTCCTTGACAGGGCAGTGTGGCTTCACGTGTATTTGCAAGAGTCCGTTTTTAACGTTAGTTGTTGAGTTTAGTTAATTTTTTTTTTTTTTTGGTGTTGAATATTTGTCGATTTTGAGGTGCAAATTTGATATTGTTTTTTGGTACAACACATTCTGCAAAAAGCAGATAAACTGCACCAATCACCATTTATTTTTCTTTTGCAATTTTTTTATTTTAACAAATGCAAAGAGCAAAAAAGAGACACATGCAAAAAGTAAGACAGCATTTTCAATCATCCAAGTCCAACAGTTTTAAGAACATATTTGCTACATATTACAAAAATCAAGGTCATAATTATGCAAAGACTTAGAACTTTGTTAGTTCATAATAAAACCTAACCATAAGTGTAGTGCTTGGGAGGACATATCCTATGTTGGAAATGGAAAGGATAGGTCCAGTAGTGTATGTTTTATTAGGTGTGTGTGTGTGGGGGGGGGGGGGGGGAGTTATGATGTGGTAAGTGGCTCTTGGCACTTTGTCATCAAGCACCATTTTGTAAAAAAGTGTAGGTAACAACACTTCTGAACATCTTCCAATCTGGGTACAAAATGGCAAGACTACATTCTGCACCTCTCTACATATTCTGTCATTCTGGCTGGAACTCGCTCTGTTCACGTTGCTGTAACCGTGAGTGCACCTGGTTGGGCAACCTTCCCACCGGCATTGTTGTGAACTGTTGCTGGATTGCTTCAATACAAGTTTATTATTGCACTTGACTGTGTAAATTATTGTCGCCACATGCAAAGTGGTCTGGAGGAATGTTTCTTCAAAGAGACTCACCAACAGGCATAAAGATCTGGCGTGGATGGCTGTCCAGGGAGGGCTGCCACTCAGGACATTTATGCATGCCAGAAACTTGTGCAGATACAGGCACTGCCCCTTTTGTATCATTCACGAGGAAACGTCTTTTCACGTTTTCTGGGAGTGCTCATTTGCACAGAGCCTGTTGAGGGCCTTGGAACCTGAACTTAGAGACTTTGTTTCACAGACTGCCATCACACATTTTGCTGTGCTGAATGGACTTTTTCATGGTACTTTTACACAGGAGGACATTGACAACGCCTGGCGGGTGTTGTGTTGCTTTAAGGACGCTTTATGGTGCGCCAGAAAGCGCCTTATCCACCAGCGGGAGAGGATGTCCATTGAGGACTGTCGCAGACTGGTTCACAGTCTGCTCAGAGACTATAACCTGATGGATCTCATGGAGGAAGAGGAGGTCTGAAGATTTCCCCTTCCCCCACTCTCCCTTGCGTGTCTTTGTCCATTCAATAAAGCTTCGGGCCTGTGATTTCATTCCCCTCCCCTTACCCCTCTCTCCCACCCCCCCATCACACCTGTTGCTTATTGAAAATGTTATAGTATTGAAACAGTTATGAGTAATGCAACGTATAGACAATGTTTTTAGTTTCATGCTTCAGGGGTATTGCGGCGTCATGCATGATGTGATGGCACGGGGTATCCTTACTCCGCACACCACATCAGGCATCATGCCGCAGAATGAATGTATGTGATTGAATGTATTTATTAGTATGACCGGAAATGTATTGTAATGTAGTGTATTTATGCGCTGCGTCGCAGTACAGGGGAGAATGTACCCCGACAAAAGTATTGTTTTTTGTATATCTTTTATGCAAATAAAGATTACATTTTCAACCAAAAAAAATTATTGTCGCCACACCACACTGCACCCCACCTTCAAGTGTACCACTGAAAACAATCATTCATAACACACCAAACATGAAGGTGCACCTAAGTTCAAACATGTACAGTATACGGTCCCCAAGTCACTGTAGTCAGCATATTTTGAGGTTCCATTGGCAGCATATTTTTTAAGTCTTTCAAGCTTTGAAATAAGAAAATTGACCTACTCGTTCTCCTTCAGGTCCGGGAGGTCCTGGCAACCCAGGTATTCCTATAAAGCCCTTAAAATAAATAGAGAGGTTTTCTTTTATTACAAGTTTAAACAAAATAACACAGAGCAGTCAACTATTGGAGCCTCTAAAACAACTCTGAATCTTTTAAGAGCGGAGGATCTTGTCAAACTCTAGTGGAAAATATAGAACGGAATATACAAGTCATGCATGAATATGACCTGGAGGTATTTAAAGTCACATCTGCTTGCTGAGTGGGGCTGTTCATGTGTATCATTCATACAAGACACTTGTTGGAAACAGAATCTCTTTGCCCGGCAGTGTCTGCTGTGGTTTTCAAGCTGCCAGGCCCAGAGACCAAAATGAGATGTTATTCGTCACTTGTAGAAAAACTTCCCCTTGACAAATATGTTACTAAGCTTCTGGATTCAGAATAATCCTTCTGACATCACTCCCTCTGTCTGCTTTCTGATTGTTGTGTTTGTACACGCACAGTTTAGCTTTGCCATAACTTGCTTGAGTTTCCGCTTCTGATGTGCGGCTAAGTAATCCCTCAAATGACAGATTTGTTGTACAGTGAGTGCGGCAAGGTGCAATGTTTAATAAAGGTAATCTAGGATTTACTCATTCCATGTAAGATTACCCAGCAATACAGTAATGGGTTTTGGCTTGTGATGCACAAAAACCCATAGCTAATTCGGGCCATAGACATTAAAAAAATCTGATATAGCCTGAAAAAATATTTTATGGTCTCTAATGGCAGAGCTGTCTAGATTTAAAAATGTAATCTAATAACACATTGTCAGTGACTGATATTGGGGAGGGGGTTTAATAGGCAGATTAATTTGCTGTCTATCTTGCATTAAAACCTTTGGCGGTCAGTGGGACCCATTCCCTCCCCCCCCCCCACCACCATCATCTTGATTGTCGTATGAAGCGCCAGAAGGAAAGCTGCTAAATGTTCATGGGGGAAGAGAACTTCTTGTTCCTGATTTAATTCCGCTCAGCTGCAACATACTGAGAATAGACCCCTCTCGACCCTACCCCCCACCCTTATCCTATTTTTATTACAGAGCCATAAGATATTGTTCTTCTTTCATTAAACTATATAGGGGTTATATTATGTATTTAGTGTAAATGCAGTTAGTGCTTAATTAAAAAGTTCTATAACAGGAGGTCCTGTGATTTGATTGGTCTGTACATAATTTTGCATGCTGCCATTGCATTGCAGAGTGCTTATCTACAGTATATACGAAAATGGCAAGGCATCCTTCCAATACTACAGCATTATCATTGTGGAGCAATGGTGACACAATGGGCAAATTCATTAGTAATCAATTCCCATCCTACCCCAGATAAGGGTTGACTGCATTTTCTCTTTTTTAGAGTTAAGGTATAACTAAAGGCAAAACTTTTTTTTTAGATATAGATAGAGCCAGAGGGATTAAAATGCTTGTCAGTTTTTATTGCTGTCTGTGCCCCTGTTAGGGAGATTCACCATTTCTACTTGTCTTTTTAACCATAAATATCGAGAGTGAAAGTAAAAGAAAATCCCAAGTTGTTGGGTTGTCGGCCAGAAAAGTAATAGAGGGGAAATCTTCCAATGAGGACACTAGCTCTGGTGACCTGGGGGTCCCCAAGGATTTCCACTAATTTGCAGAGATTTCCTCTTACTTCCTGTTTGGCTATGGGACAGGAAATGAAGGGAAATCTCCACAGCTCCACAAAGTTTTGCCTAAAGTTCTACTTTAATACACTGTAGCAGAAGTATAAAATTTGTATCTGCATACACAGCACTCTTTGCATTGCAAATTGTTAGACAGTGTAATTTGTTTTGTTGTTTTTTTTTTTTTCTTTGTTATTTTTTGCTGGCTAGCTAGTTAGGCTATGTTTACATGTGGGCGAAGTGGAGAGCTTCTTTTGTGCGTCATGCTTTCCGCTATTCTGTTTTTGCGCGATGTTACAGCGATTCGGCATGCGGAAATCGCGGAAACATAGCACAGCATTTGGGGTGCCACTGCAAATCACGGGCATCGCACAGGCGTCCCGCAATTTGCAATGATCCACTACGCCCACATGTGAACGTAGCCTAGGAGTGCTGCAAAATACAATTTGTTTTGTTGTTTTGTTTTCTGTGCAAATAGCGCATCCATATGCACCTTGCTTTAAAAGCTGGTATACATGGGGGTGGTTGCTATTTTTGTTTACCTTGTTGGAAATGGTACAGAGACATATCAGATGCTTTCAGCTGCACTTGAGCTTGGCTTCTGGTGTCTCCCTGTGCCTTTAAACTGTACCTCTCTCCAGCCATACCTGCCCTTTTTTTTTCCATTGCTATATAGGCTCCAACTTGGAGACTCTCATAGATTAGAGTTAGGACTGCACACAGTCCTCCACATATCCCTAGGACTCCACACTGCAAATGTTTGCAACTAAAACCTCTGTTTTAATGAAAATTGTTAGACAGTGCCATTTGTTTTTTTGGGTGTTTTTTTTTTTTTTGCTAAGTGTGTCAGAAAATACACTTTGGGGGAGATTTACTAAAACTGGAGCACGCAGAATCGGGTGCAGCTGTGCATGGTAGCCAATCAGCATCTAACTTCAGCTTGCTCAATTAGGCTTTTACAATAAAGCCTAGAAGCTGATTAATTACAATGCACAGGTGTACTACATTCTGTGTGCTCCAGTTTTGTAAATCCCCCCCTTTGTGTAGCACCCTTCTAGGTAGGTTGTTAGGATGTTAGGTAAATGTAAGTCTTTGTGGTTCCTCTGTAGTCATTGGAGCAGTTTTTGATTTTGGCTATTGTGGATTTCACAGGCTGCAGGTTGCATTGCTCTGCCCTGATTTCTAGTAAGCTCTACAACATAGGGAGTGGAGCAAGGCAAACAGACAGCATGAATATTTATGTCGCTGCAGCCAATCCCTGGGAAAGTGGGCCCAGAAGGTGGCTGAGAAGCACATAAACAGTCTGAGCTAAAGAACAGCAGTGTCTTCATGTATAAGAGATACCACCTGTCAGGGTACCCCTCTCCACCCTCACCCAAGCCATTTTACTGATTAAAGCAGTTGTTCATCAAGGTTCTGGCTGTGGCAGAGCCGGGGGGCATACACCAGAAAGTTTCTTTGTCACCCCAAGACTTCACCTAAGGAGCCAGTATGTACAGCCTCACTAGCAGACATCTAGAAGAAGCTGAATGGCCACAGCTGCTGCCTTGGACTCATGAGTACTACTCTCCTACAAAGATCCTGGGGACTGTTTACTATTGGAATAGCTGGGTCAAGTAGACTGGGAAAGACTGTACTTCGAACTTGGACCAAGTAGTTCCTCTCCTGAGGTGTTCATACCCCTGGCCTTCCCTAGTCACTCGTGGGAGAACCATCCTTTGAACTTGCCCCATGTAGTTCCTCTCCTGAGGGGTCCATACCTTTAGCCTCACTCTGATCTCTCATGGGAGGATTATACTCTGAACTAAGTAGAAGATCCGTTCATGAAGTCCGCACCATAGAGAAGTGTGTCCATCAAGGAGTGTGCAGTGACTATGCTCTCGTTATACTTAAGTCATCATCCAGCAACTCTTTTGGGGTATCATTACATTTTGTTTGCTGTGTGCAAAGCCCTTCCTTGTGAACCTTTCTTTAAAGCTAATTATAAACTGTGGTGGTCACCATTTTTGTTTAGCCCATTAGGTTCAAATATCAAGTTTGATAACAACTTTACCCAGGTTTACCCAAGTGGAGTGTGGCCACGGCGCTCCAGTTCTCCAGTTATGAATTGGAGATATGCAATATATGTTACAAATTTATACATTTTTTTACCTTTATTAACACATTTATTAATTTAGTGTTTTGTTGAGTCTAAGGCCATTTCATCAGATATAATGTAGGCCAACTTCTCGTGTAGCGCTACTTGTGTGCCAAGAATTCCTGCCATAGAGGATGCAAAACACAGAAGGTCTCCATAAATGCGTTAATAAAGCCTTTTGTGAGCACACTTCCAACCCACAAACAGAGAAAAGAAGTGCCTTGACCACACCCTACCAGCCCATACAGAGATTTTTTTTTTTTTTAAACAATACTGAAATAAAATACAGACACCTACCCAGTTCAAAGATTTTCCTATTACCTAGAGAGCAACCAACAAGCAAAGAAACATAAACATATTCTCCACAAGCGAAGGAACAGGTTGCTGACCATATATTTGGTCTGAAGCAACCACAAAGTAGTGGGTAAACATTCTTGTCTCTTGGAAATGTTTTTCATAACCCTAACCCTACAACACCATGTTGTGTTCTCATATGTCTCTGTCCCTTCAACTTTTTATTTTCCCGGCCTTTCTTCTTAAAGCTTCATATTAAAAGTTTATACCCATGTTGATTCAGCATAACAGAAGACTCCACTTATACCAATGACAGGTACACTTAAAGCGGTCAGGTGAATGTACATACATTTTCTTGCAGCGATTCTCACCCAACTTGCCAAACCTTCCTTCAACACTGACAGCCTCAGTTAGACAAAATGCTCCAGGCAGGAAATGTCACTGCTCTCGTCACGTTTTTAATGTACTTCATTCATTTCGGGGAAATGTAAACGTGATTGCTTTATCCTGCAAGCGTGTGCACCTCTGGAATAATGTTTGCCTTCATGTAAATTGCGTGTTGTGGGGAAAGATCCCTGACACTCAGCAGCCAGTCACCAATCAGGAGCTGCGATCAGTCACACTTCGTTGTACATGCATCACATCATCACAGCTCTACACATCACAAGCCAAAAATGCAGTGACTTACTCTAACCCCTTTAGGGCCCGGGATTCCTTCTGGTCCAGCTAAGCCCTGTGATAAAGAGAGAGAGAGATGTTAGTTCCCCATTGAGACGCCTCTCTTATTGTCTCTTGCATACAATGCGTGGAGTTTTTGTGTTTTGCCTCTAGTAATGAATTTCTTCACCGCTAACCCGCAAACAGCTTCATCCTTATTTGTGAGTTGACTGAACAGAAAGGCATGCTGCTTTGGTTTATCTAATGTGGAATATTTAGGTATCTCACATGTAACAAATTAATAAGAGTTAACGCGGCACGCCAAGAATGTCCTTTGTGTAATTTTAATACTTCATTAGGAAGAACGCGGACTCTGAGTATCGTTAACCCATTCAGTGCCTCTAATTAAGCAACATGCTGGGGTTGTTTGATAAGGGTGTTGTCTCATAGCCACCAATCAAGTATTAGTTTAAAAAAAGTGACAGCTGGCTGCTAATTGGCTGCTGTGGACAACTTTATTTCCCCTAGAACCCATATGTTTACCAAGCATATACCAGAAATGCGGCAATTTTTTTTGTCTTTTTTTTTTTTAAAGTGGAACTTTAGTGATAAAGTTGGCAAACAGACAGGATTTTTTTGCAGAAGAGACAAACTATGGGGGAGATTTATTAAAACGGGTGCACATAAAATCTGGAGCAGCTGTGCATCAAAACCAATCAGCTTCTAGGTTTAAGCCTAGTTTCACACTGAGGGCGGGTTTGAACTCATGCGAGTTCAGCTAAACTCGAACTATTTCAAAATTGTATTTTCAGTCCGACTTCAGGGGCGATTTCACAGACGTATGTGCGGGTTCCTGCACAGATGTCCATTGAAATCTCCACCCTGAAGTTGCCAAAAGAAGTACAGAAACTACAAACTACAAAGTCGGCATCGCACCTATTCAGACGGATCGATTTGGACGGTTCCACTGCTGGCAATTGGCTCCGATATGACATGCGATTTAACATGTCAAATCGCAAGTAAAAACGGACCAATGTGAACGTGGGCTAAATGTCAAAGCTTATTTAAACCAGCTAAAGTTAGAAGCTGAATGGTTACTATGCACAGCTGCACCAGATTTTGTGTGCACCATTTTTAGTAAATCTCCCCCTATGTCTCTTCTGTATTAAAGTACTTTAGCTGCTGTATGCCCTGCAGGATGAGCTGAGAACATGCAGCTCAATGGTGTACAATTTCACCAATGCCAGATGATTAAACTCTCTCTGAAAATGGCAGAGGACCAGTGCCCTGCCCAGAAGACAATTGGTCAAAGATCTCAGCAGTCGGCAAGGCGTTCCGGGGACACTGCAGCACTGAACAGAAGGTGAGTTTAGTTCCGCTTTAAAGGAAACCTGTTATGACAGAAGTTATAGTTCCCTGAGTCAGTGCTGCAGTCTGCTACAAAACCCACACACATTGCACTTTCAGGTTATTAAAAGAAACCCTATCACCAACTTAAAATAAAATGCAGTTAAAAGCACAAAAAATGTTTTTAAGTGATTGTACAGTCTTAAGGTTTATACCTTAATGCATTCTAAACATTAGGGTGAAAAAAATTATTTTTTGCTACAGCTTCCCCCAGACCTCCCCTTTTTCTTACCTGAGCCTGATCTGATCCAGCGATAAGCACGAGCCCAGTGGCTACAGCCGCTGTCTCTCTCCTCGTTGGACAGATTGATAGCAGCAGGAGCCATTGGTTCCCCCTACTGTCAACAAAATCCAGTGACATGGGAGCATGGGACAGGGCCGAGTCCTGCTGTCCATGTCAATGGACGTAGCAGCGAGACTTAGGAGCATGGGTGCCACCATGGAAAGTGGCTTTCCATGGGTGCACCAGATGAAGGGGAGGAACCAGAAGCGCTCACGGGGCACCTCAGAAAAGGAGGATCCAGGCTGCTCTTAGCAAAACCCTTGGTAAAAATAACATGTATGTTATTTTTATTAAAAAAAAAAAACAAAGTGAAACCTTTCCATAAACATTTTTATATCTTGCTAGCAAATTTGGCTACTTCAAGAACAGTCACTTTCCTTGCACAGCCCCCTTTACCCCTTTACCCTTGCACTCCTCTTCTGGTAATGTCTAATTATTGTCTGTGCTGGCCCAGCTCCTCTGCTTCGTCCCTCACCTACCTACATACATTTTTTTGTAGCTGCCGGGGAAGAAGTGAAGGAGAATACTATAGAGCAGTGATGGCGAATCTATGGCATGCAGACCCCTCTCTGTGGGCACGAGAAAGCCGCCACCACTGCCCGCACTGTGACAAGGGGAGAAGGGAGCACGGGCTGTCAGTATATTTCCCCAGTTTACCCCCCTTCTTCTGTCTGGGACAGGGACAAAGCAGTGCTTGCAGGGATCGCCGCCACTCTGATTCCTCCTGCCTCCCCATTGGCTGAAGCCAGGGACCAATGAAGAGCCAGGACAAGTGAACCATGGGACATGTAGTCCCGGAAGATTATGGCTCCTTTTTAATAAAATAACAAATGCTTGCAGGGATCGCCGCCACTCTGATTCCACCTGCCTCCCCATTGGCTGAAGCCAGGGACCAATGAAGAGCCAGGACAAGTGAACCATGGGACATGTAGTCCCGGAAGATTATGGCTCCTTTTTAATAAAAGAAAAACTATAGCCCCAGCATGCCCTGTAAAAAAAGAGGAGGGACAGCCTGGAGCCCCGGGAAAAAAAGGGCTGAGAGAGAAGGGAGAACAAGGGTGAGAGGAGTGTAAAGACAAGAGTGAGAGGAGGCTGAGGTGGTTCAGGAGGGAGGGAAAGCCTAAACCACAACAGCCCCTGAAGCTGAACCAGCCAGTGAGGAGCAAGAGGAGGATGGTGAGAGGACAACATCAAGAGTGAGAAGGGTGATCAAAGGCACCAACAAAAGGAGAAGCTGCTGCCAGGCACACTGACATTGGATGCCGGAGCCGTGTGAGTGCTGACTACAATCCCTCGGAGTGTGCGATCATCACCTGGGTGGCTGGGTGGCTAAGTGTCTGCAGTTTAATTGCAGTGTTGGCACTTTGAAAAAAATAAATTGGTTTTGTGATGATGTTTGGGCACTCGAGGCTCAAAAAGGTTCGCCATCACTGCTATAGAGTGTCACTTGAGTGCCAGCTCTGAGTGTGCTGGAAATGTTGACATCAGGTCAAAGATGGCCGTGCCCAGCAGCAGTCTCAGGCCTTTTAGAACTCTACACAAGGAGCCTTTTACTGGTAAATTACACGTATAAAACACACTAAATTCTCACATGATTTTATGGTGATTGTTGTTAAAATAAATAGTCTGGTTACAAAATCTAAAACTGGAAACATTTTTTTTTCACTTTTGTAAGCATTATTTATATACTACTTTTGCAAGTATATTTTATATATGTTGTTTTTTCCAGTATAACTCCAATTACAATAGTGATTAAAATCAAATTACAACTGCTTTAGGAAATGTTCAATTTTTATTTTTTATGTTCCTATTGGCTGTAAAGGACAAAATGGACAAAAACTTTGTTCAGTTCAGCACAAACGCTGCAACCCATTGAAAAACCTAGAATATTTTCTGCCTTCTCTCATTTTTAATTGAACTTCAAGATAATCATTTAAAAGAGAACATACAATGCCCAGTCTTTTTCTACTGTCATATTAAATAGTCCAATATTGAACAATCTGGACAAAATGTGTGGGTGTCTTAAAATAAACTTGTTATGGGGAAAATACTGGGACTGCCAATGCTGACCTATTTATGAAAATGCTAGTTGCCTGGCTGTTATAATGACCTGCTAGCTTCAGTACCAGCTCCAGAAAGCATAAACCTGGAGCAAGCATGAAGATCAGGTATGTCAGATAAAATTCAGAAATTCTTATCTGTATGCCTGTTGCATGTCAAGGGGGTTCATTTACAAAAGTAGTAAAAAATATTGCCTGGGCTTAGTTTTAATTGAATTGTACTGTAACCATACTGTCTCCGTTTACTTTGTAAAACGCAGCTAGCACTATACAAATCCTGTATGGATATTTGCAGTTTGAAAGGGAATTTTCAATCTGCAGGGACTTTTTCCTCCATTTAGTGAAAAAAGCATTTTTGCTTGCACATAACTGATGGATGATGGAAGTCAGCAAAATGTCACCTTATTCCCTAAGCTTAGAGAACATTCCCTTGCAAACTGAACAGCCTATTTGCCTTTAGTAAATCAACCCTAATGCTGTAGTAAAGCAAAAAAGGGGCAGGCAGAAAAAAAAACCCACTAAAGCCCCTTTTACACAGGCGATTCGATCCGCTTGTCAGACCTGATCGGATGTTCCCTGCATCCCTATGGGACTGCGGGTGTCAGCGGAGACCTCTCTGCTGCCACCCGCTGCTATCCGATTTGATCCTGTCCGTGAAATCCGGACGCATGGAAACCCTATTTTCAATCCGTCTGGAGGATCAGGTCAGATGGGATCGGATGAGAACGGACAGGCGGCCTGTTCTCATCCGATCTCCCCATAGAGGACAGCAGGGATCTGACAGCTCCATCTCTGCACACAGAGTGGAGACGGAGCTGTCATCCGCCTGCTCAGCGTGGATTGGTGGATCAATCCCCCGCTGAGCAGAACGGACTCCGCCGGGCAGTGCGCCCATGTGAAAGGGGCCTTAGGCAGCAAATGTCTCTCTTGAAGCAATACAGCTTCCTTCAGCAGTGCTGGATGCTCCCTCCATCCTCTGCGGTTCCATCCTCTGGCCCTTATGTCACTACAGATCACAGTTGTGATGAAGGAACCGATGAGTGCATTTAACACCCCCAGAAGTGTTTAATAATGAAGAGAAATAGATGAAAGATTGGAGACATGGCCCAGAGAGGTAAGTTTAAAACGTTCCAATATTTTTTTGGTGTTACTTAAATAAGAACGTCCCCCTTTCTGCCCCTCCCTCCCGTAAATAGAATTCCGAAAACTGATCCTTGTCGCAAAAAAAATACATTCACTTACCTACCAGACAATGGAGTTCAGTGCTGTCTTGGATGAAGGAGAGGTTCTCTCTTTAGCCTTCTAATCCAGCTCCAAGAACCTCTACTTCTACTCCAGAGCCAAGGGACAACCTCTGCTTCATCCAAGACATACCGCAGGGGTCTCTGCCAGACCTGCAGCATGTCTGCGCATGTAGAAGGGCCATGATGTCATCCTGGCCTAGGCCAGGATTAAGGATTTTAGAAAAAAAAAAGTTTTTACTACATATTTTGTTTTTAACTAATGTGTAAAAGGTGGGGGGGGGGGGGGGAGGCAGACGAGAGGAACTTACAAAAATTGGTAAAGTTCCGCTTTTAGCATGTCTGTAAGGGAAAGGCTTTATGCACATTCCTTCCAGCTTTGTGAAATGGGAAAAATGGCCACCTGATGTTGACAAATTTGTAGGCAAAATGCCAGAGGTGGGGGACTTGAGTCACATGACTTGACTTAAGTTACCAGTTTGAGGACTTGAGACTTGCTTGACTAAAATTTATAAAAGACTCGACTTGACTTTGACTTGGTATTCATGACTGGAGACTCGACTTTGACTTGAGACATATGACTCGAAATGACTTTACTTTTTTAAGTTATTAAATATTTGCATTTTCTCAAGATGTGTTAAAGCAAAATTAATGTGCCTGTTATGTTTCTGACACCACAGTCACTTAAAACACCTCAGTGTGTTCAGATTTTTAGGACACTGGCTGTTTAACAATGGAAATACTCAACATGTTTTTAGTGACTGTGGTGTTGAAACATGACCTGACGAAGGATTTTGAGCTGATTGGGCATTCAAAGTGTTTCTTTAATATAAATAACGTGAAGCTGCGCTAACAGATAATGAAGTGAGTAATTATGTGATATACAATATGTGAATGACACAAAAAAATACGATAATAATAAAAAATATAAAATATGTATAAAATAACAATTGATGTGCTATTTAAAATATCAGTAATCAAAAAGGATCATATAAAGAAAAGTCCCAAATTCAGTGCAACGCAAACAGAAGATGAAAAGTCCTCCACCACAACACAGGTAAGATTTCTTCCACGGTGCATATGAAGAATCACCCAATCTGAAGGCTTGCCAGATGTAGAATATATTACGCCAGACAACACTCATATGGATATTGGATAGTGGGTAGTGACCAAAACCATCAAAGGTTATCCCTCTCCCGGAGTAATGGTATACCAATACCAGGTTGATATTATCCAAAGAGCATGTAAAACATAGGAAGATCCATAGTGCAGCACGTTTAAAGGCTTTATTATTAATAAAAGAAATGCACTCACATAAGAAAATGTAATCACTCGTAACAAATAGCAGGCCGGCTGTACAACGCTGAACACTAATGCCCGTCCTTCCGGGTCCACATAGTGACGTCGACACGCCGGTCCCTATGCGTTTCGTCACAGGTGACGTCTTCCTGGGGGAGCGATTACATTTCCTTATGTGATTACATTTCCTTATGTGAGTGCATTTCTATTAATAATAATAAAGCCTTTAAACGTTCTACACTATGGATCTTCCTATGTTTTACATGCTCTTTGGATAACATCAACCTGGTATTGGTATACCATTACTCCGGGAGAGGGATAACCTTTGATGGTTTTGGTCACTACACACATCCAATATCCATAGGAGTGTTGTCTGGTGTAATGTATTCTACATCTGATAAGCCTTCAGATTGGGTGATTCTTCATATGCACCATGGAAGAAATCTTACCTGTGTTGTGGTGGAGGACTTTTCATCTTCTGTTTGCGTTGCACTGAATTTGGGACTTTTCTTTATATGATCCTTTTTGATTACTGATATTTTAAATAGCACATCAATTGTTATTTGATACATATTTTATATTTTTTATGTGTCATTCGCATATTGTTTATCACATAATTACTCTCTTCATTATCTGCTAGCGCAGCTTCACGTTATTTATTTCTTAAGTGTTATCCCACTATAAGCTGCTATTTTTTCTTTGTTTGGTATCAGCGCGGTTATTTTTTGTATTTGTTTCTTTAATATGCAAAGAAAAAAGCACTAAGCCGTTTTGTTAATGTTGAAAATAAAAAAAAAACCTTTCCTGACCACTGACTTTTAACTGATTTAAAGGTGAAAATTGGGGTAGATCAGTATTTTGACTTGATTTGTGACTTGACCAAAACAAATGACTTGACTTGACTTGCTTGACTTTTAGCAGGAACTCGACTTGACTTGCTTGCTTTTCGCCACAGTAACTTGGGACTTGCTTGAGACTTGCACATGTGTGACTTAAGCCCCGTACACACGTACGGATCGTCGTCATACAAACGTTCGTCTTTTCTCCCCGGGATGTCGGTGTCTGTTGAAAAGTGCAAAGACAGCACAAGGACAGCACAAGAATTTTGTCCGCAGACTTCAGCTGACTGCAGAAGTGATGTCATGTAATGGTTAACTTTCCCTGTGTTTTTTATTTCCTGAGCATGCCCAGTCTTGCAAATCTGCGGTCTGTCGGCTGATTTCTGTACTGACAGGCGAACAATCGTCCGTTCTGGTGTCCGCAGACAAAAATTTTCATGTTTGCAAGAAAGACTCTTGTCCGCGGATTGTGCGCAGACAGCTGTCGGAGGCACCATACTAACACGCGTACAATCGGCAGATCTTTCGTCCGCCGACGTTTGTATGACGACGATCCATACGTGTGTACGGGCCTTTACTCCCATGTCTGCAAAATGCCCTTTCCACACCCTTGTCATACTTTCATCATTTTAGAGAGGAAAGGCCATTCAATCATCATAAAGACATGCTTACATGCTTAATACAGCTGTCACCATCAACGGTGCGGGAAAACAACAATGGTAACAGATTTTCAGTGTGTACAAATTTTGTGCCAATATTGTTACATTCACCTGGCAGTACGTTTAATACAACTTTAACATTGCGGTCCTATATATTGATTATATTACGGTATATCATATACAGATCTATAGAGTCTACCTCCAGCAGTTATCTGTTTGTCACTTGGTACAGTGAGCAAGTCTGCTAAATGACAGCTGAAATAAAATTTGGGCAAGCTTGGCTAGAGTATTGAATATTCATAAGAAATTCTGAAAAAGCAGGGTATTTCAATATGTCAGTTTAATTTAAAATCCTTAAAAAAATGTTGCTTGATTTTGTATGATTCTGAGATTGAGCACCCCCCCACACACACACCTGTACTCTATCAGTGTCCACCATCAAGTAGATATAGGAGGAGTCCCTTGTGTATTAGCATCTCTCCCAGCAAGGAGTGTTGTCTCCAAGGGTTAGAGAGGCTGGATTCATCCTTTTTTATGGATAGTGTAGGACCCACTGACAATGGGGTACGTTGACATAGTGGTGGGCTTGAGCACTATATGGCCATATGGTGGGACCAAATCCCCATTTTTATTTATGGATTGTCTTCATATTTAATAGTCATTTCTTTTACATGTGTGCGCTATTCTTTTTTAATATGCATGTCACTTGGTTCATAGCTGCACCAGCTTTAGAAATACATGTTCAGGGTTTGCTCCCCCAACTTTTTGCTTGTTTAATATGATTTTGTATGATTGTCTTACCAATGTATAGAATGTTAATGTTCAATTTTTACAATAGTATATAAATGGAATGCAAACATTTTTCCTGACTGAGGACAACATTAATAGTCAGAGTTTACTTTGATCAGATAAGCAGCAAAAAAAAATTTCCATCCCGAGCCTTCAAATTTTCTCTATGGTTAAAAATGATTACTAACCTTTCCTCACTAACTATTACAAAACCATTCAAATGTTCAGAAAACAATTTTTTGCATCAAATTCTACTGCTGTACGGCCAGCTTTATCAAATACCATAATGCATTCCGGCTATACAGACCCTTCTTGCATTGTGGAAAGGAACAGTAAAGTACAATCACTGTATAACACTGTTTAATGTAAACAGAAAATATGTCTGCCCTATGTACATATATTTATAGATGACTCAAGCACATAAGGTTTTTAAAACATCAAAATTCTTTGATAATTAAATCATTTGCATTAAACAGATTTTGTTTATGTTTTGCCAAAAAAAAAAAAAAAAACTTTTAAACTCAATAGATTTCCTTTAAATACTCGGTTAGTTGTTTTGAAAGAAAAAAAGAACTGACAACAGAAAACAAATTCCAAGCTTCTGGAATAAGTTAAAAAAGGAAAATAAACATTTGGAATGGGTAACATCACTGATTCCCCGGTTTAAAAATAAGCAATGCAATCATTTACACATTGACATGCTAACAAAAGTTAGGATATAAACAATTTTTGTATTTCAACAGTTCACAATTATACAGACTAACGCATCAGACCTAAAAAATAGGGCAATTGTAAGGGAAAGGTAGGGCCAGATCCAAAAGAGGGATCCCCACTACAAGACAGCTGGGTGCTGTGCTCTAAAAGTCAGTACACCCAGAAGTGCTATTTTAGTTATAGGAGGAGCCTAGTGGGCTACATTTCCTTTCTTATACATCTTAGATATTACAAGGAGTTTTCCCCATCATAATTCCTGACTCTGTTCCTGTCCACCTGGTAATGCTGGGACCTGTAAACGGCAGGTGTGCAGTCCCCAAGAGATATCAGAAAGTGTCAGGTGGTTTAAAGTGGAATTCCACCTAAAATAAAAAATGTTCCCTTTATTTATTTTTTTAAAATACAATAAACGTTTTTATATTAAGCACTAATTGGATTGCTAAATGTTTGATTAGAAACAACTACGAGCTCCAAGGGGGAACCTATAACTCCGCTTAGGGAAATTATGCCATCATCAGTGTCCAGACATGCCCGCTAGCTTTAAAATTGAAAAGATGGGGAAATGTGGTCATGTGACAGGCAATAAATGGCATTAAAAAATGATATAAAAAAAACAGCGACTTTTTGAATTTTTGAGCATAAAGATGACTTTTGTTTACATCAATGTTTGTGGGGGAGTATGCACTGTTTTTAGATTTCCTTACACTTTAACTTTCCAACACCTACCAATGTTTTTGGTGGACTGACCTTTTGAGCAAACCAGGCCAGAATCTCCAATGCAATTGAGCTGGTGAATTTTTTTTCTTGAATAGAGATCTTTCTTCCGGAAATTTTATAAAGTCCATTTAAGATATCTGATTTAAAGCCCAAGTGCTAATGAAGGGTTATATCCTGACCCCAGGAAAAATGTTGACTACTGTTGTTTTTTCTGTTGTCACACTGCTATTAACAAAGAATTTCACTATTTCTATGCTCTGCCTTTTGAATTGACATTGACCTCTAAGCAATCACTGGTCATACTATATAAATACCTGTATACAACTGCATGACTACAAACATAATTGTGCAATCAGATAAAACAATTAGAAGTGATATTAATGTCTATGAGACATATGGAGTGATTTTCATTGGCACTAAACCTTTTCCTCTACCCATTGCAGTATGATAAGAAGAAAAATGATTCAGTTGCTCTTTAAGGCACCTTATAGTGTACTTAAAATATTCTAAAGTGCCTTTTATTCTGTTTTATTGTATGTAATTTTAACATACTTTAAGCACTATTTAGGACACCTCAAAGAGTCACTCCCCCCAAAACTTATCTTTCAAGTTACATTACAGCTTGATAAATTAGGACCATATTCACAAAGACACTTGGCATATGGCAGACACACACCTTTATTCCACTAGGTCTAAAGCAATATGACCTCATCATGTTGTGTCTGGCGACTCTGCCCTTCCTGTTTCTGGTGTCTGCTACCACTGCTGCTATAAGTGACCCCACTTATGCTGCAGGCTGTCCAGCAGTCACTTTTCTGGCTCTGATACTTACTAACTACAGTTTTATCAATGTAAAATCTTCCAGCTCTAAATAAGGGGACACAAATTCTGAAATATGTATCTTTTAATATCAAATAAATGTATTTAATTTTTTTAAAGATCAGTGTTTAATTTGAGTTTCTTTTCAACACACACAAATTGCTGCTCCTGACAGGTATGTTATGGAGGTTCAAAGGGTTCCCCCTTCATCAGGGCTTAACAATTAACCAGTATCTCGAGCATAAATACTAATTACCCCTCAGTATCCCTCCAATTTTATCAGCCGACTTTATTCAACAGTAACAAGCCCCAATAAAAGGAAACCCTTTGAACCCCCCAAAACATGTTGGCCATTTGTGATATAAGAGTTTCACGCAAAGAGCTGTCCTTGGGCCACCACTTCTGGAAGAGCTGACTAAGAAGAACTGCTTTATAGTGCCTAGGGCTTGACTGAGAACACCCCCTGCTTTAGAAGATCCAGCAGCCCAAACCTTTCCTCTACTTCAGCAATAAAAAACCTAAAAGTGTTGCTAATTCTTCTCCACTCTATCCAAAACTAATACTAAAAGCTTTGGGTCCAGATACAGTTTTGCTCTTCACTTTTTTATTGCAAAACATTTTTTTTTGTGTTTTGGTCTAGCAGTTTTGATTACGAGAGAACCTTTTACAAGGTTCCTGGACCCTATTCTTCATCTCACAGGAGGTGAAGGAGGAAGAGAATTGAGGTCCTAAAACCCCTAGGAGAAAAAAATGCAACTGAAAAGAGCCAACAATGAATCTGCTAATCATCAAATTTACGCCTGACAGGTTAATGTAATACCAGATTCAGAGTAAAATGAATTCCAGATAACTAAAGCACACAGAAACACACAGATGAACTGAATATAGCTACTTTCAGGGAGTTCACATAAGGCTGAAACCCATTTCGAGTCCCCCTTTTAAAGGGTCAGTCTATCCAAATGTTATATTTTATTTGTAGATGACATCTGATTTCAACTAACTTCCTGTCCACCTGGGAACTTTGAGTGTTCCCACCCACTGTTTTGTGCTCTGGCTCCCCCTGTTGCATTCACAATAATATCAAGTAAATTACAAAACCCTCAGGAGAGTCGGAGCCCCTCATAATGACCACAGCTGGTGTGCAGACCCAGGAAATGAATGACATCACAATGTACGTACTATGCATTACCATGTTACCGCAACATGCATGTGTGTATGAGCCATAAAGCTTTTAGTTGCTTTTATGCTTCCAACAGTGATGTCTGCAGTGCTGAGTTGATAATCTAACAAGGACCCTCATTGGTTATTGTGTCATTAAAAAATGTGTACAAAATGATTATGATTATTATGATTATTTTTTTAACCGTTAAGGCCAGAGCAAATTTTCTTTTTGTATAGAGTGCGGATTGAGCTGCGGGACAGTTTCTCTGTACACTCTGTGTGGTGGCTGTTCACTTGTCAGCCAATAACAGTTAAGCACAGTTACTGCACCTGCCTGCCAGGGTAACCCGGAGCCCCTGCAACGCCATCTGTGCCAGGAAGTCCCTGCAAAACAAGAACGCTAAATTAAAGATAATAAGCAATAATAAATGTACTTGCATAAATGTGGAAACAAGTAATACAAACACAACAAAAAATGGAAATATAATATTTTTACTTTAAATGTAATGTTACTTTAAAGCTGAAGTTTATTCTGACTTATATTTTGTCTTTTTTTGGTTCCTTCTTTTCACCATTCATCAACATGTTACTTACATTTTTAAGACCTTTGGTCTTGACCCTCTGCCATCCAACCCAAGTGTTTTTGCATTGCCATACACATCTATCAGAATGCAAAACCTGCTGGAAGCAGGTCAAATACACTCATTAATAAATTCTGATTGATCTTAGCATCTCAAACTGTCAAGCTGATGCCATGAACCAAGCAAAAAGGAAACCATCTACCGTATTCAAAGCAGGTGTATAAATTTCAAACTGTCCAAATGCGATAGGATCAAGTATGCAGCAACGATGATCAGTAATCAGACATTTTTTTAATTTTCTTTGAGTTTCAAAAATAAACTGTATTTTTGCAATATATTCATTCCTTTAAAATATCCGGGGACACCAAGCAATTTTGCAAATATAGCCTTTCATTTCTGACTTTCTTTGCACTTTTAGAGCTGTCGACATAGGCCTTGTCATTGTCAACATGGTGATGTTTACATTTAGCCTGTCTGAATCTGCACTATACCTGCAAACAGAAGTAAAGACAATAAATTAATTTGATTTACATGCCTGTTTGATTCTGTGTCTTAACTTCCAGGAGCTTGAAATATATGTTTCAATGGTGCAGTGCACTGGTGTAATCACTGGATATCACAAACTGCTTGAAGCAGGCAGACCCTACCCATTCCCCCATTATATGTAATTCTAGAAGGTTAATTGTGGAAAGCAAAATGCAATTTTAAGTGGGCCAATGATGTCTTCCTTGATCTCAGTCATGACCTGCAGACCTTTACCACTCAGATAGGTGATCTGAATGCAAACAGAGCAATGTTTATATTGGCACAAAAAAAGACAGAAATGTTAATGTTGTAGTTGATTGTTATTAATGGATATATAATAAAAGTGCAAATGTGTATAGTACAGTGATCTGAGCACATTCTGATGAGGCCTGGTGTTCTTCATATGCCCAGGCTCAATTTTATGGAATGTCCAGCTGACTTTTACTAATAACAGCCGATAGGTGCGATAAATCTGCCCTCTCATACATGAACACGACGCAGGGAAACATATGTAACATTATGAATCTGGCGGCATGGTGCTGTGTATAATGTTCTGTTAGACTTGGCATCTCTCTAACTTCCAAAGACACTGCCAAGCCACAGCTAATGTGGTTGATTTAATAAGTGCACAGCAGACATGTAAATGGAAAATGAAACACCAAAGCGACAAGCTACTGTTACACAGGATCTCCGGTGAAATGTGCAGGCCCAAGGGATGTCTGTATTTTTCTAATAAGTGCTGCCATGTTTACTGGGAGACGTACAAATAGAGGAGCCTAATGTAAACCCGCAATATTATTTGGCAGAATAGCAGAAATGATGGAAAATCAGCAAATATGTTAAGGGTTTTGGGTAATGTAAGTGATGCATGTAACCGCTCATTTCATGATGTTTTCAAAAATAATAATATACTTTTCCAGTTTAACCTAATGATCTGTGAATACTCCCCAGTATGCTCCAGATAGTATTTCAGGTACGTGTAGTACTTTGTGTGATCATGTTAACAAGCTCAGACTTTTGCACTTAAACAAAACTAAAACTTTGCCCATAAATGAAAATATACAGGTTCTCTTAACAGGAGATACAATAAGTACCCTGTGATGGAAAAGGGAAGAGTATCAAGTGTTCCTCCCATACCTGAAAAAACGGAGTATTTCTCATAGCTTAGCAGGCAGTTTGAGGGGATAGTTGAAGGTAAGTACAGGATGGTTTTGGTGGCTGCTATATTTGTTAATTTACCTTGTTAACCCAGTTACAGTTATACTGTACATGTGAGGTTTGTTTTGTTCCGAATGAAAATTTGGACAAAATTTTCATTATTCGGAAATTCTGAGACATCAGTAACCAATTTCAAAGAATCTGAAATAAACATTAACAAAATAAACTAAATGCATTTGTTTCATTCGGATGTTTGAAGCATCCGAATGAAACAAATTATTTAGATTACGCTGAGAGCAGAATATAAACAAACCAGTGTTGGCATTAAAAAATGTAAAACAAAAATTAAAAAATGTGCCCCCCCCAATCTATACCAGACCTGAAGGGCCTGGATTTTAAGGGGACCCCCCATACTAAAATGATGATAAAAGGGCCTCCTCTCCACAGCCCTGGGTGGTAGTTCTGGAATGAGTATGGTACCCCTACTCATTTACCAAAAAAAGTGTAAAAAAATAAATAAAAACACAGAAATACAGTTTTTGTCCGTTATTAATATTATTTATTATTATATCCTTTAGTCCTTTTTTAAAAAACAAAAACATTGCCCCCAAAGTAAATCCAGTGCCAATCACGATGAACGCCACTGCCGACCCTTAAAAAAAAAAAAAAAAGCTGCGCACCCATCAATTGCCTCCTGGCGCCTGATATCCCCAGTTCCTACCGACGTTAAATAAGCAAAAGGGGGGGGGGGGGTCACCCAATGACAGGTGACCCTACTCCTTTGTTTATTCACCATTGGCATTGGGAACCGGGCTGTCATTTATGTCTAGGTAACCCTTTTACTTTGCCCTACATGGGCAAAGAAAATAGTCACTTTAAGGGCTGATTCACATCAGATGGTGTCCAGTGTGTTTTTACTCTGCATCAAAAATGCATGCACAGTGTTTACCATTTATTCTAACAGAATAATCAGAATGTATGAAAACGCACCACAACGTACACTGTCCTGGAAGAAGGAAGAAGTGGATGGATGCCATTCGACCCAGAAAGAAAGCAGAGGCATGGGGGAAGAATGGGTACATTTAATCTGATTGGCACAAAGTCCAATACAAGTATAGAACAGAATACATCACTTTAACTCAGCATGCCATTTGGCTTTAACTGGCTTAATAAATAACTGAGGCTGGAATGGGCCTTATTATTTATTTCTACAATGTAAGGTTTTTATGCTCAGATCTTTTTAGCTTTTTGGTGGTGTGCTGGGGATTCCCATTGGACTGTACATTGTTTACTTTTAGACTAGGTCAGTGTTAATGAACAGCATGACTGGACATTTAAGGACATCTCATCCCCATAGTGCTGTTGGTCAGATCTGTAACCCATTCAGAACATTAATAAGTACCTTGGTGCTAATTTATTTTATCAACATAAAAATGAGACAGACCACTCCAGGCTATGAGCAGCTGCTTGCCAAATCATTTTAATAATGTCTGCCTTGATATTAATTTAGGCACACCTCGACTTGTTATAGCACATACTGGAAGATATTGCTAAAAGCAATTTTGATAAAAACATACTTTTTTCAATAATATTTAGTAATAATTAACACTGAAAAAAACTTGGAAAAGCGAGGCGCCGGATATATGTCAGGAAAGAACATTGTTGTCAGAGGTTTTGCGACACCCACCCTAGTCCAAACAGATTTTATTTCTCATGTGAAAAAGGCCATTTGCTGCCAGAAATATTTAAGCTTAAAAGGAATTCTGGTAGAAAAAAAAAATAAGTATTTCCATGCTATTATAATAGTTGCTGTTTAACAATAGGCAAAATACCCTCTCCAAACGCAGAAAAGACATCAGTATATACAGTATCTCACAAAAACGAGTACACCCCTCACATTTTCCAAAATATTTTATTATATCTTTTCATGTGACAACACTGAAGAATTTACACTTTGCTACAATGTAAAGTAGTGAGTGTACAGCTTGTATAACAGTGTAAATTTGCTGTCCCCTCAAAATAACTCAACACGCAGCCATTAATGTCTAAACCACTGGCAACAAAAGTGAATACACCCCTAAGTGAAAATGTCCAAATTGGGCCCAAAGTGTCAATCATTTGTGTGGCCACCATTATTTTCCAGCACTGCCTTAACCCTCCTGTGCATGAAGTTCACCAGAGCTTCACAGGTTGCCACTGGAGTCTTCTTCCACTCCTTCATGACGGCATCACGGAGCTGGTGAATGTTAGAAACTTTGCGCTCCTCCACCTTCTGTTTGAGGATGCCCCACAGATGTTCAAAAGTGTTTAGGTCTGGAGACATGCTTGGCCAGTCCATCACCCTTACCCTTCTTTAGCAAGGCAGTGGTCATCTTGGAGGTTTGTTTGGGGTCATTGTCATGTTGGAATACTGCCCTGTGACCCAGTCTCCACAGGGAGGGGATCATGCTCTGCTTCAGTATGTCACAGAACATGTTGGCATTCATAGTTCCCTCAATGAACTGTAGCTCCCCAGTGTCGGCAGCACTCATGCAGCCCCAGACCATGACACTCCCACCACCATGCTTGACTGTAGGCAAAACACACTTGTCTTTCTATTCCTCACATGGTTTCCACCACACACACTTGACTCCATCTCAACCAAAAAAGTTTGTCTTGGTCTCATCAGACCACAGGACATGATTCCAGTAATTCATATCCTTAGTCTGCTTGTCTTCAGCAAACTGCTTGCGGATTTTTTGTGCATCATCTTTAGAATAGGCTTCCTTGCATACAAGTTTGATGCAGTGTGTGTTGTATGGTCTAAACACTGACAGGCTGAGCCCCCACCACTTCAACCTCTGCAGTAATACTGGCAGCACTCATACGTCTATTTCCCAAAGACAACCTCTGGATATGATGCTGAGCACGTGCACTCAACTTCTTTGGTCAACCATGGCGAGGCCTGTTCTTAGTGGAACCTGTCCTGGTAAACCACTGTATGGTCTTGGCTATCGTGCTGCAGCTCAGTTTCAGGGTCTTGGCAATCTTATTATAGCCTAGGCCATCTTTATGTAGAGTAACAATTCTTTTTTTAGATCCTCAGAGAGTTCTTTGCCATGAGATGCCATGTTGAACTTCCAGTGACCAGTATGAGAGAGTGAGAGTGATAACACCAAATTTAACACACCTGCTCCCCATTCACACCCGAGACACTAACGAGTCACATGACACCGGGGAGGGAAAAAGGCTATTTGGATCCAATTTAGACATTTTCACTTGGGGGGTGTACTCACTTTTGTTGCCAGCGGTTTAGACAAAAATGACTGTGTGTTGAGTTATTTTGAGGGGACAGCAAATTTACATTGTTATACAAGCTGTACACTCACTACTTTATATTGTAGCAATGTGTAATTTCTTCAGTGTTGTCACATGAAAAGATATAATTAAATATTTACAAAAATGTGAGGGGTGTACTCACTTTTGTGAGATCATGTAATTCTGTTTTTGCTGGCAATTAAAGAGATTCTGTCACTTAAGAGCAAAGTGAAAGTGAAAGGTTTACTTTTTAGAAGACCCACCTATCCATACTTACCTTCCCTGCACTCCCCTGATGCATAGTTGCTACATCAGGGTGTGGAGCCCCAGCCTTGTATATGCACTATGAGTTGACACCGGGAATATTTTTGCTCCTACTCCTTACTCCTTACATGGTGGTGTTCAGGTCTGGCCATTGATTGCTAAGGCCCAAGCACATACTCCTAGGAAGAGGTCATGTTCTCTTTTATATCCCAAAGGAACAGGTAATTACCCAGGACTCGGATAGAACAAAAGACCAGCAGCAGGGCACAGCAAAGGTAAGTACCAACAGGTGGGATTTATTTTACAAAATCATCTGTTATTCTTTCCTGTATAGGCAGAGTTACATCTTTGTCTATAGTATGCCCCACCCAATTCATTTTAAAATGTACATTTCAGAAAAAACATTTAGAGATCTGTTAATGTCCTAAAACAAAGACTATAGCAGTGATTAACTTAGAAACTTCCTTCAATGTTCCCTAATCAGGGTTTTAAGCAAATTCCAGACAGCTCCTCCTGTGGTATTAGTAGGGTCTGTTTTCTAAATCTTGTACTGTGCAATCTCCCTTTCTTTTTTCCTGAAGTATCACCAACCGGATTCACAATTCCATGGAAAGTTTGAATCCAATTGGTGGATATGAGAAACTCACTGCTTGAAAACCCGTAGAGGCAAACTGGCAGAGACTACTTAAAGTGAATAACCGCCCCCAAATTTTTTCTTAGTTTTGGATACAGGCGGGAAAAAGTAAGACCCCTGTCAGTTTTTTTTCTGTCTGTGCCCCATTGAAAAATTATCCAGGGGCATACGTACAGGGTTTACAGAGGTCACAGCCGCTGCAGGAGGAAAAACTGAGGGCATCGGTTCCTCTACATGCTGCAAAGCCGACCCTTCTCTCCATTTCCTGCAGTGATCAGGCTCCTGTGCATTCCCTCGGCCCCCATAATCCCCTGCGGCGCCGCCAGGTTCCCCCTTCCCCTTTCCCACCGGCTGCTATGGAGGATGCTTTCAGGATGGAGAGTGGGGAAGCGGCCAGTAAATGATCACTGACTTTGTCCATTCATAGCTGTGTTTACTATGCTTCAGTTTATGAATGACTAGAGTTATTCCTGTTCATTAACTCTGTGCTGCTGAGACTGCAGAGAACGACATTGAGGGCTTGTCATAGAAACATAGAAAAGTGAAGGCACAAAAAAGACAGAGTAGTCCGTTGAGTCTGCCCAATTTCTTTTTGTTTGTTTTTTATTTTTTTCGTTAACTTTTGAGTATAGATCAATGTTTGTCCCAAACATATTTGAAGCCATTTACTGTTGACTGTCTCACTACCTCTGCTGGAAGTTTATTCCAAGCATCAACTTGCCTTTCAGTAAAATAACACTTTCTATGATTAGTTTAGAACGTTCCTCCAGTTAGTTTGAATTCATGTCCCCATGTTCTTGATTTTGGTTTTAAATTGAAACAAACTGCCCTCCAGAATCTTATTCACCCCCTTGATGTATTTAAAGGTTTAAGGTCTCCCCTTTCCCTTCTTTCCTCCAGACTGTACATATTAAGTTTCTGAAGTTGCCCTCAAAATGTTTTATCACCCAAACCTTTCATCATTTTTATTACCCGTCTCTGGACTCATTCTATCTTAACGATATCTTTTTGTAAGTGAGGTCTCCAGAGCTGGACACAGTATTCTAAAGAAGGTCTCACTAAAAATCTATATGGAGGAATCAGGACCTTCTTCTTCCTGCTGGTGTTCCAGTGATGCATCCTAGAATTCTATTTGCGTTTCCCATTGCCTTGTCACACTGTTTGCTCATGTTGCAATTATCTGAAATATGTACCCCAAATCTTTTTTTTTTCTGTAGTGCTGGCTAACACTGTACCCCCAATTTTGTACTCTGTCAAAGGATTCTTTTCCCTAGATCCATTATTTTACATTTAGAAACATTGAATTAAAATTCCACGGCTTTGACCAATCTTGCCAAATCATGTTCCATGTTACAGACACCTCTAGGGATATCAACCCTCTTACACACCTTTGTATCATCAGCAAAAAGACATACTTTACCCAACAAACCATTAGTTATAACACTTACATGTAGATTAAATAGAATAGGACCTAGCACAGCGCCTTGTAGTACACCACTAGTGACTGGACTCTGTTCAGAGTAAACCCCATTTACAACCACACTTTGGTATCTACCCTTTAGCCAACTGCATATCCACTGAATGCAGTTGGCTAAAGGATAGATAGCAGAGTGTTGTTGTAAATGTAGTTTACTTGGACAGAGACCATTTACTAGTGGTGCACCACTTCTACATTTCTTATCAAATAATTTAATATATACAAAAAAAAGTTAATATCTGTAAAACTGTAACTAAGATCTAATAGAGATCTAATAGAGGCTTCTTTTACCTGCTAACCACTCAAGCCAGGTGAGGTGTGCGGTGGCCAAGCTATCTCTTCCTATTTCTGCAGCGTGCTTTGGGTCTGGATGGACCTCTGTTTAGCCTGCACCCTCACCAGTCAGCAGCATCAAACTCATTGGACCTTGATAGCCTGAGCTGGGACCCTTAAGCATTTATCATATAAGATCTAATAGAGGATAAAATTAAAACCTACCTTCTCTCCCAGTGGGCCTGGTAGTCCAAGATAACCTTTAGGGCCCTATGGAACAAAACCATTGTTAGTGCATATGCATTCTCTCCAGCATCAGCTTTACATGATTGTTTTGGACCGATTTACTAAGAGTGACAATAGTGGACCATGATTGCAAAATGTGGGTCAGGAAGGCCACTTGTAGTCACTACAAGGGGTACATGTAACAAGGTGGCAATGCAGCAGTGCAACTGAGAGATAGTTGTTGTTACCCAATAATGGGAAGTTATGCTACATATAGCTATCATATGCGTTCTTTTGCAGTAAGGGTTGTCGTTTTTATAACTTAAGTAAGTTTAAATGGTGATTGTACATACAAACAGACAAGCATTTTGACTCTGAAGATGTATATAACCTGCTCCTTGTTATTCTTTGAAGGTCATGTTGGGTTACCATCACCCTGAGTTAAGAAATTTTCCATGTATACAGACATGTGATGCTCTAAAGAATACCAGACATGAAAATGCCCCTCCAGTGTTCAGAAGGAAACCATATTGCTCAGAAGAAGGTTATATATCATTACAAAATAGGAATAAGTTACAAATGTTGAGAAAAGTCTTGTTGACGAAAGCTGGCATGAAGATCATCTGGTTCTGCAAAGAGTATGTGATTTACAGCAATCTCTCTCTAGAAATTCATTTAGTGCATCAGTTCAAACACTTGGAACAAGATAAGAGGAAATGGACAGTTGAAGATTTTTTTTTAATTTTTTTTTTTTTTATCAAAAAGGGCTTTAAGGGTACCACTAAAATAACATGTTTTTGCTATTCACACTCTGTATATGATTTCCTGTTTGGCATAAATATTATGTAAACAAGTGTGGACACTAGTAGAAATGGAAGCCCCAACCAGGAACCATCTAAATAAAACTGATGTGACATTAGAAGACAGCTGGATATGATGCATTCTGCATATTGATGTATAAGAAAGAAAGGCCTATATTGGCTTTATGAGGAGGGGGTAGGGGGGCATGTAAGCATGTTTCCCTAAAAGTGCTAGTGCTCTGATTGGCTCAGAGTGCTGCTCCACTTTCTCCCAGTCTGTGGAGTGCTACTGTACAGGGTATAACAGCAGACTGACATGAAAGCGGAACTAAACCTACTGATTTAACTGTTACACCAAAACAATTACCTTCAATGCACACAAACACAATATAATACCTAATGTTTTGGTAAAATATAAAAGATGGCGAGGCACCGGTTGGCGGTGGGAGAGGGGGGTCATCCTCAGCGGATAATTAGCCACTTGGATGACTTTTACCTAAAAGCTGATCGCCTCCTGTAAAAAACAATACCGGGATGATGGCTGTAGCTGCAGGCATCATCCCAGTACACCACTTGAAAGCAGCAATGTACAGAATTATCTACACGGTAAATATAAACAAATACTAACAACATTCATACAATCTACAATTACACTTTCAATACACTGGTAACAGTCTTACACCTCCCACTGGTCAATGTAAGGGAGAATTATTCCCTCTACTGACCACCAAAGTAAGGGGGCATTCCTCCTACTGACCATCGTACGTTGGCATGCTTCCTCCTACTGACCAACGTACGTTGGCATGCTTCCTCCTACTGACCATCGTACGTTGGCATGCTTCCTCCTACTGACCATCGTACGTTGGCATGCTTCCTCCTACTGACCACAAATGAAAGAGAGTATTCTTCCTCCTACTGACCAATGTAAGGGAGCATGCTTTGTCCTACTGACCCACAATGTATGGGAGAATTCTTCCTCCTATTGACCACCAACGTAAGGGATGATTCTGTCTCATACTGACCACCAATGTAAAGGGGAATTCTTCCTCCTACTGACCACCAGTGTAAGGAGGCATTCCTCCTCCTTCTGACTACCAATGAAAAGAGGCATTTTTCCTCCTACTCACCACCAATGTAAAGGGGAATTCCTGTTCCCACTGACAACCAATGTAATCTTCATAAACTTGGCTATCAATGCAACTGAAAATTTTTCGTTCTACTATCCAGTAGTTTATTAGGACATTAAAAACAATATATAATATTAATAATAATATAATGTAAACAATCATATATGCTGTAACTCAGTGTCTCGTCTCTGCCACATGACTGTGGTAAATATTTATTTTTATTTTACTTATTTCAACAATGTTTTTGTTCATTCATGGGGGGGGGGTAAAAGGGTTAGACCATTTAAACAGGAGTGGCCTCTGGTGGGCTGAATTCTCAACACAATATTCAGAGCTTCCACACTATGTTGTTTTGCTGGACTTCTAAAGCAATCAAGGAAGACAGGTTACTCATTGGTCTCTCTGCAACGGTCTTATATACTACCTTGCTTGTCAAAGCTAGAGCTCTATAATCAGCAGGGAATATTAGATTTGCTGATTGGAGAGCATAGCTCTGACTCCGCCAGAAGCCATGTTAGACCTCTGCAAAATGACCACTGCTTCCACACAGTGATCAACGCCCCTTCTCTAAAAAATTCTAGCAGGGGCAAGCACTTCTACCCAATTGTGGCTGCTTTCTAAAGAAGACAAATTGTGAAGCCAAGTCCCACATATGCATTTTTCCTATTGCATGAAGGTTATCAGTGGAAAGATATAAAAACTCAGGTGTTATTGCGCATCAAACATTCAATGTAATGAACTCTATATTTTCTACCAATGTACATCATAGCTCAATACCATGCAACAATTTCCTTGATTTTTACTTAGCTGATTTAAACTGATGGTTTGACCATTTTAAAGAAAATCTGCAGTGAGTAATATTGCAGTACCTGCATACAGTATGTAATTATCAAATACGTCTAACCCTATACATCTATATAATTATATAACACGCAGATACAGTATATATATATATAGATCTATATATATATATACACACTGGTATATATATATATATATATATATATATATATATATATATATATATATATATATATATATATATAGGTTTCAGCTTTGAAGTGGTTTACTGGTGTTATGGCTGAAGCCATTAGTCATAACCACAGAATTTTTTTTTGTAGTGGGTGATTCTCTTTCTCACAAAAGGGAGGAGGTCATCATAGACCCCAGATGGGACCTGTCATCTTTTATTTCTATTACAAGGAAAGTTTACATTCCTTGTAATAGGAATAAAAGTGATAAAAAAAGAAACTAAAGGGACAGTGTAAAAATAGAAAAAATAAATAAATAAGAGGAAAAAATGTAACCGCTTGCCGACCATATACTTATTATATATGGCGGCAAAGCGGCTCCTCTGCACAGGATCATGTACCTCAACGTGATCCTGCACTCCTGGTCTGGGGCACGCACACGCGATGCCGGTGGCCCGCTCCCACTGTGACTGGACACAGTGAGAGCCAATCAGTGGGTCTCACTGTGTCGCAATGTCAGCCAGGACTTACTGATCGTTCCCGAGAGAGACAGAATGCCTATGTAAGACAGATCACCTGTCCGGGATCTCGTGCGGCAGGTGCTCATTCTTGTTCAGCAGATACTCATTCCCTTTGAGCAGATTTATTTATTTATTTATTTCAGGTACTTATATAGAGCTGTCAATTTACGCAGCGCTTTACATATACATTGCACATTCACATCAGTCCCTGCCCTCAAGGAGCTTACAATCTAAGGTCCCTAACTCACATTCATACATACATAGTAGGGTCAATTTTTTTATACAGGATCCAATTAACCTACCAGCATGTCTTTGGAGTGTGGAAGGAAACTGGAGTACCCGGAGGAAACCCACACAGGGAGAACATGCAAACTCCAGGCAGGTAGTGTCGTGGTTGGGATTTGAACCAGCGACCCTCTTGCTGCTAGGTGAAAGTGCTAACCACTACACCACTGTGCCGCCCAATGCAGATGCCCAATGCAGATGCTCATTCCCGCTCAGCAAATACTCATTCCTGTTCAGCAAATGCTAATTCTAATGTGCAGAGTCACCAGCATAGACCAAGATGAGCAAGAACTGGAATGTGCACACGCATTACCGCATACATGTGTGCACGTGCGTTTACACGTAGGCATGCGCATGCATCCACAGATTCTGAGGTCCAGCAGCCTCTTTAAACTGAGAGTCTGCATGGCTTCAGTGCTGGACTGTCTTCAGCTCTGGTTCCTGTGTTCCTGATTCTAATCCATGTCTGTTAACCTTGTTCCTGACCTGGCTATGTCTGACACTTCTCCTGTATCACCCCTGCCTGCTATATCTGCTTCTGCCTTATGCTACCAACCGGGCTTGGATTTATGACTATGTCTCTGCTTCCTGACTTGGTATTCCACCGCCAGCATGTTACCGACTTCTGCCTGTTCTCGAGCTTGAACCTGATCCTGATTCTGCACCTGTCTGCCTGGCTCCCACTGAAAAAGGCTTGTAACTGAACTCCACCATGGGGTGTCAGGAGAGAACACACTGAGGGGGGAGGTGTTGGGAGGGCACACACTGGGGGGGCTGGGAGGACATACCATGGGGTGTCAGGAGGGAACACACTGGGGGGAGGTGTTGGGAGGTTATTCCATGGGGTATCAGGAGGACATACACTGGGGGGGGGGGTTTGGGAGGGCATACCATGGGGTGTCAAGAGGGAACACACTGGGGGGGTTGGGAGGACATAGCATGGGGTGTCAGGAGGGCACACACTGGGGGTGGGAGGGCATACCATGGGGTGTTAGGAGGGCACACATTGGGGGGAGGTGTAGGGAGAGCATTCCATGGGGTATCAGGGGGGCACACACCAGGGGGTATTCACAATGCTTTATTGAGCTAAATGAAAAGGACATGCATTTCCATTTGTCAGCTAACAGCACCTCTATGCTAAGCTGCAGTAACTCAGCAGACTTAGCATTGAGGTGCTTGTAAACTAATCCACCATGTACAGCTAGCTGAGCCTACCTCCAGGAACATTCACTCGGCTCCCTCTGCTCAGCTGCTCACACTTCCCTCTTCCAGGAGGGCGCGATCTACGTGGTCAGGTACATCTCCATCCCGCCCACTCACGCAGCAAGCAGCCTGCAGGAGATAGGCTGGAAACCTGCTGGGGGAGGTACAGAGGGCGGAGTGTCAAGTGTCTATGTGTAATGGCTGTGAGTTGTCCCGACCGCAGCTCTGATTTCCCGGGGTGCGCTCGGCCTCCCAATCAGTAATATTTTCTCGGGGGAGCAATTGCCCCTTTGTCCCCCCCGCCGAACCCCGGAGACTGACTCACCGAACCCCTGGGGTTCGATCGAACCCGGGTTAAGAACCACTGCTTTAGATAGATGCTATCTTACCCCTTATAAATGATCTAAGCTCTTTCCTGACACATCACCAAGATGTTGAAGACATTGTGGTGAAGTGGGCAATCTAATCCATACACTATGGGGATGCAAAAATCTTAGAAGCTTCTGGAGGGGAATTTTCACCTTCATCTCCAACACACAGGTTTTTTTATAACCCCTTATCCAGAACTAGCTCTTTTACTATTAAACATAGATAAGATACCTAAACAATTCCATACTTTAATCTCCCAAATTCTTACTGCAGCCCAAATGACTATTTCTTCATACTGGAGAACAGAAATAACTCCTAATGTGTCAGAAGCTTTTAATAGAGTGCATGCTTCTGCCCAACATGAGAGATTTTTTTCCTATAGAACAAATATAGTAAAGAGCATTAGAGATACATGGAATTACTGGATCCAAACATTTCCCAAGTGGGATTCCTAGATTCATTATCCTCAAAATAATGATAAACAGATATCCAAGTCTTCAGGAGTGAGGCCAACCCGGGCTAAACTCCTACAACTCACAGTTGCTATAAAGTGCTATCCTTTATTTGTTACGTTTTCTTTAATTAATCCCTTTCCCCTATCCCGTTATACACAATTACCGTATTTTCCAGCGTATAAGACGACTGGGCGTATAAGACGACCCCCCTATTACATGATCTACCGGTAATACTTATACTTAGGTAACCTTGGAGATATTATACTCGGCGTATAAGACGACCTCCCATTTTTGGGGGATTTTTTGGAGGTTCAAAAGTAGTCTTATACGCCAGAAAATACAGTATTTTTATTTCTTGCCTAATTAGCGTTTCTGAGTGAATATCAACGACATTATGTTAGACTGTTCTTGCTAGGGGTACCCTGCCCATAGTGAACTACAACATAGCAATGGTATGTCCCACTTCGGAACAATAATACCAATCTGGAAAGAAGAAGGTGGGGGGTTGGTGCGGTCTCTGGAGCCCAAGACACAGTTTGAGCCCACTGAGGGTGCCAGGGCTTGTGGGGGCTGTGCCCTCCTCGAACCAAAGCTATTAAAAGTGTATATATGTTATTTACATGTTACAAAGTACTGACGTAACAGTCTAAACCAGTTGCATATACTATATGTTTGCTCCTCAGACAATACTGTAATCAATGTCTTTCTTCCACTATTTATGTTTATTGTACCTTTCATATTGTGGATTTAATAAAAAACATTTGAAAAGAAAAGTACATACATTCCCTTTAAAAAATGAACTTTCGCATGTCTGAGCATTTAGCTTGTGCTAAAGAATTTAGTACAAGGCTTGCTAGGTTTGCTAGTAAGAAGGAGGACTAGCAGCGAGATAACGAAAATGACTGCCTAACACTCTCCAGTTTATGAGAAATTACTGTTTAAAAACAGATTCTCAGCATATACAGCATGTCATAAACACATGGATAATAATAGCGTTTAAAGAATGATCATAAAAGGGAGTGCTATTTATAGTCAGGCCAGATTTGGATACACCAAGCCAAACAAACAACAAAAAAAAGAATCTCGACTTATATGTAATTGCCCTCAAATGTTAACAGAAACACATTCAAAAGCAATATCATGGTCAATTAACATTCCTGAACCCTGCCTTTACATGCTCTCTCCGTGTTACCTTAGCGTACTGGAAAGTGATTTGTCATGTCACCTTTTATCTTGACACTCCTACCAACAGAACAAATTATTGTATCCCACAGAAGACACACACGCAGTGCGGGTTATGCACAAATATCACGTGTCTGTGCATCTATCCAAGGCAACTGATCACATCTCATCTGATTCACCAGTTAGGGATCAGATAGTCAAGTGGACCTTAAAATGATTTCTGTTAACATTTAATGGGCATAATGTCTAAAAATTTGAGGAAGGAAGAATAGCTACTCTGTTCAAAATTAGTCAGTCATGTTCTGATTGGCACTGAAACATACACAGACAGAAACTGATTGGTAGCCAGAAGAAGACAGACAGGAGAACTTCACTTTGCATTTAGCACAAAATGCCCATATGTTGAAAAGCGATGATTAGAAAGAGCTAACCTGTATGGCAATACTGTCTCATTGGGTACCAAAGCCTGCTCCATAGAAGCCATAGTAATGGCTAAAAAGACTAGAACTGCTGGATGGAGTTTGGAATAAATTGGCTCTATGACATTAGGCTATATTTGCACTATACACCAATGGTTCCAATGTGTATCTGGCCAACAGGGTGTAAAGCAGTAATTTGATTGGCTCTGCCCACTGTCCTGAAATAAAGAATAATCCTCTTATTTTTGGGATGTGATAAAATGAGACACGTGAAAACCTTTTGTTTTCACAAGGCTTTACAGTGATATATAATTATTAGAGTCAGGGTCCAGGGATTTTTTTGTTTGCTTTACTCCCTTCTCACCAATAATCTGTATGGGTATATTGACTAAGCAGGTTGACATTAGCTTCTAATTAGGTCCCCAGATTTTCTCTTCAACTTCCCATCCTTTGGCAGCCTTTACAGCTAATCCTCACCCTTTATTCCTAGTTGGTGCTTGTTTCATGCCACCAAGTCCTTAGCCCCTACTTATCTCTATTTTTACATCACTAAAGTAGGCAATTGACTCATGATTCTAAAATTGTAAAGTATATGGGAGTTTAAAGGTTAGCAGCATTCATATTGCCTTCTGTACAGCCTAAGTGCTCATATTTCTCTGGCCCCACTCCACAGAGGTCTTTGCTGTAAGGCGTTTTTTGTGCCACAGAATTCCGTCTTCTTAACTGTCCTAGTCAGGTCCAGCCACTTCTGTGCACCTGTGCTGTGGACTTTATTCAATTCTTTTAAAAAGTTCATACACCAGCTGTCCAGGAGGTGTTCAGACACACCACAGCGTCTATGTGCAAAAGGTACAGGAAACAATTATGATAATTTTGAAGAGGAGGCTGTGTGGGACCAAGAAGGAAACAAAGCAAAGATTTTGGCAAATCTGGGGAAGGGCATCAAGGCCCACCATGGGTAATATGGCATAGACTACACCACGGAAGGAAAGAGAGAACTACAGGAAGGGTTGGGGGTGTTTAATATTATGCTTCTTTTTTTTTTTTCAACTTAACGTGATTGTAAAGTCTTGTTTTTTTTTCTATTAAAATACCAAACATGCCTTGAAAAAGTATTTATACCCCTAAAACTTTTCCCCATTTTGTCATGTTACAACCAAAAACCTAAATGTATTTTATTGGGATTTTATGTGTTAGACCAACACAAAGTGGCACATAATTGTGAAGTGGAAGGAAAATGATAAATGGTTTTCAATTTTTTTTTACAAATAAATATCTGAAAAGTGTGGTGTGCATTTGTATTCTGCCCCCCGATTCAATACTTTGTAGAACCACCTTTCACTGCAATTACAGCTGCAAGTCTTTTTGGGGATGTCTCTACCAGCTTCGTACATCTAAAGAGTGACTTTTTGCCCATTCTCTCTCAAGCTGTGTCAGATTGGATGGACAGCGCCTGTGAACAGCAACTTTCAAGTCTTGTCACAGATTCTAAATTGGATTTAGGTCTGGACTTTGATTAGGCCATTCTAACACATGAATATGCGTAGATCTAAACCATTCCTATGTAGCTCTGGCTTTATATTTAGGGTCGTTGTCCTGCTGGAAGGTGAACCTCCGCCCCAATCTTAAGTCTTTTGCAGACTCTAACAGGTTTTCATCTAAGATTGCCCTGTATTTGGCTCCATCCATCTTCCCATCAACTCTGACCAGCTTCCCTGTCCCTGCTGAAGAAAAGCATCCCCACAACATGCTGCTGCCACCTCCATGTTTCACAGTGGGAATGGTGCATTCAGGGTGATGTGCAGTGTTCGGTTTCCGCCACACATAATGTTTTGCTTTTAGGCCAAAAAGTTCAATTTTGGTCTCATTTGACCCGAGCACTTTCTTCCACATGTTTGCTGTGTCCCCCACATGGCTTCTAGCAAACTGGACTTCTTATGGCTTTCTTTCTTCAATGGCTTTTTTCTTGCCACTCTTCCATAAATGCCAGATTTGTGGAGTGCACGACTAATAGTTGTCCTGTGGACAGATTCTCCCACCTTAGCTGAGGACCTCTGCAGCTGCTCAAGAGTTACCATGGGCCTCTTGGTTGCTTCTCTGATTAATGCTCTCCTTGTCCGGCCTGTCAGTTTAGGTGGACGGCCATGTCTTGGTAGGTTTTCAGTTGTACTATACCATTTGCTCTGTGAGATGTTCAAAGCTTGGGGTATTTTTTTATAACCTAACCCTGATTTAAACTTCTCCACAACTTTATCTGTCTCTTATCTGTCTAGCTGACCTGTCTGGTGTGTTCTTTGGCTTTCATGATACTGTTTGCTCAATAAGGTTCTCTAACAAACCTCTGAGGGCTTCACCGAACAACTGAATTTATACTTAGATTATGCATATAATCCAATAAGATAAAAAACCTTCTGACTTTACAACTCCTTTAAAGCGGACCTTTACCCTTTTCCTTCCCCCAGCCATCTAATGTTTTTTTTTTTTTTTTATGAGTATAGGGTACCTCTTTTTGACAGGTACCCGCTCCTGTTTTTTCAATTCCCACAAAGGCAAGAATAAAATGTGCTTGGCCCGCTGTCACACATTCCATGAGGAAAGAGGATCAGTCTCAACCAACAGTAAGAGAAAAGCAGAGGGATGGGGGGGGGGGGTGTCAGTCTCTGCATTCCTCTTGCCATTGCTTGTCTGTGAAAAGTGCTCAGAGTCAAGGTAAGCTGCCTTTTCCTTTCTAGTTGTTGTTGGACCTATAGCAACAAAAAAGGGGGAGGGGAAGGTTGGAGTTAATAACTAGAGTTAGAAAGCACCTAGCAACATTTAGCAAAAGTACTAAATGTACTTTGTCCCATTGGAGGCAGAACAGTAAAAAATAACAATTAATCTTCTTTAACCATTCAAAGGTAAAATTAGGTAATGTTCTACTGGCTAATTGGATCGTAAGCTGTAGAATGTTTTTCTTTTTTTTTTGTATTGTGCACGTTGCTCCATTTATAGCTGGATTAGGTGATTATGGCTTTAGATGGAGGACCTGTATGGGATTTCTGAAGTTGATACATTTTATGCAATGTTTTCCTTATAATATACTGTAAAACTATTAAGATTAATTAACATTTATCATTCAAAAAATGTACACTACCTGCCGACCAGGTGGTCCACGATCTCCTATCAATCCCATCGGCCCCTGATCTCCCTACAACACAGAAAATGCATTGGTAAACTTGAGTAATGCGCACATACTGAACAGTGATAGTAATGACAAAATCATTGCCTAGCAATAGCAACAGAACAAAATGAATACCCTTGACTTATAAGAGGTGGCAGGCACATACTCTGTCTGCTGTGGAATGCTGTTTGAAAACGCAAGATGACCTGCTGCACTCTATGATCGATTATGTGCCACGACTACCTTGGATCCCTAATTGACAGCATTATACCAATACTTGACTGTTAAAAACATGGGAGAGTCACTCCTTTGGAAAATGGTACGATTTGGGACTGTACGTTAGTGACAATGTCCCTGGGTGGGGATTTGGTATTCTTCAGCCCTTCATTGCTCTTTTGTGACCCCTTTTGGAAAAGGTGTTTCACACCAATTTAGTCCCAGCAGATCTTGCACATTTTTGATTTTAAGAGATTGGTTTCCAATTATATTGATATCATTCACATGTGTCCTGAAGAAGATCATTTGAAACACATCCACATCTAGATTGTTGGATAAAAAAAAATGTGTGAACCCAATAATAGACCTCTGTTATATGTGAATTTAAATCTTGAGTATAAAAATTAGATGCTTTTACTGTATATATTAGTTTATGTGGTGTAATTAACTATATGCCCGTTAAAAAGTCCATGGCTACAATTGTGTTGGTGTGATATGTACAAATTATAGGATGTGGGCATAAAGAACACAGAACCTCTATTCAAAACACTTTAAGCTTTCACCCATGCATCACATGAAATGGACATAAACCCACATAGTGATCATTGTAGTTGAAAGAATCTGAGCACATTGTAATGGAAAGGCAGGACTTTGGGTTGGGGAGTGAAAGTCCAATACCGGGGCAGACAAATCTCTCTAACTACCCAGTAGCCAGTTCAGGTGAATTTTTATCTCACTGCTTAAAAATAAAAAATATACACATGATGGCTGTGACACGCAAGAACAGATTTTGGCTATTGGCTCACCTAATCAGGGACCTCTGTCTCAGTGGGGCTCGTCAGAGCCCCTGAATTTAGAAGTAGCTAACATCTCATGACCTAATGCAGAAAACTCTGTGGCACAGGAGAGAGAAAAATAAAATAATCAATAATCAAATTAATTTAGTTTAAGCCTGAGGACTATAAGTGCTCTCAAAAATATATATTAAAACCTTATCAACTTTGAAATTCCTATTTAATATTAAAAATATTAAAATTAGAGTATTGCCATATATTTACCACTAGAGAAAACCCCACTATATCTTTGTTATTTGTTCCCATTCACAAAGCTTGACTTAAAAAAGTAAAAAATTACATGATTTGTGTAATTGTGACTTTTCTTGAATGAAGCAGTGTGACCGAAAAAAAATATATATCTCTCTCTATATATATATATATATATATATATATATATATATATATATATTGCCTTTTAGATGTTTCTGTGAAGAAGGACTCATGGCAAGGAATGGAGGGGGTGGAGCTATCAATCATCCACCCGTCCTCCATTCATAGATCGCTTTCTATTCATAGAAGCTGTAGTATGGCTTCTATGAATGGAGTAGTTGGGCAGAAAAAGCAGACATAGTAATTCTCTCTAGACGAGAGCTTGTAAAAGCCTGTTAGTTGTATTACTCCTCGCCGCAACAGAAGATTACGGTGGCAGGGGGGGAGGGCAGGGAGGGAAAGATTTTCACTAACAAGGGATGCATCCTAATGACTGTCATTTATATCCCTTGTGTTAAACTTTCAGTTTGTGATTTTGACTCCACTTATCCATTATAGTGTACTTCTGTGGGGAAAAAATTTGCAAATAAAACCAAAAAATTCTAGCGTATACAATTGCGACACAAGTCATATTGTAATTAAGTGTCATTAAAATTGACCTTTCCTTTACAATCTGCAGCTCTGTAATAGTATTTTGGTAAAATGCAATATGGCTACCTGGAGGCGTTCTATACACAGATGGTATACAAAACACCACCCAGAAATGCCATTTCCTGCATGTGTGAATGGCTCACTGATTTTTCCAGAAGTCTGCACTAAGATATAAAGTCAGATTTTGGGCATCCCCTGCAACAAAAGTTTTTGGTGTGATACTCCCAAAGGGAAGGAATGAAGACCTGCCACTTTCCCTATTAGAGCCCTGCAGGTGCAACAGCGGATTGATAATTATAAAATCACTCCCATTCACATTCACTTTGCACATAGACACAGACAAAAACAGCTATTTCTTGAGAGGGAAATATTTATTTTTTAACAAATATAAAGCAGGTATCGCCACAATGTGGCTGCAAAAGTGGAAAAAACTAGAAGTGTTACTAAACCCAGGACCCTGCTTCACTATATTAGGTCTCCCACAGTACACAAGACATGGAAATGCAATTATTTTAGTAAAAACCTGCTAAATACCTTTTCTCATCAGCAGTATATAGCATATACAGTATCTCACGAAAGTGAGTACACCCCTCACATTTTTGTAAATATTTTATTATATCTTTTCATGTGACAACACGGAAGAAATTACACTTTGCTACAATGTAAAGTAGTGAGTGTACAGCTTGTATAACAGTGTAAATTTGCTGTCCCCTAAAAATAACTCAACACACAGCCATTAATGTCTAAACCACTGATAACAAAAGTGAGTACACCCCTCAGTTAAAATGTCCAAAATGGGCCCAAAGTGTCCATATTTTGTGTGGCCACCATTATTTTCCAGCACTGCCTTAACCCTCTTGGTCATGGAGTTCACCAGAGCTTCATAGGTTTCCACTGGAGTTCTCTTCCACTCCTCCATGAGGACATCACTGAGCTAGTGGATGTTAGAGACCTTGCGCTCCTCCACCTTCCATTTGAGGATGCCCCAAAGATGCTCAATAGGTTTAAGTCTGGAGACATGCTTGGCCAGTCCATCACCTTTACCCTCAGCTTCCTTAGCAAGGCAGTGGTCTTCTTGGAGGTGTGTTTGGGGTCATTATCATGTTGGACTATTGCCCTGCGACACAGTCTCAGAAGGGAGGGGATCATATCATCAGTATTTCACAGTACATGTTGGCATTCATGGTTCCCTCAATGAACTGTAGCTCCCCAGTGCCGGCAGCACTCATGCAGCCCCAGACCATGGCACTCCCTCCACCATGCTTGACTGCAGGAAAGACACACTTGTCTTTGTACCTGGTTGCCACCACACACGCTTGACACATCTGAATCAAATAGGTTTATCTTGGTCCCATTAGACCACAGGACATGGTTCCAGTAATCCAAGTCCCTAGTCTGCTTGTCTTCAGCAAACTGTTTGCAGGCTTTTTTGTGCATCATCTTTAGAAGAGGTTTCTTTCTGGGACGACAGCCATGCAGACCGATTTCATGCAGTGTGCGGTGTATGGTCTGAGTACTGACAGGCTGACCCCCCAACCCCTTCAACCTCTGCAACAATGCTGGTAGCACTCATACATCTATTTCCCAAACACAACCTCTGGCTATGACGCTGAGCACATGCACTCAACTTCTTTGGTGGACCATGGCGAGGCCTGTTCCGAGTGGAACCTGTCCTGTTAAACCCCTGAATGGTCTTGGCCACCATGCTGCAGCTCAGTTTCAGGGTCTTGACAATCTTCTTATAGCCTAGGCCATCTTTATGTAGAGCAACAGTTCTTTTTTCATATCCTCAGAGAGTTCTTTGCCATAAGGTGCCATGTTGAACTTCCAGTAACCGGTATGAGAGAGTGAGAGTGATAACACCAAATTTAACACACCTGCTCTCGATTCACACCTGAGACCTTGTAACGCTAACAAGTCACATGACACCGGGTAGGGAAAATGGCTGATTGGGCCCAAATCTGATGCTTTCACTTAGGGGTGTACTCACTTTTGTTGCCAGCAGTTTAGACATTAATGGCTGTGTGAGTTATTTTGAGGGGACAGCAAATCTACACTGTTTATACAAGCTGTACACTCACTACTTTACATTGTAGCAAAGTGTAATTTCTTTAGTGTTGTCACATGAAAAGATATAATAAAATATTTACAAAAATGTGAGGGGTGTACTCACTTTTGTGATATACTGTATAGCAGTCTTGTGACTTCTATCAGTGTCTGGCAGAGCACTGGTTAAAGCATGCAGGAGGAGTTTTCATCCAACTTCGACTGTCCTTTGATCCCTGACCCTCTGTCTGGACAGTGCTGATCACATGCACCCTTACAAAAAAAAAATCTCTAGCAATACACACCAAACTGAGAATGTGCAGAGTGCCCCAAGGCTCTGTTCTATCAGCAGATGTATTGAGGACAGTGAAAGAATGGCAGGATTAGAGAAGACAGGAACAAACAGCCTTTAACACAATGCAGAGGATTAACTTCCTTAGGTTCCACAGTGAGTATTACAAGCATGCTTTACTGCTAGGGTTGAGCGAACACCTAGATGTCCGTGTTCGACGGGTTCGGCCGAACTTTAAAAAAAAGTCCGGGTCCGTGTCCCGGACTTTTACCGAACTTTTCCCGGACACCGAACCCCATTGAAGTCAATGGGGACCCGAACTTTAAGGCACTAAAATGGCTCTAAAACACCAAAGGAAAGGGCTAGAGTGCTGCAAATGGCAGCAAAACGTAATTAAGAGCATGGCAAGTGCTCTGCAAACAAATGTGGATAGGGAAATAACTTAAAACAACAAAAAAAAAACAGAAAAATAAAACAATGTTCTTCTTCATCTCTGAAGGACGAGGCCCATATGGAGTAGGAGGGAGGTTGAGGTGGTGGTGGATGTGGCGGTGACATAGGCGTGCGCACAGGGTGTGCTGGGTGTGCCTGGGCACACCCTAATCACCTAGGGCACATAGCATTGCCAGTGAGGAGATGGGAAAGATCTCCCTGGGACCTGCTCTGCTCTATTTCTCCTTGCCTACAGGTACATGGCCCCGATACATTACTCTCCCTGCTGGCAAACACATGCATGTGTATTTCAACTTTGGGGTGCACACCTTAATGCAATAGGCTGCGCACACCTATGGGCGGTGTAGGTGGAAGCGGCGGTGGAGGAGGACCAGGGCCGGATTAACAGCATCATGGGCTTGGTGCTGAGGATTTTGAAGGGCCTTAAGGGCCGTGCCTTGCCATGCACCCAGAGGAGGAAGGGTGCAGCCATGCATGCCTAATTCAACATGGGATGCTGTCTCTGAAGCCCATAAACACATCCATGCATCGCCAACTGTCCCTCCTTGTCCGGCCTTCACGCTGTGTGGGGAGGTTCTGAGGGTGCTGCCTGGGGAAGCGAGCATAGAAGCCAGACTTCTGTGTTTACAAGTGACAGAAGAGCGGTAACAGTGAATATGGCCAACCCGGGGCCTATATAAAAGGTAGGGGCCTGGAGCTGCAGCTCCAATAGCCCCTACATTAATCTGGCCCTGAGGAGGAGGACGAGGTAGCCAACACTGCTTCTTTTCAAAAATTTTAAATGAGGGTACACCCCAAAAGAGTGAGAAAGAGCAAAAATGGAACAATGGGTGGGTAAGGTCGGTATCCATTGCTATTCTGCATAAGGTACGGAAAAGTCCCGTGGGATCCATGCCTGGTTCATTTTAATGAACGTGAGCTTGTCCACATTGTCTCTGGACAGGCGGCTGCGCTTGTCTGTTATAACGCCCCCAGCCGTGCTAAATACCCGTTCAGATAATACACTGGCTGCAGGGCACGCCAGCACCTCCAAGGCGTAAAGGGCAAGCTCAAGCCATGTGCCCAATTTGGAGACCCAGAAGTTGAAGGGGGCAGACCCGTCATTCACTACATGTAGGCGTGTGCACACATACTGCTCCACCATGTTGGTAAAATGCTGCCTCCTGCTAAGACGTTCCATCTGAGCTGCTGGTGCTGCTGTTTGTTGTGGCGTGCTGACAAAGCTTTTCCACATTTCGGCCATGCTAACCCTGCCTTCTGAGGTGCTGGCGGTGCCCTGGTTGCGTTGGCGACCTCCTCCTCCTCCTCCTCTGCCTTGTGCTTCCACTGTGGCCCCGCTGTCAGATGGGAATGCCAGCAGCATGGCGTCTACCAGCGTGCGCTTGTACTCGCGCATCTTGCGATCGCGCTCCAGTGAGTGAATTAAGGACGGTACGTTGTCCTTGTAACGGGGATCCAGCAGCGTGGCCACCCAGTAATCAGCACAAGTTAGAATGTGGGCAACTCGGCGGTCGTTGTGGAGACACTGCAGCATGTAATCGCTCATGTGTGCCAGGCTGCCCAGAGGCAACGAAAGGCTGTCCTCTGTGGGAGGTGTATCGTCCGTGTCCTCTGTATCCCCCCAGCCACGCACCAGTGATGGCCATGAGCTGGCCTGGGTGCCACCCTGCTGTGAACATGGTTCCATCTCCTCCTCCAGCTCCTCCTCCTCCTCATCCTCCTCATCCTCCAGAACTGTGCCCCTGCTGGACAATTGCGTCCCTGGCGTTTGCGTGTGCAGGAACCCACCCTCGGAGCCCCTTGCGAATGACTGCCCTGAAAGCCTTGGAAATGTTACCTCTTCATCCTCCTCCTCCTCCTCCTCATCCTGTGCCACATCCTCTTCCATCATCGCCCGAATTGTTTTTTCAAGGAGGCATAGAAGTGGGATAGTTAAGCTGAGAACGGCGTCATTGCCACTGGCCATGTTGGTGGAGTACTCAAAACAGCGCAACAAGGCACACAGGTCTCGCATGGAGGCCCAGTTAAATTAAATAGCGGAATAGAAAATATGATCCAAAAAAAGTGTATGTATATCACACGTACACAACCACACTGGGCCCCAATTACTATTGTTTGTACCCCTAAAAGGCTAGATGAGGAGTAGGGGGAGTATGGAACAGGCAGCACCCTCAAACCTTCAGAAGTATGAGATGAACCCCAACAACTTGGAAAGGTGGATCTCTCTCACACGTACCGACACAGACTATCCCGCAATTCAATTGATCCTCAAAGGTTTTTATTGAATAGCGGAATAGGAAATATGATCAAAAAAAGTGTATGTATCTCGCACGTACACAACCACACTAGGCCCCAATTACTATTGTTTGTACCCCTAAAAGGCTAGATGAGGAGTAGGGGGGGTATGGAACAGGCAGCACCCTCAAACCTTCAGAAGTATGAGATGAACCCCAACAACTTGGAAAGGTGGATCTCTCTCACACGTACCGACACAGACTATCCCCCAATTTAACTGATCCCCAAAGGTTTTTGATTAAATAGCGGAATAGAAAATATGATCCAAAAAAAGTGTATGTATATCACACGTACACAACCACACTAGGCCCCAATTACTATTGTTTGTACCCCTAAAAGGCTAGATGAGGAGTAGGGGGGGTATGGAACAGGCAGCACCCTCAAACCTTCAGAAGTATGAGATGAACCCCAACAACTTGGAAAGGTGGATCTCTCTCACACGTACCAACACAGACTATCCCCCAATTTAACTGATCCCCAAAGGTTTTTGATTAAATAGCGGAATAGAAAATATGATCCAAAAAAAGTGTATGTATATCACACGTACACAACCACACTAGGCCCCAATTACTATTGTTTGTACCCCTAAAAGGCTAGATGAGGAGTAGGGGGGGTATGGAACAGGCAGCACCCTCAAACCTTCAGAAGTATGAGATGAACCCCAACAACTTGGAAAGGTGGATCTCTCTCACACGTACCGACACAGACTATCCCCCAATTTAACTGATCCCCAAAGGTTTTTGATTAAATAGCGGAATAGAAAATATGATCCCAAAAAAGTGTATGTATATCACACGTACACAACCACACTGGGCCCCAATTACTATTGTTTGTACCCCTAAAAGGCTAGATGAGGAGTAGGGGGAGTATGGAACAGGCAGCACCCTCAAACCTTCAGAAGTATGAGATGAACCCCAACAACTTGGAAAGGTGGATCTCTCTCACACGTACCAACACAGACTATCCCCCAATTTAACTGATCCCCAAAGGTTTTTGATTAAATAGCGGAATAGAAAATATGATCCAAAAAAAGTGTATGTATATCACACGTACACAACCACACTAGGCCCCAATTACTATTGTTTGTACCCCTAAAAGGCTAGATGAGGAGTAGGGGGAGTATGGAACAGGCAGCACCCTCAAACCTTCAGAAGTATGAGATGAACCCCAACAACTTGGAAAGGTGGATCTCTCTCACACGTACCGACACAGACTATCCCGCAATTCAATTGATCCTCAAAGGTTTTTATTGAATAGCGGAATAGGAAATATGATCAAAAAAAGTGTATGTATCTCGCACGTACACAACCACACTAGGCCCCAATTACTATTGTTTGTACCCCTAAAAGGCTAGATGAGGAGTAGGGGGGGTATGGAACAGGCAGCACCCTCAAACCTTCAGAAGTATGAGATGAACCCCAACAACTTGGAAAGGTGGATCTCTCTCACACGTACCGACACAGACTATCCCGCAATTCAATTGATCCTCAAAGGTTTTTATTGAATAGCGGAATAGGAAATATGATCAAAAAAAGTGTATGTATCTCGCACGTACACAACCACACTAGGCCCCAATTACTATTGTTTGTACCCCTAAAAGGCTAGATGAGGAGTAGGGGGGGTATGGAACAGGCAGCACCCTCAAACCTTCAGAAGTATGAGATGAACCCCAACAACTTGGAAAGGTGGATCTCTCTCACACGTACCGACACAGACTATCCCCCAATTTAACTGATCCCCAAAGGTTTTTGATTAAATAGCGGAATAGAAAATATGATCCCAAAAAAGTGTATGTATATCACACGTACACAACCACACTGGGCCCCAATTACTATTGTTTGTACCCCTAAAAGGCTAGATGAGGAGTAGGGGGAGTATGGAACAGGCAGCACCCTCAAACCTTCAGAAGTATGAGATGAACCCCAACAACTTGGAAAGGTGGATCTCTCTCACACGTACCAACACAGACTATCCCCCAATTTAACTGATCCCCAAAGGTTTTTGATTAAATAGCGGAATAGAAAATATGATCCAAAAAAAGTGTATGTATATCACACGTACACAACCACACTAGGCCCCAATTACTATTGTTTGTACCCCTAAAAGGCTAGATGAGGAGTAGGGGGAGTATGGAACAGGCAGCACCCTCAAACCTTCAGAAGTATGAGATAGTGTTCACTGTACCCCACAAAGATTGAGTTCACTGCACCCCACAATGATTGTGTTCACTGCACCCCACAAAGATTGTGTTCACTGCACCTCACAAAGATTGTGTTCACTGTACCCCCCAAAGATTGTGTTCACTGCACCCCACAAAGATTCTGTTCACTGTACCCCACAAAGATTGTGTTCACTGCACCCCAAAAAGATTGTGTTCACTGCACCCCAAAAAGGATGTTGTTCACTGCACCCCAAAAAGGATGTTGTTCACTCCACCCCAAAAAGATTGTGTTCACTGCACCCCACAAAGATTGTGTTCACTGCACCCCAAAAAGATTGTGTTCACTGCACCCCAAAAATGATTTTGTTCACTGCACCCCAAAAAGGATTTTGTTCACTGCACCCCAAAAAGGATGTTGTTCACTCCACCCCAAAAAGATTGTGTTCACTGCACCCCACAAAGGATTTTGTTCACTGCACCCCAAAAAGATTGTGTTCACTGCACCCCAAAAAGGATGTTGTTCACTGCACCCCAAAAAGGATTTTGTTCACTGCACCCCAAAAAGATTGTGTTCACTGCACCCCACAAAGGATTTTGTTCACTGCACCCCACAAAGATTGTGTTCACTGCACACCAAAAAGGATTGTGTTCACTGCACCCCAAAAAGATTTTGTTCACTGCACCCCAAAAAGATTGTGTTCACTGCAGCCCAAAAAGATTGTGTTCACTGCAGCCCAAAAAGATTGTGTTCACTGCAGCCCAAAAAGATTGTGTTCACTGCAGCTCACACACAGAAAAATGGATGTGGATCACTGACACCTGCCTATCTCCAATCCCACACCACACAGCAATATCGATTGTAGTTTGTAGAACACAGTTTCCCTAAAATTCAGCAGACTCTGTCCCTAACAGGATTGAGAAGAGATCGTAGATCAGGATTGAGTGCAGACCCCACCCCCCACACAGCAATATCGATTGTAGTTTGTAGAAGACACTGACCCTATAATTCAGCAGACTCTATCCCTAAAATGCCTACAACTCGCCCTGCCTAAACACTCCGACCTGTCCCTCAATTCTATCCGGACACAAATGGTTTTTTCCTGCCTATCTTTCCCTAATCAGCAGCCAGCACGTTGATGTGTGCTCTGTCCCTGAATCTAAGCAGCATAATGACGCCGCTGCGGCTGCCTCGAACTTATAAAGACTTGGTCACATGCTTCAGACGGCCAATCACAGCTACTGAGACATTTGCAGGCATGGCTGGGATGGCTTAAGGCACACCAGTTAAACGATTGTTGATTGGCTGTTGAAAGCCCGCCATGAAAAGAGCGCCAAAGCATGCAAAACCCGGAAATAAAACGACCGAACACGGATTTTTACCCGAACATACAGTAAAGTGTCCGTGTCCGTGTTCGGGTACAAAAAATCCAATTATTCGGTACGAACACGAATAATACAGTCCGTGTTCGCTCAACACTATTTACTGCAAATACAGACTTTTTTTACTGTTGTGGGTTTAGTAACACTTTAAGGTATGTATAAAGGGATTTTTTTTTAAATGGCGTGGTGGGATGGGCTTCAGGAAAGTGAGTCACAAAAGCAGGTGTGGGGCTATAATGGTCAGCGCCAGCGTATGTTTCTTCTTCGCCAGCCTTGGTGCATACATGGTTCAGTTAGATGTGAGCTGTGTAGGTATGGGGGGTGGCAGCGCGTACCCTCTGTTTTCCCAAAACCCTATCCTTGGTGTCACCAATACAGCCCTTGTTCTTGAACTACTGCTTGTGAATATTTTATTATTTGTGTGAAATGATCCTTTACAACAATGGTAAGCATAACAAACAAGGGCAAATACACACAACCAAAATGATTGGAAAGATAAAAGCAAATATATGCGTCATTACCTTATTGCCAGGTGGAGCTTGTCCAGGTGATAATCCGGGATCCCCTTTTGGACCCTGAAAAAAAGATCAAAGACTCTCCATAAATATACAAGTTAAAAGAATGGCATCTATTTTTGTTTTGTATATGTTTTCTTTCATGAAAAGACTTCTAAGAAACCTTTCTGTGGAAAAACAAGAAAGTAGCTATTCCCACATCATAGATGTCAAGCTGCTATCCCCAGTTATTACATGTGTGATGTGGGATCGGCAGCTCTTTTCTTTTTTTCTCCACTCTATAAATGGCTTTTCCATAAGCAGTAGACAAGAGAATTCTCTTTACTGGGCGCACACTGCATACTCACACAAACCTACAGCAATAAACTTGGTTCCCTTTGTATATCTATTGAATTAATTATAAACAATTTTTTTTAAAAGTGTGTGTTGCTTACTGATGTATTTGTACTGTGAATCAGCAAAATATTGTAAGCATCCAACTGGCTATTTCAGACTATACAGATGCCTTTCCTTGCCCAATTTTTATGCTGGTCATAGGACGGGGCCTAACAACAAATACCCAGTTTTAAATAAAAATTACCAACCATTCCACCTGCAATGCCATCTGCTGGTGAAACCATGTACTGAACATATTTTAGTAGGGTAAGACAGTGGTCCTCAACCCTGGTCCTCAGGGCCCACTAACAGGCCAGGTTTGCAAGATAACTGAAATACATCACAGGTGATATAATTTGCTGCTCAGTGATTGCAGTATTCTAATCTGCATCTCCCCAAGGTAATAATTAAAATCTGGCCTGTTAGTGGGCCCTGAGGACCGGAGTTGAGGACCACTGGGGTAAGACATTCTATAAAAGGAAACATGTACTAAGAGAAACATGGTGGCTGTTATTGCTGACATATTGTTTTTTTTTTAATCACTGACCTGAAAAAATAATGCAGCAAATGAAGCTTGAGTAAATTAGTTTGGGACAGCGATTCTGAAATTACTTAAAGTGAACACATTCTCAGACTATGCACATACAAGTATTTACAAATTCTAAACAAGCAGTAAAAGTGCTTTAAAACAAGCCTTCATTCATCTCAGTAGCTATAGTCATTGCGGAGAAATGCATCTACAAATTCTCAACAGCACTGAAATCGTAGCAATCTTTTTGAGAGCAGAATCTTGGCTAGCTGCCCTTTAATGTAAACACACAACAGGTGTTTTCTAAGCAACTTCAGAGTCTTTATCACATTTCCCGAGAACCTTGTGAATGAATTGTTCGCAATACAAACAGCTAGAGAAGTGAGTGAGAACTTTTATGGTAATGTATGAAAATAGTATAATGTCCATAGTCAGGGCATAGATGCATTTTAATGCCAACTCTAGAGAAGGTTCTCCGCAAAAACTTTTTTTTTTTTCAGTTTTTAGCATCCCTTTTTGACCCGTCATAGATACAGTCACATGACATCACCATCTACTGCAGGATCAGCAGTTGGTGGTATTCTATGATGCAGAGAACAGCGCCATCAACCACATGATATGAGTGAAGTTCTCTGCATCAATTTCCTATAGGAGTGGGAGCCAGAACCATAAGAGTGGGAGCCAGAACCAGGAGAGAAATAGAAGTGTAGAACTGTGCATGTTTCTTTTAAAAATCAGTGACCTGAAATATTGGGGTCGAAGGCAGCTAAAAAACTACTATTTTGAGAATAAAACATTAGCATCAATTTTAATTTAAAAAATGTTGTATTTCCCATCACTTTCTGTCTAGGTTAGAGTGGTCATCTGGGACAAACATCTGACAGAGGGTCAGCGCTATGCAATACTAGAAAAACATTGAAAAGGTATGGGACATGTGGTTAGCTGTCCCAGGCTTGGCCCCCACATCTCTCTTTTTTTTAAATAGACTATTACAATAGCCTGGAGGAGAACAGCATAAGCTGTTCTGATGTACCATCCTTCAATGCCATGTTTTTCTTATGTGTAGTAGAGCTGTTAAATATTTCTCTCTTAAGATATCGATCAGAGGAAGTTGAGCCTTAGGTATGATTACAGTTTCATTGCACCAGAAAGTGTACAAATGTGATGTTAGTTGTTAGTGTCTTAGCTCATGCTCAGAATATCTCATTCTCAATCTTGTGAACTTAAAGTGGTTGTATACTGCCAAAAAAAAAACAACAAAAAAAAACAAACCCTGCAAGACAAAGGCATGATGAGCTAGTATGCATCGCATAGTAGCTCATTATGAAATACTTACCTTAAAACAAAGCCCCGACATGGACGCCAGGACACCGCTGTGGGAGCTGTCATGCTCCCTCGGCGTCTCTTACAGGTTTAGCGGCTCCGGCGATGTGAGTGGCCGGAGCCGCGATGACGTCACTCCCGCGCATGCGCACAGGGGTCACTTTCCAGCAAGTAGCCGGCAAGGAACTCTGAAGGTCCACTGGACTTTCAGAGTGCATGCCCTGCTAGTGTCAGCGGCTGCATGCAGGGCAAATATCTCCTAAACCGTGCAGGTTTAGGAGATTTTAATTGTACCTACAGGTAAGCCCTATTATAGGCTTACCTGTAGGTAAAAGTAAACACATTGAGTATACTACGGCTTTAAAGCTTGTGAGCTTATTTGTTAATCTTGTGTGCTTAAAACATCTTAAATTACATTATAATATATGGATTTTTGCTACAGCTTACCTGTAAAATCAATTTCTAGGAGTACATCATGGGGCACAGAGCAGCCATATTCATTACTATCTGGGTTATACGCCACCTCTAGGTGAATGTACACTGGCAACCAATTAAGACAGGAAGTTCCCCTCTATATAACCCCTCCTATACAGAAAGTACCTCAGTTTTGTAGCAAGCAATAAACATCCCAGACAAGATGGGAGGGACCTCTTTGTCCCGTGATGAACTCCAAGAAATGGATTTTACAGGTAAGCTGTACGAAAAAATCCAAATTTCTTTATTGTATATAACGGGATACAGAGCAGCCATATTCATTACTATCTGGGACGTCCCAAATCAATGCGCTTGAGGAGAGGGGTACACCATTAAAAACATCGCCATCAGACCACAAAAGATCTACATAGCTGCCTGTAGAACACTCCAAATGCAGACTCCTCCTGGGTCCTAACATCCACTTGATAGAATCTAGTGAACGTATGTATCGAAGACCAAGTGGCAGCCTTGCAAATCTGAGCCAAAGAAGCTTGACGGTGAACTGCACAAGAGGCACCTACTCTTCTGGTGGAACCTTCCCTTTTAAACCATACGCCTGGATAATAACCTGGAGAATCCATTGAGAAACTGTAGATTTAGATGCTAAGATGCTGCCTGCCCTTTCCTGGGCCGTTCTGGTAGTACAAACAAAAGGTCGGTCTTACGAATCTGAGCTGACCTTTTCAAATAAATCTTGAATGCATGTACTACATCGAGAGAATGTAATAACCTTCCTTTCCTCTGCTGTTTGAGGATTTGGAAAGAAGGAAAGCAGTATAATGTCCTGATTCAAATGAAAAGCGGACACCACCTTGGGCAAAAAACCTGGGGGTGGACGAAGAATCACCCTGTCTTGATGTAAAATCAAGAATGGCTCTTTACAAGAAAGAGCTGCTAATTCTGATACTCTTCTGGCTGAAGTTACTGCAACCAAAAAGACCAACTTTCTGGTCAAAAGAACCAGAGGAATATGCCACATTGACTCAAAGGACTGTTTCTGTAAAACTACCAACACCAAATTTAGATCCCAAGGATGGTGGCCTCACTGGTGGAAGCATATGAAGCACCCCTTGAAAGAAGGTTCGAACTAAAGAATGCAAAGCGATTGGTCTCTGGAAAAAAAACGATAAGGCTGGAACTTGACCCTTATTAGCCTATGGCTAACTTCATTTCCACCCCTACTTGCAGGAAGGCTAGAATCTCCCGATAATATATTTACAGGGATGCCAATTCCTGGCCTCACACCAGGAATTTTAAGACTTCCAGACTCTGTAATAAATGCCTCTAGAGACTGGTTTTCTAGTGTTTATCAGGGTAGAGACTGCAGGGCCAGATATACCCCGCTCCTTCAAGATCCAGGCTTCATAAGCCAAGCCATCAAATTTAGAGACTGTAAAGCAGGTGGAATATCGGACCATGAGAGAGCAGGTCCGGACACAGTGGAAGAACCCAAGGCCTTGCCATTGCCAAATTTAGAATTTGTGCATACCAAAACCTCCTGGGCCATGCTGGAACCACCAGGATTACTGAATTCCCCTCTACCTGGATCCTGTGTAGAAGACGCAGCAGCAGCTGAACCGGAGGAAAGGCATAGATCAGGGAAAACTCCTCCCAAGGAGTCACCAAGGCATCCAATCCGACTGCGAGTGGATCCCTGGATTGGGTCCTGGACACAAATTTTTTCAACTTGTTGTTGAACCTGGATATCCGGGACCCCCCAGCATTGGTAGATCAATGCAAGGATCTCGGGGTGTAGGGACCATTACCCCGGAAACATCTGCTGACGACTCAGAAAGTCTGCCTGCAAGTTTTCTATTCCTGGAATGAAAACCACCAACAGGCTTGGAACAAATTTGTCTGCCTAGGATAGGATAAGATCCACCTCCTTCTGGACTGACTGACTCTTGATGAGTCCCTGATGATTGATATAAGCCACAGCCGTGGCATTGTAGGATTTACCCTGACAGGGAAACCCTGAACTCTGGGCTTCCAGTACTTTAATGCCTGCCAAACTGCTCAGATTTACAGGATATTGATGGGAAGATTCCTTTCTACCCAAGACCACTTTCCCAGGGGCTTCCTTCAAAACCACTCCCAAACCGGAGAGACTGGCATCTGTAGTCAATACCTTCCAGACTACTGGAAGAAATTATTTCCCTCTTTCCAAATTTCTGGTCATAAACCACCAACTTAGACTCTGATCTACCCTCGGTACCAGAGACATGCACCAATCTAAGGCCTGGATAATTCTGCTCCAGGCTGACAGAATGTTGTTCTGTAAAGGTCTGGCATGGAATTGAGCATAGGGAACTGCTTCGAGTGAGGACACCATCCTCCCTAATAACCTCATGCAAAGATGTACAGGAGGATACTTTTTCCTTCTTACAGACCGAACCAGATCCTTCAGGTCTACGACCTTTCTTGATGGCAAGAATACATTTGCCTGTACATATATTATCTGCTCCAAGAGGGAATGTAAGGGAAAAGCCTGAGGACCTTGAGAAGGGTGCAATGAGCCTAAAGAGGAAAAAGAGACTTCAGACATCTCTAAGGGAGGTAATTTAAATCCAGACCGGACCATTTCAGTAACAGACTGAATTAACAATCTGTGGGATTGGGAGGCCGAGAATGACTCCTCAGATCCTGACTCCCTAGAAGTGGAAACCTCATCTTGATCTTCTACAGGGTCATTTACAGCTACTTCTTCCACATCCTCTGCCCAATCTTGAACTAAAACAGGGGAGGGCTCAGGTGAGGGGGATCTATCACATTTCCTCCCTCATTGTGATGCTGCAATCATGCCAGCAATTTTACCCTCAAGGCTGGCTAATGCTGATGCCAAATCGTCCTTAGTGACGTAGGCTGAGACAGAAGCACTGGATGCTGCTACTATGCCTGACAACCATAATGGCTCAGATTGTCTAGGCGCCTCTAGCCCTTCAGGGGAGGTAAACACCAAGGATCTTCTTATTCTGACGGTAGCACCATAGTGCCCCTTCCAGTTGTGCCCTCCCCCCCACTCCTCTTTCGAGAGGACATTGCTCTAGGCAAGAAAACTTGAGGTACTAACTTTAGTGTACTCAAGGCTTGTGCCAAGCTATACAGCTTATCACACACAGCACTGATTATCCCAAAGTAACAGAACCTGTCTGTGCCTGTAAACATGCACCCACAGTGACTCACGCACCCAGGTGCTGCTGCCTGCATCCCCGCCAGCCTCTAACTGAAGCTTGCACACTGGGAACACTTCCTTAAAAGTCGCGATGTTTACGCTTGTTACTGCGCATATGCAACATGCTATGTGCATGCCAATCACATCATGACACTCCCCTCCCAGCTCCACGTGCATGTTTGTGCCTGTAAATAGCAATTATTCACGTGCGCGTATGATCCTTCGCCACAAGAATGCCACCAAGGGCGCTCCCTGACCTGGAGCCACAAAGGGGATGAATGCGCAGGGGCTTGTGCGCCTAGGCGAAAACCTGCCCGCCAAACAATAAGGGGTTAGAGCAGAATGTTTAAGCCAACAAGGTGCGCCTTGTCACAGCTGATATTCCTACTGTTTTAGGTGAACAACATAGGGTGAGAGCAAAATGTTTATCCAAAACAAGGTATGCTTTGCCTTAGCTGACACACCTACTAACTACGGTGGAGACCTAGACACGGCACTCGGTATCTGTTATTTTAAAGGGGACAGTGCAAAAAAATATTTTTTACAAATATTTTTAAAGTTGACTTTTCCATTCCTGCCGCAGGATTCTACTTAAAACAAGAACCGAATCTTCACCCATCACGGCGGCTTTCTGTCACTTGCCGAAGGACTGGGTCCTCTTGTTTTGAGAGGCCACTCCCTTGGACCTGTAGAGCTCTCTGCAGGAACGCCTTTGGGGTCGGTTTTTACCAAGGGTCTGGGTCTCAGGGCCCAGTGCCTAAAAAGGTCACATTACAGGCAAAACCTCGTTTCTCCTTTACTGAGGCTCAGGTACCATCCTTTTAGTCTTCCACATTCAGATGGATCTGATTGCTAATCCCCTTTGATTCAAAGATCTTGATCAGGGTTTGTAGCATAATCTTCTTTCTTCTTCTTCTTTAAAAAAAAATATAAAAACATGGAGCAATTCTCCAATCATTGACCATTACCTTTAAGACACTGGCGAAAAAACTTCCTGTATAGGAGGGGTTATATAGAGGGGGACAACATATTTAGAAAAAAACTACATTTTGCTAATCTGCTGTGCCACCAGGGTACCTTTACAATAAAACAAGATTTTATTACCACATCAACAAGGTTTATGTGTTCAGGAAAAGTCCTTGTTATTTTTACTTTTTTTTTAAGTAATGTGTTATCTGAGCAAACTTTACAAAAAGGATTTCTAGGAATAAACTGAAAGGCAGAATTCATTCCAAATTCCTTTACTGCTGTTGCTTATTCTGCACTCTGTAATCATAAAACCACTACTAATACAAAATTCCAGCTCTTTACACACAACAGTCTTCACAGCTTGTTTCACTTATAATCATCAAATTACTAACTGCTCTTTGAGTGCAAAAAAAAAAAAAGAGAAAAAAAGATTTTATATATATATATATATATATATATATATATATATATATATATATATATATATATATACAGTATATATATAGCGGGATGATACTTTGTGGCATTTGCGTAGTAATGGCTTTCTTCTGGACTCGACCATGCAACCCATTTTTCTTCAAGTGCCTCCTTATTGTGCATCATGAAACAGCCACACCACATGTTTTCAGACAGTCCTGTATTTCACCTGAAGTTATTTGTGGGTTTTTCTTTGCACCCCGAACAATTTTCCTGGCAGTTGTGGCTGAAATTTTAGTTGGTCTACCTGACCGTGCTTTGGTTTCAAGAGAACCCCTCATTTTCTACTTCTTGATTAGAGTTTGAACACTGCTGACTGGCATTCTCAATTTCTTGGATATCTTTTTATATCGGGAATAATAAACCAATGCGCTAACCAATAGGAGAGTGGATAACAGGTGTAAAAAAAAAAAAAAATGTGCACTAAAAACATAATAGCAGCCAATTTTTACAGTGTCACCACTTGCAATAATAAAGTCTAAGAAATATAAATATCAATATATATGTAAAATCAGTACTAAAAATACACAGATATAAGTGGATCAAAATGATATGGTAATGGTGCATAAAATCAATACAAATAAGTGAATAAATAGATCATAGAAATGTCCATAAAATGTGCATGTATTATGTAAAAAGTATATCAATATAAAACTATACTGAAATTAAAGTGACTAGTGCTCCAAAAATGAAATTCATCCAAAAGTGTGGAAAGAAAAGTACTAATTTAAACAATCGTTTGAGAATGCATTCATAGTAGGCTAAATGGTTAAAAAAACAGTGATATGATTCAATATAATTCATACAAAAGAATGAGGATCATTAAAATAAAGTTCAATGCAGGAAGTCCATGTGATTGTGCAGAGGAGACAAATATATATTCGGTGGTAATCCAAAAACGTGATGTCAATCAATCACAGTGTCACCGATGTGAAACAATCCAAACAGAGAATCGAACACTGAGTGCAGAGGCTGCTCACCTCAATATAGGCAAAATAAAGCATTTCACACTTGGCTTTCATAGTAAACTTGTTTCTCCTTTTTTTACCTACAGGTAAGCTGCCCTTTTTAGGAGATAATCCAGTGCGTAGCAGCCAGTGACATCACCTGCACATGTGGTCTGAAGGTCTGACGGCATACTCATACTCTGTGCCGTGGCTGTGACTCCTGCACACATGTGCGGGAATGACGTCATTGCGGCTCAGCCATTCAAGCGGCTGGAGCCTGCGAACCTGGAAGGAAGACCAGGTGAAGATGGAAGCCCTGTTATCGGTGACACCGCACCGCTGGAGGGTTTTGTTTTAAGGTAAGTCTCTCATAGTGTGCTAGTATGCGATGCATTCTAGCACATTATGACATTATCTTGCAGGGGGGCTAGCCTTTCCCCCCCCCCCCCCCCAAAAAAATGTAAAAATCAAAATTTTTTAACATTTTTGGTCAATTTGTTTTCTGCTACCTATGTTTGGTAAAAAAAAATCACAATAAGCGTATTTTGATTGGTTTGCGCAAAAGTTATTGCGTTTACTAACTAAGGGAAAGATTTCGGTCATTTTTGGTGTTTTTTTTTTAACAAGTAATGGCGGCGATCTGCGATTTTTTTTTTTGCAGGACTGCGACATTGCGGCGCACAGATCGAACCCTTGACTGACATTTTTGACACTTTTGGGGGTACCAGTGACATTACTACAGTAATCAGTGCTATAAATATGCACTGTTACTGTAAAAATGACACTGACAGGGAAGGGGTTAATTTTTATTGGAGAGGAAGGGGTTAATGTATGCCTGGTGCTGTTCTCGGACTTAGAGCCGGCGGACAGTTGCAGCATCAGCCATAGGTGAGTATATATGATATCTTTTTTTAGTTTCCCGCACTTTTTCTTTAACCTCCTTAGCGGTAATCCCGAGCGTGACTCGGGGTTGATTTTTCATATCAGTCTGATCACGGTCTGATCACTTCCTAGTTCCGTTCCCTGCAGCAGCAATGCTGCATGGGAGCGGAACTAGGGAGGGAAATTAAAAAAAAAAAAACGTTGCACAAAACACATTTTATATTGTATATATATATATATATATATATATGCATATATATATATATATATAAATATGCGCATATATATATATATATATATATATATATATATATATATACCGGTATATATATATATATATATATGCATATATATGTATATATGTGTATATATATATATGCACACACACATATATCTATATATAATATATAATGCATGAATTATAATCTAATCAATATAATTTTATTATATATATTATATATTAAATAATAAAATAATATTATTGATTCGATTATAATTCATGCGTTTGTGTTTCAAATTTATCACATCTGGGATGTCTACTAGAGTCTTATTTTGGTCAGGTTTAAGTCAGTAATTACTAAGAATTGTAGGCCTATAATACATAACGCCAAATTTCCATGAAAAGAATTGTACCGCTTTTGGTATGTAATTCCTGACATAATCATACCGCCAGGGAGGTTAAGCTTTTGAGCCTGTCTAGTAGTAGTTATTTCATCACATTCAACTAGACTTGTTCTGTAACGCTAAAGACATTTTGTAGCTCATCCATGCCACTTTTTTAGTTATAATGTGTGAGGAAAATACCCCAGCATTTATATCAAAAAAGTTAGCACCGACACCTTGAACCAATTAACATGGAAAGGCAGATGTAATTTTCTAAGGACAGGATGCAATGTGTGAAAATTATGGAACCACCCTGTACTAGTTACATAATCCCATCCTTGGTGATAGAGAGGGGTACAGATGTTAAAATAGCATTATATGTGGAAGACAGATGGTGTGGAAGGCCCCCACCCCTGTTTAATGATGGTTGTTTTGGTTTGACCTAGATGGCCTTTTTCATGCCTCTTTAGGAAACGTTGTCCTTTCTGTCCAAAATGTAAACCTCACTGTCCTCAAAAGAATGTTCCTTTTACTTAGGGAGTAGGAAAACTGCTCAGCCTTGGCCTGTAGAACGTGCCATCCCATGTTGGGTTGTTCATTTGTAGAGAGGTTGTTTAATCTCCCCAGTATATAGGTCATTACAATACTCACACTACACTGCATATACCTAGCTTATGTTTGGGTGTTGCAGGGCTTAAAAGGCACAGGGGTGCAATGTTTGTTATACAGTGGGTACGAAAAGTATTCAGACCCCCTTAAATTTTTCACTCTTTGTTATATTGCAGCCATTTGCTAAAATCATTTAAGTTCATTCTTCTTCCTCATGAATGTACACATAGCACCCCATACTGACAGAAAAACACAGAATTGTTGACATTGTTGCAGATTTATTAAAAAAGAAAAACTGAAATATCACATGGTCCTAAGTATTCAGACCCTTTGCTCAGTATTTAGTAGAAGCCCCCTTTTGATCTAATACAGCCAGGAGTCTTTTTGGGAAAGTTGCAACAAGTCTTTCACACCTGGATTTGGGGATCCTCTGCCTTTCCTCCTTGCAGATCCTCTCCAGTTCTGTCAGGTTGGATGGTAAACGTTGGTGGACAGCCATTTTTAGGTCTCTCCAGAGATGCTCAATTGGGTTTAAGTCAGGGCTCTGGCTGGGCCATTCAAGAAAAGTCACGGAGTTGTTGTGAAGCCACTCCTTCGTTATTTTAGCTGTGTGCTTAGGGTCATTGTCTTGTTGGAAGGTAAACCTTCGGCCCAGTCTGAGGTCCAGAGCACTCTGGAGAAGGTTTTTGTCCAGGATATCCCTGTACTTGGCCGCATTCATCTTTCCCTCGATTGCAACCAGTCGTCCTGTCCCTGCAGCTCTAGGAAGGGTTCTGGTCGTCCCAAACGTCTTCCATTTGAGGATTATGGAGGCCACTGTGCTCTTAGGAACCTTAAGTGCAGCAGAAATCTTTTTGTAGCCTTGGCCAGATCTGTGCCTTGCCACAATTCTGTCTCTGAGCTCTTCAGGCAGTTCCTTTGACCTCATGATTCTCATTTGCTCTGACATGCATTGTGATCTGGAAGGTCTTATATAGACAGGTGTGTGGCTTTCCTAATCAAGTCCAATCAGTATAATCAAACACAGCTGGACTCAAATGAAGGTGTAGAACCATCTCAAGGATGATCAGAAGAAATGGAAAACACCTGAGGGTCTGAATACTTAGGACCATGTGATATTTCAGTTTTTCTTTTCTAATAAATCTGCAACAATGTCAACAATTCTGTGTTTTTCCGTCAATATGGGGAGCTGTGTGTACATTCATGAGGAAGAAGAATGAACTTAAATGATTTTAGCAAATGGCTGCAATATAACAAAGAGTGAAAAATTTAAGGGGGTCTGAATACTTTTCGTACCCACTGTAGATCCTTTGGAGTTTTGATGGCATTGCAGCTGCATGAAGGAATGACTATATTACTTTGTGTTCTGCATCTCCCTTCTGTTTGATGGTTCTGTGTGTTTGCTTGACTTCCACGGATGTCCATGGTGACTGGATCAAGGTGTTACCTATGTGGATATACATGCTGGATGTGTTTGGTTGGTCTTCCAAGCCCACATGGTCCAGCTCACCAGGCAGCTGTCACCTGTAACGGGCCAATCATTTGTGGCCAAGGCATTCCCCGCCCCCCATATCGGTATGTATACATGCCACATTTATACGTGCGATTGCGGAGCAGGGAATTCTGCATCCGACCATGCCCTAGCTCGTCCCTAATGCTGGAGTATTTTTTGACGCTCATTAGAACTGAAGAAGTGGCTTGGATGTGCTACCAATTGTCTTTAACATTGCATTACTACTAGATATACCATGACCTGGATATCTAGGCCACCCCTAATGGTAGAGTATTTTCCTGATGCTCATTAGAACTGAGAAAGTGGCTTGGACAAGCTACCAAACTTCTTCAATGTTGCAGAACAAGTCCAGGTGATTACAACTAACTTCTACTAGATATACTATGACTTGGATAAATGAGATCCTTCACAGACATGTGAGCATGCTTTATTGTAGAGCATTTTCTGGCAGGTTTGCAGAGTCAAGGCACGCGCAAAGAGTTTAGACAACCGCACGATCCCCTATATCTGACAGTTTAGGGATGAACCTGACAGCGCCCCAGTAAAGTGCTTCACACTTTGCTAAGCAGTAATTCCAGCCAAAGCTCATGATCCCATAGTAAAGATAAGGTAAGTGGAAAGAGTTTAATCGCATTACATAGGAGAATAGTTCTCATACTGAAACAGCTGTTTTATCTCGCACAGGAAGACTTCATTTAAAGTTATATTTCTATCTTGGTGTACTTAAAAAACCCTTTTGTATTAGGATCTGTGAGCTGAGAGCTTTGATACGGCTGTTTAACACATGCTCGGCTTATTATTACAAGCACATGCGACACATTGCTCTCCAATAGCCAGACAACACAATTACTTAACTTCAAAGCTTTTGACTGTGACTGGCTGCAATTCAGTGAATGAAATGAAGACATATGTCTAAGAAACCACAACAAAGTCGCTGTCTGTTTCCACCTTGGATCGTGTCTTACGAACCAGCACTTTTCAGTGTGGTAGAAAGAATGAGAGAGGAGCCCTTATTTAATAACTGATTGGCCCCCAATATAATAGTAATCACCCTCTTTATATCTTAAAAAATGTACTGTACTTTCTCCTTCTGAAAATGTTGTATGCCTGGCTCTCATGTTGATCATTAGGATTCACATCTTGGTGGTCCAATGAACCAAAACAATCAAAACCGGTGGACTCAGGACTTGAGACCTGCACATACACTATATTTCAGGTCTCTTACTTACTAGACTCACTAAGCAGCAAAACCATACAACCAGTATGACAGTCAGGCTATTAGCATTTTTGAAAGGGATCTAGAATGACAAAATACATATGTCCCCCATAACAATTTCATTTTATGACACATTTTTTTCATTATGAATAATTTGGCCCAATTCATTTAAAATTCTGAAAATTTACCACTAAAAGAAGCCCAAAAAGGACAATAAAAAAGGATTAGTAAGTAATTTATAGAGCTGCATGATTCTGGATAAAATAAGAATCCAAATTTATTTGCTTAGAATAAAGATCATGATTCTTGGCGTAACATCATCTTTTACATTATACAATAAAAAATTGGGCTAATTTTACTGTTTAGTTTTTTTTTTCCAATTCATTAAAGTGTATTTTTTCCCATAAAATTGCTTTTAAAAGACTGCTGCGCAAATACAGTGTGACAAAATATTGCAATGTCCGTTATTTTATTCTCTAGGGTCTCTGCCAAAAAAATAAATATAATTGTAGCACCCTACAGGTAGGTGCTAGGTAAAAGTATAGTGGGCCTTGGCTGCCTAACAGCAGGGCCATGATTTCAGCTGGCTGTCATGTCTCCCAGGTGTGTCTGCTGAGAGGGGAGTCTCCCCACTGGCTCCATGAGAGGATTCTCATTGGGCAGTGGAGGAAACCCAATCAGAGACACACTGAGGCCTGTATCTACCCAAGAAGGCAGATTCTGCCGCAGAGGATTCTGGGAGTGGGTATACGTTTTGAGGGAACGCATGACGCAGCGTCTTTGGCGGGAAGCAGAGTCCCAGGAGGGAGAGTACCTGGGTGGCTGCCTGGGAATCCAGAGAGTGCCTAGTTGAGCTGCAGGGGGGATACGGTGTACCGAAGACCAGTGGAGGAAGAGGGGTTCAGTTTCAAGAAAGCCTGCCAAGGTCGTTAGTACTGTGAACTACTCCTAGGGGTCTGCCAAGTGTAGAGGGGACCACTCCAGAGAAGGTTCCAGGGATCCAGGAGTCAGCTAGCTGTAAAGGGGGTGCCTAGTCAGAGGACCCTGAAGTGTTAGAGGGGGTGTCTAGTCAGAGGACCCTTAAGTGGTAGAGGAGGTACCTAGTCAGAGGACCCTGAAGTGTAAAAGGGGGCACCAGTGGTTGGGCCCTGAAGAGTCAGTGTACAGTGTGCAGTGTTAAGAGTTGCAGCAGCACAAGTAAAGACAAGGAGCTACCTCAGTCAGTGAAGGGCTGAGGGAGCTGTTCAGTGACTTTTGAGCTAAATCGAGTGTCAGGAGTCAAGTGTTCTACAGTCCTGGATCTTCTAAGTTAACAAACAAGTTAAAGTCAAAGTTCTAGCACTATTCAGCAAGTCAGTATCCTTAAGCGCCAGGAAGCATTGGCCAGCATTCAGCTGGCGTTAAGACAGGCCAACTGGCATTTTTTTGTACAGTGTCCCAGTTAAGCCTAGAAGAGCCAGAGGAGTATCCCACTCATTCCCTTCTCCCATCCCCAATATACAATAAACAAAACAAACCAAAGATGCCAGAATGGTCATTGTGTCAGTTCTCACACCTGGGTTCACAACTTAAATGTGTTGGAAGTGTTACCGGTTCTGATGGCAGACCCACCTCAGGCCCAAGGCCTGGAAACATTGCTACATAATGTTTGGGGGTTCTAAGTAATTTTCTAGCAAAAAATAATGATTTTTAACTTGTAAGCAATGTGTTAGAAAAAGGCTTAGTCTTTAGTAGTTTAACTGCCCTCAATTGCAAACTGTAGTTCATCCCTTTGATCTAAAAGACCCAAATGATACAATGTTTCATTTTATCTCAGAGCTGAGCAAAATTGATAAACATTTGCTGGCTGCCTTTTTTTTTGACAGCTCTCAGCTCTGAGCAGAGAAAGGCTCTGCACTGTTACATGAATTGTGGAAAAGCCGAATTAAAATGGTGAGGGGGAGTTGAATCAAGATCGTGATTATTTTTAACAATTAATCGTGCAGCTCTAGTAATTTGTTAGCATTATCCTGAAACTGCTGTTGCTGAACTAGCATACTGACCTAGTGGCTTCAGTACTTCCCAAGTCGCTGACTCAGAATAAGTATCCAAATAAAGCATTTTAACTTCACTTGCTGCATACTTGTTTTAGGTCAGTGATTCAGGAAGTACTGAAGCCATAGACCATCAGGAAACTTGCATTTTCAGAAAGAGGTCAACGGTTAAAGTCTCCATATTTCCCTCACTACAGGTTTACTTTAACCTAAGCCTAAAGATGGCCATAGAGAGATTGAATTTCGGCTGCTTCCTGCTGAATCGGCCAAAATGCGATCCATGGGTTGCCTTGCCGGCAACACCTAACTTCTAAATTTGAAGGAACTGGGTGAAAAAAATGTTGGCCAAAAAGTGATTGTTCTGTAATGTTGAAGACATTTTGTAGCTGCTCCAAGCCATTTTATGGAGAAGCTATGAAACGTCTTCGACATTACAGAACAAGTCCAGTTTAACGTGTCAGAAACTGATGATGGAAAGACCTCGTTTTTAATTGGGATTCCAATTCATCCCTAAGGTGTTCAGTAAGGTTGAGGTCACGGCATGTTGAGTACTTTCACATCAAACAATGTCCATAAAGAGCTGGATTTGTGCACATGGACATAGTCATTCTGGAACAGAAAAGGGCTTTCCCCAAAAGGTTACCGCAAGGTTGGAAATAAAAACTTGCCTAAAATATCTTTGTATGCTGTACCATCAAGAGTACCCTTTCCTGGAAACATCTGAACTCAAAGATTTGGAGTGGTGCCCTTCCACCTTTGGCCAGGTATTGTAAATGATTGGTATTTGTTGATTTGCTATGAGTTGTTCTACTGTGCTTATCATCACTGCTACCTGTACTACCAAAATAACCCCAAATTTGTAAGCTGAGGAAGTGCAGTGTGAGGGTCCAAAATATTTAGGCAAGCCCTTGCACAACAAAACTATAACCCCAATTCCAAAAAAGTTGGAACACTGTGTAAACTGGAGTTATTTGCAAAACTCATAAACCCATATTTTATTCACAATAGGAAATAGAAAACATATCAAAAATGTAAACTGTAAAGAACCATTGTGAGAAAAAAAATATGGTAATTTTGAATATGGTGACCAACAACACAACTTAAAAAAGTTGGGCAGGGCAACAAAGTAAGTTTTACTAACAAGGAAGAGCTGGAAGAACATTTTGCAACAGGTCAGTAACATGATTGGGTATAAAAAGTGCATCTTAGAGAGTCAAAGTGTCTCAGAAGTAAAGATAGGCAGAGGTTCACCAATCTGTGAAAAGCTGAGTCTAAAAATTGTTGAACAATTTCAGAATAATGATCCTCAACAAAAAAATTGCAAAGACTTTAAATATATAATTGTCTACAGTACATTATATCACCAAAATATTCAAAGAAGCTGGAGAAATCTCTGTGCACAAGGGACAAAGCTAAAAAGCAATATTGGATGCCCTGATCGTTGGGCTCTCAGACAGCACTGCATTAAAAAGAGGCATGATTCTGTGATGGACATGACTGCATGGACTCAGGAATATTTACAAAAAGCCCTGTCTGTGAACACAGTTTGCTGTGCCATTCAAAAATGTAAGGTAAAGCTCTACTATGCAAAGAAGAAGCCATATCTGAACATGATCCAGAAATGCGGCTGTCTTTTCTGGGCCAAAGCTCATTCAAAATGGTCTGTTGCAAAGTGGAAAACTGTTCTGTGGTCAAACTAACAGAAATTTGACATTCTTTTTGGCTACCATGGGAGCAGCATCCTCCAAACCAGTTATCAGCACTCAGTTCAAAAGCCTGCTTCTGTGAGGGCATGAGGGTGTATTAGTGAGTATGGAATAGGCAGCTTGTACATCTGGAAAGGCACCATCAATGCTGAAAGATATATCCAGGTTTTAGAGTAGCATATGCTTCCATTCAGATTACATCTTTTTCAGCGAAGGCCTTGTATATTTCAGCAGGGCAATCCTAAAACCACATACTGCATCTATGACAACAGCATGGCTTTGTAGTAGATTAGGAGTCCAAGTGCTTTACTGGCTTTCCTGCAGTCCAGACCTTTTACTATTTGAAATGATGTGGCGCATCTTGAAGTAAGAAATACAAAAAAGAAGATCCAGGACTGTTGAGCAATTAGAATCCTATATCAGGCAATAATGGGACAACATTCCTCTCGCAAAACTCCAACAACTGGTCTCCTCATTCCTCAGATGTTTACAGTGTGTTGTTAAAAGTGGAGATGCTACACTGTGGTAAACATGGCCCTGTTCCAACTTTTTTGACATGTGTTGCTGCCATCAATTTCAAAATGACCTTAATTTTTTTTAAATGGTAAATTTTCTTAGTTTAAACATTTGATATGTTTTTTTTATTTTCTAATGCGCAAATAATATGAGATTATGAGTTTATGAGGTCCGCAAATCATTGCATTTCGGTTTTTATGTAGATTTTACATAACTTTTTTGGAATTGGGGTTGTGGTAAATCTTACTGATTTGACAGGTCCAGTGTGTGGCTTAAACAGACATATATTAGTGTGATAAAATAATTTAAAATAGAGAATGCATTTACTGAAATGGGAATTTAGAGAACTAAGGATCAGAAGATAATAGTTTTTGATAAACATTATTTCATTTTTTTAGATACAATTATGTTTTACAATATTTCATTTTTTACATACAACCTATTTTGTAACTAAATATGTTACAGAATGTATCACGACATTTCAGGGTACAGACAATGCTGGGCTTTCTGATAGGAAAAGGAAGCACTACCAGCATATTTACAGGCAGAAGATGTATATCTGAATGCTATTAGGCATGAGGAAGGAGGAAAGGTGTTACTTTCTAGGAAATGCAGACTTATGAATGATCTGATCTCTCCTGTCTATTTACAGCAAACCGATGCTCTCGCCTAGAGCCTGCCACCTGCTGGCTGCATGTGGTAAATATAAAATAATCATGTGCAATATTTCATATTTAGCTGAATAAAAAGTAACAATGTTGTAGTCATAGATAATACTTAAAAAAAAACAAAAGGTGATTCTTAAAAAAATACACATTTTCTAGGCTCATGTACCAGGAGACTTTTCTTTTTATCCTTTTTTTTTTAAGTAAACACACTTAGCGGCATACTGAATGTATTAGGTAAGGTGAACTTCTTCCAGCGTGTGAAAGCTTGGGGGCTTCTTGACAGTTTTCCCCGATATCATCACCTTTTTACTTGGCAGTGTTTGAGAAAACACAAAACTTTCTTGCTTTGAAACTCTTTTCCAATGTAATTTAGTTATTATCTTACAATGTGGAAAAAAACCTCCCCTCTAGCATTGAAGTTACAGTCTTATGATTTAGAAGCATCATGTGAAATTGCAACAGCTTGTTGTGCATCTGTTGTATGAGATCCACTTACTTTTGGACCAGGTGGGCCAGGTAGTCCAGGATTGCCATGAGGTCCAACCATTCCCTGCAAGACAAAATCCAGAATTAAAGTCAAAATAAAGTACTTAAAAATGAATGCCTTTTTTGCGGGATTGTGATATTTTTGTTAAAAATACAGTTTTGCTCTTCCTTTGTAAAATTCAACTACAGGCAGATATAAAAGACAATTTAAAGCAGCTGTGTGCTTATTGCGGGTCCATTCACGCATACATGAAAGCTTGTGCATTTACATAAATCCCCATGCACACAATGTGTTAAAAAAACGAGCTGCAAAGCCACTATCAGCACCAGGAAAAAGTGGCTGTAAAAACATGCTTTTAGTAGCTTTTTGCATTGGCGTTAATGCGCGTTTAGTCACATTGGATTTTTGCAGCATTTCTCTTCCTCTATTCAAAATCAATGGTTCTCTATGAGAGCCATCTTAACTGATCCGAATTTCAAACCATTGATTTGAATAGAAGTCGCATCCACCCCCATCCAGGGGAACATGCTGGCATGTTCCCCTGTTATATCCTTTATATAGATCTCCACATATAGCCACTTCCGAGATACATGATTGATTCCTTTCATATATAGAAATTCTATACATAAAATACACCTAATCTTAAATAAGGAAAACATTCCTATCGGAACTCCTACTATCCTTTAGTAAAATTACTTCAATATTCGCGAAATACATACATCTGAACCTCTCTCCTGTTATTGTTTCTACGGCACTATGTATTTTCGGTTTGTTACTAATTTAGTTATTATTGGATCACCGAGAATGTTGATTGGAATTATCCAACTGTTGTACCCTTTTCTAATGTGTACTTTGTTCAATAAAACTTTTTGGAAGAAGTCGCATCCAAGCGGCAATGCGGTACGACTTGTGCTCTAAAGGATCTTGAAGGGGAACCCCACGCCAAAATTAAAAAAAAAAAACAGGTGGGTCCTTTAAGTCTGGTATGGATCTTGAAAGGGAACCCCACGTTCTGGTATGGATTTTGAGAGGAACCCCCACGCCAGAAAAAAGAAATGGCATGGAGTTTCCCCCTTCCCCCCAAAATCCATAACAGACCTATCCGAAGATTCAGCCTGACAGGTCAGGAAAGGGGAGGAGGACGTGGAAGCTACCCCTCCAAACCATACCAGGCCACATGCACTCAACATGGGGGGGTGCATGCTTTGGAGCATGAGGGGCTCTGCGCATCCAACCCCAAAGCACCTTGTCCCCATATGGATGGGGACAAGGGCCTCATCCCAACAACCCTTGGAGGTGGTTGTGGGGGTCTGCAGGCAGGGGGCTTATCAGAATCTGGAAGCCCCCTTTAACAAGGGACCCCCCATGCCTGGGGGAGGGGAGCCCTTGCTTGTCCCCCCACTTTCCTGACCTCTCTGGCAGCATGCTTGGATAAGGTTCTGGTATGGATTTTGGGGGGGCCATGGCTTTTTTTTTTTAGGCATGGGGGTTTCCCTCCAATTCTATACCAGACCAAAGGGTCTGCTATGGAGTTGGGAGGGTGAGCTAATGCTGTTTTTTTTTTTTTTTTTGTTTTTTTGGCGTGGCGTTTTCCTTAAAGATCCTCAGAGCACAAGTCGCACCACAAGTCGGATCATCATGATCCAACTTGGATGCGACTTTCATTCAAATCAATGGGCTCTCATAGGGAACCATGACATGTCGAAAAAAAAAAAAAAAAAAAGCATTTGACGCGGCTTAATGCTGTTTTTAGCATTAAGCTGCATTTAACAGCCTTTAGCAACATCAGATGTTTTTACAGCCGGTCCTCAGAACGCGCTGGCCCTGGGTTTTTTTTAAAACGCTTGCCCTGAATGTACCTGAAATGTACATGAAACTGAATTTTATGATTAATGCTCTGCAATACTATTCAGAATTATATTATGGTAAAAGGCATCAAATTGAGTTTGCAGGACCATAGAGACTTTTATATTCATATCGCACCGACACATACTGTGGTGCTATACACAGGACATTCTCATTGGCTTACAAGCTAAAGCCCCTACATCTATCACATGTGCACAATAGGGACAGTTTGACCAAACTACTTGCTTTTGGCATGTAGAAGAAAATTTTAGCAGCTCAGAAAACGCACGCAAACACTGGCAAAACACACATCTATGCAGATGACAAGCAATTAAAAAAAAAGGCAGGAGCACTGGTCTGTTTGCCCCTGGGTTAAGAGACATCTAAATTAAAGTATAACTAAAGGCAAAACTTTTTTTTTAGTTTTGGACCGAGTAGAGAGGGATTAGAAGCCCTGTCAGTTTTTATTGCTGTCTGTGCCCCCCCCCCCTTAGGGAGATTCCCCCTTTCTATTTGTCCTGTTTACCATTATTATTGAAAGTGAAAGTAAAAGAAAATTCAGAATTTTGGGTTGTACCCAGAAAAGTAATAGAGGGGAAATCTTCCAATGGAGAGTGTTGTGGTGACCTGGGGGACCTGGGGGTCCCCAAGGAATTGCCTTATTTTCCAAGGATTTTCTCCCACTTCCTGTTTGGCTATGGACAGGAAGTGAAGGAATATCTCTGCAATGCGACACATATGGTGAAAAAAAAAGGGGTTATAATCCTCCTGTACTCTATCCAAAATTAAAAAAGAAAGTTTTGTCCATAGTTCTACTTTAACACTACCCAGTGACCACATCAATGAAAGAAGTGACTGCATCATATGAACAGCTGCAAGAATTTGACAAAGAAGGCCGTTCCATCTTTTACACTACAGCAATGCACAAGATGACTAGTTATATGAACAATAATCGTTATAGGTGTGACAAAAACTACTGTTTAAAGAGAAATTTACTAAGCACTGCACCACGTTAAATGTGACCACTTCTGTTACTATTAAAATCTTCCACTCAGAGAGACAGCCTATAGAAAAGAATTATATGATCATTGATTATTGATTATTATATAGTTTCAGATTTTAATTGTTTGAGAGCTTTTAAAAAAAGGAATGCTGCTGATACAGAGAGGTAAAAGGATAGCCTGCCCTGAACTGGTGTTTTGGTTGTAGAAAGCTGCCAGTGGACTACTTCACCAACTCACTTCTCTTTTGGGGTCACCTTCAGTTATAGGGGTTGATTTACTAAAGGCAAATAAACTGCAATTTTAAAACTACAGTTGGACTCTGCAAATGCAGTTGATCCAGAGCTTAGTAAATTAGGTAAAGCTTTACTTTGCAAAGAAAACCCAATCACATGCAAGGGGGAAAAAAACTGCATTTTAGTTTGTATGTGATTGGATGATGAAAGTCAGCAGAGCTTCTGCTCATTTACTAAGCTCTGGAGCAACTGCTCTTGCAATTTTGCAAAGTGCACAGTCTATTTGCCTTTAGTAAATTAACCCCATAGTGTCTCGCTCCTCTAAAAAAAGAAGATTCTCCACCCCACTGCTGCAATTATTGCAGTAAAAAGTTACACAATTTCAGGCCACAAGGCACTACCTCATAAAGCAGTGGTTCTCATAAACTGGTCCATGGCCCTGCACTGGGCCACAGTCTTCCTCCTGCAGGGCCCTGGCTTTCTGTCTGCTCTGGCAGCTTCTGATAGACTTTTAGGCCCCTTTCACACACTGGGCAGCCATCAGGGAGGGACAGCCCATGCATATGTAGGGGGCCCAGGCGTCCCAAGGGGCCTGGCCGACCAGGCCCAACCAACGAGATTGAGTTGTTGCTGCTGTAGTAACTAGCAATTGCTAAAGCAGGATGGCCGCAGAGTAAGCCAATGCAGTCGAAGGGATGTCTCTTACTGAATTGGGGTGTCTCTTTGCTCGATGGAAATTTATTTTTGCAGGATTGGGCTGTCTCTTTGCTGAATATATGGAGATGTCTCTTTGCTGGAGTGGATTCATTTACATATATTAAGATGTAAGAATGTTCAAACTAAAGTAGGTGCACTGAAGGACTCGGTGGGATGGCTAGTGGGCGGAGTGGCGAGACGGCCCTGAGGAATGTTGGTTGTCAGGCCCGGAGGGGCCCAGGTCCAAAGCTGTGTAAGGGGCCCCAAAATTTCTGATGGCTTCCCTGTTCACACATACGGTCCGTTCAGTTCATCAGTTCAGTCACGTCAAAATGTATCAGTTTTTCGTCTGTTTTTCATCGATTTTTCATCCGTTTTTCATCCGTTTTTCGTCAGTTGTCATCCGTTTTTCATCAGTTATCATCCGTTTTTCATCAGTTGTTATCTGTTTTTCATCCATTGTCATCCGTTTTTCATCCGTTGTCATCCGTTTTCATCCGTTTTTCATCCGTTGTCATCCGTTTTTCGTCCAATCCGTTTTTTTGACGGATGAAAAATAGGGCATTTGTCCGTTCAAAAAAACAGACATTGACGGAAGCGGATGAAAACGGATGTTAACTCATGATCATCCGTTGTCATCTGTTTTTACATAGAGATACATTGATGTCCGTTTTTCATCCGTCAACGGATGGATGAAAAACAGACAAATGGACAGCATGTGTGAAAGGGGCCTTACTGTTAGGCTCCCTTCACACCTGAGCATATCATTTTCAGGCATTTTTTAAGCTGTTTTTTGCAGATGTTTGGCATCTAACAAAAAAAGCTTGCAATCTGCGAAAAAAGAAGCTCATGTACTTTTTTGAGCTTCAGGCGTTTTGCTTCAGGCGACAAAACGCTCATATGTGAACAGGGGCCATTGAAATAAATGGGATTTTTCTTGTTGGGCGTTTTGAGACTTCAGAGATGAGCGTTTTAAGAGCTGAAAAATGCTCAGGTGTGAACAGGGCCTTAGAGCAGATGGAGGCTGCTCAGCAGGAGTGCGCTGTCCTGTACTTACTTTCATATTCTCCCCCTGGGGCTTGTTATCTATATCTATTGCTGGAGCTGCACACTGCCCCGCATCCTGAAAACTTTTTTCTGCTGTCTTCCAGGCTCAGTGCTGCCCCAGTGGCCGCCTTTCTTTCATTGATACCAAGATTGAAATTGTTGTTGCAATTGTGTATCTATTCTGTTTGGTGTGTTCATTTATGAAGCAAGTCACTGTACAAAAATGTTTGATACAGTGTGTGCTACCCCAACATTTGATGTTCCTAATATGTGCCTGCTGTACCATGTACTTGTGTAAAAAAGCATCCTGTTCTCTTTGTAATGCTTCCTTTGTGTTCCTGCCAGTCCCTCTGCTTTCTATTACAAACTGCCTACAACAGGCATGTGAGCATATCCATCCCAGTGTGGTCAGTTTTGTTCTTTGCATTCTAATTGGGAGCACAGTCTGCCTGTACTCCAATGGTCAGACTTGTGCTGACAGGTCCCCTTGCACACCTCTTCACAAGAAAGATCACTGTACTGCTGTTTCTCTGCCACCTGCTGACACACCCCCTGTGGTCTCCACCCTCACCCCTCTAAAGCTGGCCATACACAGAGTAAAATTTTGATCCATGTGTACCCACTGTGGTTGAACAGAAGTCGACTCACCGATCAACTTCTGTTCAACCATCCTGCTGGTATTGTCTCTCTCGATCAGTGCTGCAGGCTATAGCCAGATGCTGGTAAGGCTCATTGCAATCCGGCAAATCAATCAGAAAGAAAATGATTCACTGCACTCTAAGCTGCATCATTTTTTTTATTCATTAATTTTCATTTATTCATTCATTTTCATTTTTGATGTGTTTTATTGAAAATCCGTGCTACAATGCAAGTAATAATAGGTGCTGAAGCAGCATAGAGTGCAGTCATCCCTTCTCAGAATGATTTATAGGTGTGGCTTTAACATGTATTTGCAATTGCATGCATTTTAAACCTCTGTTTAAACCTTGGTAGTTGAAACTGTTTTTTTGCTGGCTAGCTTGGAATTGTGTTAAGAAGTTTTTGTATTTTGTTTTTGGTGATCTGAGCAGATGCTAATTGGTGCTCACTAGATATCCCAATGATGTTGAAGATCATGCGAATGGGATTTTCCATGTAACCACACTGATAAACCATTTCTACCCAACTATAAATGCTTTTCATATGTAATGCGTATAAGCCTGTTGGGGTACAGACAGGAGTGAAGGAAGCGGGTGTCATTCCAGGGTGTTTGGTGTGTTTCCTGGTTTGTGGAGGGCAGGAGGGGGCACTCAATGAACTGAGGAATGGGATGAGTCAATCAGAACAATGCAAAATATAGATTAAGACTGAGGACTGGGGAGCATGATGTGGAGAGAGTGGAGAGAGTGGGGGAAGGGGGTTAAGGCCAATAGTCGGTGTAGTGGAATGCAGGATGTGGTTGTCAGTCTAGGAGTGTAGTATTGGTTGTCAGAGTACAAGTATTATATGAGCAGGTGGTCATGTTGCATAATGCTGGCTGCCTGAATGAAGAGGAAGACTATACACAATATGTGTTTTATTTAACAAACTAATATACAGGGCCGGCCCTTCCATGGGTCCCACTGGGTCCATTGGACCCAGGCAGCACTTTGAGAGGGGCAGCAAATTGATGTCAAAGATTTTTTTTTCCCAGCAGTTTTGTGTGTCATCAGTTTGCGACGCATTACGGGCGGAATTTCCCTATCTCATACTGCCGCCCGTAGTGCAAACTGAGGCGTATGAGGAGGCGGAGGGTGTGCGCAATGACATCAGACATTCAAAAACTAAATAATACTGGAGTTTGTAGTTTGGAATTAAATATAATGGGATGTCATACAATTGGGCATGTAGACAATGTGCTGTTACATATAAATCTGACTTCCTGATAAATTTAATTTTAGTTTTAATTATCGTGATATAAAATAAAATTGTGTGGGCCTTTTGGTGGGCATGATTTTTTTTTTTTTTGAGGGGGCAGCTTTTCATTATTGGACCCAGGCAGCACAATGTCTTGGGCCAGCCCTGCAAATACAGTGCCTTGCGAAAGTATTTGGCCCCCTTGAACTTTGCAACCATTTGCCACATTTCAGGCTTCAAACATAAAGATATAAAACTAATTTTTTTTGAAGAATCAACAACAAGTGGGACACAATCATGAAATGGAATATTTCAAACTTTTTTAACAAATAAAAAACTGAAAAATTGGGCGTGCAAAATTATTCAGCCCCCTTAAGTTAATACTTTGTAGCGCCACCTTTTGCTGTGATTACAGCTGTAAGTTGCTTGGGGTATGTCTCTATCAGACATAAAAACATTAAAAAAGGTTTATGTTTGTCATCGGTACTACAGATCTTTCATGAAAGCTTTTGTGTACTATACGTTTTAACAAGCCTTACCAGTTGCCTATTACATTTCAGATGTGGCTGGAAAACATACACATCTATAGGGTATCTTCCAAAAAGTTCTAGAAACTAGATGAGAGCAGCAAGTGGGAACAAGTCATGACCTCTGCACTGCCCATTCCCTCATAAAACTCTCATAACTGTCACTTCAGAAGATTGATGTTATTTACTGCTGTGACAGGTTTTATACCTCATTATCATCTTCTGTACAATGCCTTGATGTACAAGATCAGTAACATACCACAGGTATGGCATTGCAAAAGAATAATGATTATACAGGAATCCAGCAGAGATCAGCAGGCATTGCTGCTAAAAAAAAGTTGGAAACTACAGCTTTCCAGCATCACAGACCAACAATAAATTGTGGGTTTGCAAAATTACCAAGATGAAATTTATGGAAGAGCTCACAGCAACCTTGAAAAACATGGTTCTACTGGTTAGACTCTACTTACACTAGTCATACACTGATCGAAATTAGGCCAGTTCAGCAGGGGGTCATCATGCTCTGAACCAAGACTCCAAACCTGATAATACTGTTACATAGATCAAAACTGGTCTGGTTTAGCAGAGACTGGCCAAGTTTCGATCAGGTCCAGCTGTCAGAATGAAATGTCCCGGGTGGAGGGCCCTAATTCTTTATCCAGGGTGGGGGGCCTAATTCTTAATCCACCTCGTTTGTATGAAGGAATCAGGTTTTTTTATTCCAGGTCCTGGCTGAATGAAAAAATGTACTAAATGTCTACAGCCAGCTTTAAGTTTGCACTGAACACCAAACTAAAAAGTGGCTTTTATACTGAACACCAAAGCAGAGTGAGGTTTGCTTTAAACACCACTGCAGAGTAAAGCCTCGTACACACGCGTCAAAAATTGGTAGGGAATTTTCGTCCAACGACCGATCTGCCGATTTTCGGCTTGTTAGTATGATGCTTCTGACAACCGACGCCGACTTTTCGGCCGAAAAAAATCTGGTGTGCATGCTATAAAATTTTTGTCTGCCGTCAAAACACGGCCGATTTTCATGCAGTCAGTACAGATTTCGACAGGGAAAAATCTAATGAGCAAGTCTGGGCATGCTCAGAGAAGAAAGAACACAAAGAAAGCAAACCAACACATGACATCACTTCTGAAGTAGATTTTTGTTGGGCGAGAAAATTTGTGTGCAGTCTAGGCACATTCCAACCAACAAAACACAACTCCGGACAAAAGTCGGACGATCGGTCGGCCGATAATCGTTGCGTGTGTACGAGGCATTAATGTCTATGGCCAGCCTTAAGTTTGCACTGATCACTAAACCAAAAAGTGGCTTTTATACTGAACACCAAAGCAGAGTGAGGTTTGCTTTAAACACCACTGCAGAGTAAGTCTTGCACTGAATGCAATCGAATGCTCCAAGATATTTTGGGGTTCCCCAGGATTTGAATTTTTTTCAAGGGTTCCCCCAGGGTAAAAAGCTTGAGAATGGCTGCTTTCAAGTGATTTTGTTCCTGTCATGAATTATAATTAAATTCTATATTTGCTTTCACTTGACATATTTGGCATGCAGTGCATAGAACAGGTATTGTGGAAGCACTGCAGGTCTTGGTGTAGAGCCCCAAGCAGTTTGCATATAATTACCCAACAATTTTAAACAAGGCACTGCTTCCTCTTCCCCTCCAGCTAGGTTTGGCACTTGGCAGTACACCTTTAAAAGTCAGAACTTGCATTCCCCGCTCGTCACTGGCACATATGCAAATGCTTTTTGATTCTAAACAGATAGTTGGCTGGGCTTGAATGGCCTTGTCTCCTTAAATAACCCAAAATACAACCTGGAGTTTAGCCATTTTAATTGCTGAAGCAAAACCACTTAAATATGTTCAACTGCAAAACAATCAATAGGAATGGCATCTGGTCATAAGGGATGACAATAAGAATCAGGCAGTTTTTTAACAATGTTTCATGCATTGTTTCTTGGTTCAGCTGGCCAAAGAGAGAAGCTTCTACAGCTCACCACTGCCATAAATTATAGTCATGAGTGAGGAAACAGTACAGTAGCAGGAGGATGTTTTGGACCCAACCCTCTTTCCACACAATTGTGTATGCTCAGTACTACAGTACTGTTCCAATTAAGCAGTAACATTTTTGCTGCCTATGCCTTTATGTAATTTTAAAGCTGCATTTAGAACACCTGTTTCAAAGCTAAGCCTTTTTTTTACTTTGTATAAAATAAAATAAAAAAATGCATAAGCATAGGTTACCGTAATGAAAACAGCATGTCAAAAAGATTGGATATATTGCCATTACACTCAAACACTCTCTCCTACCCAAGAGTTTTCAATGGCCAAGACTTTTGAGTGCGGTTAATCTCAGATTACTACAATATGGTGGCCCTAACATGCGACCTGTTCCTGAAACATGAATAAAACGCTTTACTGGGAAACAAATTTAGGCAACAAACTTTATTATGCAACATGGCAAACCATATGGGGTAGGGTTGGCTATACCAAGAGAATGCCTTCAACATGATCTATAATCCAGAACGTACAGTATCTCACAAAAGTGAGTACACCCCTCACATTTTTGTAAATATTTTATTATATCTTTTCATGTGAAGACTGAAAAAATGACACTTTGCTACAGCTGTATAACAGTGTAAATTTGCTGTCCCCTCCAAATAACCCAACAAACAGCCAATAATGTCTAAACCACCACCAACAAAAGTGAGTACACCCCTAAGTGACAATGTCCAAATTGGGCCCAATTAGCCATTTCCCCTCCCCAGTGTCATGTGACTCGTTAGTTTTACAATGTCTCAGGTGTGAATGGGGAGCAGGTGTGTTAAATTTAGAGTTAGCACTCTCTCACTCTCTTATACTGGTCACTGGAAGATCAACATGGCACCTGATGGCAAAGAACTCTCTGAGGATCTGAAAAAAAGAATTGTTGCTCTACATAAAGATGGCCTAGGCTATAAGAACATTGCCAAGACCCTGAAACTAATCTGGAGCAAGGCCATACAGCAGTTTACCAGGACAGGTTCCACTCAGAACAGGCCTCGCTATGGTCAACCAAAGCAGTTGAGTACACGTGCTCAGCGCCATATCCAAAGATTGTCTTTGGGAAATAGACATATGAGTGCCGCCGGCAACAAAAGTGAGTACACCCCTAAGTGACAATGTCCAAATTGGGCCAAATTAGCCATTTCCCCTCCTCAGTGTCATGTGACTCATTAGTGTTACAAGGTCTCAGGTGTGAATGAGGAGCAGGTGTATTAAATTTAGAGTCATCGCTCTCACTCTCTCATACTGGTCACTGAAAGTTCAACATGGCACCACATGGCAAATAACTCTCCGAGGATCTGAAAAAAGAATTGTTGCTCTACATAAAGATAACCTAGGCTATAAGAAGATTGCCAAGACCCTGAAACTGAGCTGCAGCATGGTGGCCAAGATCATACAGCAGTTTAAAAGGACAGGTTCCACTCAGAACAGGCATTGCTATAGTCGACCAAAGAAGCTTAGTACATATCCAGAGATTGTCTTTGGGAAATGTATGTGTGCTGCCAGAATTGCTGCAGAGGTTAAAAGGGTGGGGAGTCATGCTGTCAGTTTTCAGACCATACGTCGCACACTTCATTAAATTGGTCTGCATGGCTGTTGATTCAGAAGGAAGCCTCTTCTAAAGATGATGTACAAGAAAGCCCGCAAACAGTTTGCTGAAGACAAGTAGACTAAGGACATGGATTACTGGAACCATGTTCTGTGGTCTGATGAGACCAAGATAAACATATTTGGTTCAGATGGTGTTAAGCGTGTTTGGCGGCAACCAGGTGGGGAGTACAAAGACAAGTGTGTCCAGTCAAACATGGTGGTCGGAGTGTCATGGTCTGGGGCTGCATGAGCGCTGCCAGCACTGGTGAGCTACAGTTCATTGAGGGAACTATGAATGCCAACATGTACTGTGAGAAAATGAAGCAGAGTATGATCCCCTCCCTTCGGAGACGTGATCCCCTCCCGTCGGAGAAATGATAACGACCCCAAACACACCTCCAAGATGACCACTGCCTTGCTAAAGAAGCTGAGGGTAAAGGTGATGGATTGGCCAAGCATGTCTCAAGACCTAAACCCTATTGAGAATCTGTGGGGCAACCTCAAACGAAAGGTGGAGGAGCGCAAGGTCTCTAACATCCACCAACTCCGTGATGTTGTCATGGAGGAGTGGAAGAGGACCCCAGTGGCAACCTGTGAAGCTCTGGTGAACTCCATGCCCAAGAATGTTAAGGCAGTGCTGGAAAATAATGATGGCCATACAAAATATTGACACTTTGGGCCCAATTCTGACATTTCACTTAGTGGGTGTACTCACTTTTGTTACCAGCGGTTTAGACATTAATGGCTTTGTGTTGAGCTATTTTGAGGGGACATCAAATTTACAGTTATACAAGCTGTACACTCACTACTTTACATTGTAGCAAAGTGTAATTTCTTCAGTGTTGTCACATGAAAAGATATAATAAAATATTTACAAAAATGTGAGGGGTGTACTCACTTTTGTGAGATACTGTAAAAATTAAATTTGACAGGGATTGCATAGAACAAAAGTCAGTATTGCTAACCGCTTAGTCAGCTTGCTTTCCCTTTCTATAAGGGCCTGGATTGATGGGTCTTTTGGCTCTGTTGATAGGTTTGCATTAATGTCAGTTTGCGATGCTTCTGAGATCAGTATTCATTAGCAGGTGCATCTGACATGCTGTTGACTGTCTTCTAACCTGCATTTGACCTGCAGGTCTCTTTCTTACCTATGTTTGACCTACTTCAAAATGGTTTTGTTTTCCCATAGACCAGAGTTTCTCAACCAGGGATCTGTGGAACCAGATGGTTCCCCCAAAACTTGCTAGGGAGTTCTTTTAGCAAAGAGCAATTTCTGCCTACCAGATAGGTTCCCATTGACATCTATGAACTTTTTTAGCTATCCGTAAAAGGATTCTTCCCACTGAAATATAAAGACCATTTTTCCAGCTGACCACCAAACTAATGTGCCTTGAGTTAAAGATTTAGCAATTATTAGCAGGGGTGCTCTAAAACCAGAAAGTTATTTCAATGGTTGCCCCATGTTAAAAGAGTTACAAAAAGCTCATATGGAGGTAAATGGGGAGAGAAGCAGTTCTCACATGAACAAAAGCCCTAAATATTATGCCTTTTCTCCAAACCTACATCAGCTATGTTTTAAATTTGTTTTTTGTTTTTGTTTTTTACAAGAAATCAATTTCTATAGGCCTAAGGGTAGTCTTAGATGTTGGCCAATATATAGATGCAACACCAAAGCTTCCAGAATAATAGAGTTAACAAAAGATGATTAGCTGGCTTTTAAGTTCTCAAAGCACTCACTATTGTATGCATACATCTAGACTGGATCACACAATTCAGACAGCATTGTCTCTCCATCGCTCTCCCACTCAAATTCCTTATATTTTCTACAACAGATTTTAGGGAACACCTGGCTTATTTAAAAGACATATATTTTAGGGCTGCAAGCTGCTGGCAATAGATCAAACAGGATAATAAGCAACATAAAAGTCAATTAGTATTTATTTATTTAATGAAAAGAAACATGCATTCTTTAAGTTGGAACCTGAATCAAAATGCAAGGTTAGTTTAAAAAGTGTATCTTAAGCAAAATCAAAAATGTAATATACTGCAACTCATCAATCCTTGGATGAGACGGCTACATTAGTTTTCTGTTTTCAGGCTTTCATCTCTTTATTTTCCTCTGGGAATAACACACTTCATGTCCCTGGGTGGCTACATTCACTCTTCCACAGTATCTATGGAAGGAGCCATGGTTATCACCCAGGCTACATGTCAAAATGTCTGCCTTTATTTATCTCCATTAAAGCTGTTGTATACTGCCAAAAAAAAAAACCCTGCAAGACAAAGGCATAAATAATGAGCTAGTATGCTCATTATGAAATACTTACCTTAGAACGAAGCCCCGACACGGACGCCCGGACACCACTGTGGGAGCTGTCATGCTCCCTCAGCATCTCTTCCGGGTTCGGTGGCTCCGGCGCTGTGAGTGGCCGGAGCTGAGATGAGTCACTTTCCGGCAAGTAGCCGGCAAGGAACTCTGAAGGTCAGCCGGACCTTCAGAGCGCATGCGCCGCTAGTGTCAGCGGGTGCATCCAGGGCAAATATCTCCTAAACCGTGCAGGTTTAGGAGATATTAATTGTACCTACAGGTAAACCTTACCTGTAGGTAAAAGTAAAAACATTGAGTATACTACCGCTTTAAATAGAGGTTGGTGGAATTAGTAATTTACAAAAGAAAGATGAGGTTGTTTTTGCTGCCTGTGAAGCACACAGGAACTGACAAGGATGCTGTATTTCTGGCAAGATCTGTACTTGCTGAAAATGTTCTTAGGCTGAAAAAAGAAATTTAATGTAGTCATCACATCTAAGGACTAGAAAGCTGCAATATTTTTCATTTTTGTTCTTAGGTTTAGTGAGCGTTTAACTTTTAGACCATTACACTCATTAGGGGCCTTGTGTAAAGAACCTGGGAAAGCTGAGCTGGAATAAGTATAGATTTTGAAAATATACATGTAACAGGAACTGTTAACATGACATGATGCTTCCACATATAGGAATTATACATATCTCTATGTATATGTACAGTGGATATAAAAAGTCTACACACCCCTGGTAGAATGTCAGGTTTAAAAAATGAGACAAAGATAAATCATTTCAGAACTTTTTCCACCTTTAATGTGACCTATATACTGTACAAATCAATTAAAAAAACTGAAATCTTTTAGAGGGGGGAAGTAAAAATATAAAACTATAATGTGGTTGCCTAAGTGTGCACACCCTCTTATAACTGGGGATGTAGCTGTGTTCAGAATTAAGCAATTGCATTCAAACTCATGGTGAATAGGAGTCAGTACACACCTGCCATCATTTAAAGTGCTTTTGATTATCCCCAAATAAAGTTCAGCTGTTCTAGTAGGCCTTTTGTGACATTTTCTTAGTCGCATCCTACATCAAAAGCCATGGTCCACAGAGAGCTTCCAAAGCATCAGAGGGATCTCATTGTTAAAAGGTATCAATCAGGAGAAGGGCACAAAAGAATTTTCAAGGCATTAGATATACCATGCAACACAGTGAAGACAGTCATCATCAAGTTGAGAAAATATGGTACAATAGTGACATTACCGAGAACTGGACGTCCCTCCAAAATTGATGAAAAGACAAGAGGAAAACTGGTCAGAGAGGCTCTCAAGAGGCCTACAGCAACATTAAAGGAGCTGCAGGGATGTCTGGCAAGTACTTGTTGTGTGGTACATGTGACAACAATCTCCCCTATTCTTCACATGTCTGGGCGACATGTGAGTGGCAAGACGGAAGCCTTTTCTTACGAAGAAAAACGTCCATGCCCAGCTAAATTTTGCAAAAACACATCTGAAGTCTCCCAAAAGCATGTGGGAAAATGTTTTATGGTCTGATGAAACCAAGGTTGAACTTTTTGGTCATAATTCCAAAAGATATGTTTGGCCCAAAAACAACACTGCAAAAGAATGCCATACCCACAGTGAAGCATGGTGGTGGCAGCATCATGCTTTGGGGCTGTATTTATTTATTTAGTCAAGGTAGAGGGAATTATGAACAGTTCCAAATACCAGTCAATGTTGGCACAAAACTTTCAGGAACTTCATCTTTCAGTACGACAACGATCCAAATCATACAACCAAATCAACAAAAGAATGGCTTCACCAGAAGAAGATTAAAGTTTTGGAATGGCCAGCCAGAGCCTAGACCTGAATTCGATTGAAAATCTGTAGGGTGATCTGAAGAGGGCTTTCATTTGGAGTGTTTTTGTAAAGAAGAGTGTGCAAATATTGCCAAGTCAAGATATGTCATGCTGTTAAACTCATACCCAAAACGACTGAGTGCTGTAATAAAATCAAAAGGTGCTTCAAACAAGTATTAGTTTAAGGGGGTGCACAATTATGCAACCATAATATTTTAGTTTTTTATTTTTACTTCCCTCTACCTAAAAGATTTCAGTTTGTTGTTCAACAGAATATTACAGTTTATAGGTCACAATAAAGGTGGAAAAAGTTCTGAAATAATTTATCTTTGTCTCAATTTTTTACATCACAGAAACCTGACATTTTAACCACTTGCCGACTGAGTACGGTAATAGTACTGCGGCAAAGTGGTTCGTTATCGTCTGACGACGTAGTATTAACGTCGTCAGACACTCCCCCTTCTGGGCGGCGCTTGCGCGCCGCCGGAGGCTCGCTCCCGCTGTTTTCATTCACAGCGGGAGTCGGGCCAGGGGAGGAGCAGCGGCGATCGCCGCTGCTCTGCCCCGATCGCCGGGGATCTAGTGTGGAGATCCGCCCGCCTGTGTAAACACAAGCGGGCGGATCTCCATAGTGACAGGGAGTGACAGATCGGACTGTTCAGCATAGCTGGACATCCGATCTGTCCATGACTCACTCAGTCACCTCCCCCCCTACACGTCAGTAAGCACCAGGCATACATTAACCCCTCCCTCTCCAATAAAATTAACCCCTTCCCTGCCAGTGTCATTTTTACAGTAACAGTGCATATGTATAGCACTGATTACTGCAGTAATGTCACTGGTAACCCCAAAAGTGTCAAAAATGTCAGTCAAGGGTCCGATCTGTCCGCCGCAATGTCGCAGTCCCACAAAAAAAATCGCAGATCGCCGCCATTACGCGTTAAAAAAAAAAACACCAAAAATGACAGAAATCTTTCCCTTTGTTAGTAAACGCAATAACTTTTGCGCAAACCAATCAAAATACGCTTATTGTGATTTTTTTTACCAAACATAGGTAGCAGAAAACAAATTGGCCAAAAATTTTTTAAAAAATTGGTTTTTACATCTTTTTTGGGGGGAATTTCATATAAAAAAATGTTAAAAATATTGTTATTTTTTCAAAATAAACGCTCTTTTTTTGTTTATAGCGCAAAAAGTAAAAATCGCACAGGTGATCAAATACCACCAAAAGAAAGCTCTGTTTGTGGGAAAAAAAGGACGTAAATTTCGTTTGGGTACGGCGTCGCACGACCGCGCAATTGTCAGTTGAAGTCGCACAGCGCCGAATCGCAAAAAGTGGCCTGGACGGAAGACAGCAAAATCCTCCGGTGGTAAAGTGGTTAACAGGGGTGTGTAGACTTTTTATAACCACTGTATATATTTGCTTGAGTATTTACAGGCTTTGGGTCTGTGTAGATGACATTCCTTTGACATCAGTTTGAAACACTTCTGAGAATAATCTGATCCGCAGTTCTCCTCCTTCTGACCTGCATTTCACCTGCATTCCTAAAGATTTGTACTGGAATGCAAATCTGCTTGAAGCAAACAAAAGATCATCAACACAGGTCCTTAAAGTGGTTCTAAAGTCAGAAGGTTTTCTATCTTAATGCATTCTATGCATTAAGATAAAAAAAAAAAACGTCTGTGCACCAGCCCCCTCAGCCCCCCTAATACTTACCTGAACCCCATCTCGAACTAGCAATGTTGCACGAGAGTTTCAGCTATCCGAGACTCTCCCTCTTCGTTGGCTGAGACAGCAGCAGGGCGCCATTGGCTCTCACTGCTGTCAATCAAAGTCAGTGAGCCAATGAGGAGAGAGAGGGGCGTGGCAGAGCCACAGCTCCATATCTGAATAGATACACAGAGCAGCAGCTCGGATCTGGTGCCCCCATAGCAAGCCCGTACCTGTGGGGGCACTGGGCAGGAGGGAGGGGCCAGGAGTGCCAGTGAGGGACCCGAGAAGAGGAGGATTGGGGCTGCTCTGTGCAAAATCCCTGCACAAAGCAGGTAAGTATGACATTTGTCAACAACAATTATGGATAAAGCGCTGTACCAGAGCAGAATTATAACACCATTCTACAGAAGGTTGAATTAAGTTTATTGAACATACCACGTTGTGTACGAGAAAACTGTGGTCACAAGACGCTTTGCCAACAATGGAATGTACCTGGGGGAGATGTCTGCATGAGTGCCAGGACACTTCAAAAGACCCCTGGGGAGACCGCTCAGCTGTGTGAAAAGGAAAGTGCTGAAACCGCATGCATGTGAAAGGAGATCACATCTTCCGGTGATGGGTCCGGTGCCGGAGTGGGGTCTTGGCGGTGCCAGAGGTGCTCTGGTACAGCGCTTTATCCCCAGGTGATGTTGCCTTTTACTGATCTCACTGGATTTTGAGTTTGGGACAGCAGCGACTATACACTTCCTCTAAGTGGGACAGCAACCTAGCGCCTATACTTTCTTGTTTTTAACTATGAGATTTGCGTTATTTTTAAATGGAAAAAAAAAAAGATAATTTAGTATCACTTTAAGCATATAAGCAAAGATGCAAAAACATTGTTCATCTGTTAAAAAAAAATATCTGAAAATGTCCAGCTCTACAGATCAGTATTTCTAGCGACATTTGAGTACTCTACATTGTATTTTTCTTAAAGTGTTACTAAACCCACAACCATAAAATCTGTCTATAGATGCTTGTTATACTCACTGTGTAACTTACGTGATTAATCCTCTGCCCAGTAACTAAAAAGGAACACAGTGGGTAGAATGTCACATCTTGATTAATATATGATCTGCCTCCAATAAAAGCATGAGGACACAGGCTATAGTGGATTTCAAGAGGCATGGAAATCTCCTTCCTACATGAACACTCTGGACTAGGGCAGACCCTGCAGAGTATCACATTACCGTGGTATACAGATTAGCTAACAAGGTATATAGCTGCAGTATTTTAATGTAAAAGGATTATTTATAAGGTGTGGGCAGTGCGGGGGGCTGATAAACATTTTTTATATTATTGGGTTTAGTAACACTTTAAGTCCAATATCTTCAATAACTTTAGAAGAGACTAATTGGTGTTGATTTACGAGAGTACAGGCCATTCACTATACAAAGTGAAATTGTTAGTTAAAGGATAAGTTCACTTTTAGTAATAAGTAATTTGTTACTAAAGCAGCAACCCCCCGATCCCTCTATGTGACAGTGGGCAGGGGAGTCCCATCTCCCACCGCAGCCGATGGCTTGTAGTTCTCGATGAACTGTGACGGCACTGATGAGTGCCTGTGGAGTATGTGGATTCTTCCTGCTTTTCAATAACTGCCCGCCTCAATGGAAGGTACAGGCAGACAGCTGTACTGAGAGTCTACAGGAGATTGACATTGCACCCAATGCTCTACAGGCTCCTAAGAAAAAAAAATACATGCACATTTTTTTACCTGCAAAAAGACGGCCATTTATTAATTGTTGTTTTTACAAAAGTGAACTTAGCCTTTAACATGGTAAACCAGTCTTGGCTGATGGAAATTTAAAGCTGAGCTCCAGGCAGATATAAAAGACACAAATAAAGGAAGATCTGTTTTTAGATTGTAGGCTCTCAGGAGCAGGGTCCTCTGAACCCTAATATTGAGTTATACTGTAAAAGTACTGTTGCACTTTATTTTGTAAAGTGCTGCACAAACTGCGCAATATAAATGCTGTACAATATTAGTATACGTTGTAGTATTAAAAGAGAAGTACAGCCAAAACTTGTTTGGCTGTACTTCTCCTGTGGATCACAGGAGTGCAGTTCATTCTGCACTGCTGTGACTTGCTTTCAGCTGACAGCCGGCTAAAGCATGCTGCCGGCTGATATCACAGCCGGTCCAGGCTGGGAAAAGATCATAACTATATGATTGGGATCCACCCATATGCCTGGACCAACAAGCTGTAACTTGTACACTGTACCCTTTATCATGGAGCACTGAGAACTGGGCGATCAGTGGAGTTTGATCGCTCAGATCTCAGTCTTAGGGGGACAGATGCAGCATGATTTTTTCTTTTTTAAAAGTAGTGTAAGTACCTGACTGTGCCAATTCATCAGGTTCTCACCTCTGCCAGGGCTGTGTAGTGTTGCAGAGCTGTGTAAACCTCAAAACTGGATATGCAAAAATAAAAAATTCTTTGACAGGTAAAAAAAAGCTCCCTTAAGCTGGATACACACTATACAACTTTTGTGGTTTGATTTCTTTTAGATTTACCTTCAACTATGTAGTGGAAGGGCCTGCCTGGTTGCATACACATTGAAAGTGTTTAGGTCTCACCTCATATTATAAGGTTTTGGTAAATCTAAAGGAAAAAATCTATAGAAATTTGTAGTGTGTATCCAGCTTTATACATGTCTCTCATCTGTGTATCTGCCTGGAATTTTGCTAGAACTAGCACTGGACTGGTTGATCAAGGTAAACATATCTTTACCTCATTTACTAACAAGTAAATGAGCCCTATTCGATCACCTGGAGTTCTGTGAAGAGAGACGAAAACATGCACTGTTCAAGGGGCCTTGAGGACCAAAACACAACGAGAGGACTGTAACCCCCAACCACTGAAAATATAAGAGATCTAATTACAGTAGAGATGTACATTTCTTTACACTTCAAATAGAAACACGCCAGGCTTCTGCACAGAGATTAACATAAACTATAATTCACTATACAACGTCACAATTACCAAACAGTGCTAAATACAGGGTAGAGGAAAAATGTTCTAAATTTAGGAATCCAATAGGCACTTTGGGGAATAAAGTCATGGGGATGTCTCTAAAAAGACACCCAAAATAGGAGAAGGAGAAAATAAAGCAGTTCTACGGTTGATGGTAAAAAGACGATTAGAAAGAATTAAACTACGCAAAATTATCATCTTGAGCTGAGGATGTCTAACTCAGCCTTTTTCAACCAGGGTGCCCGGGCACCCTGGGGTGACTTGAGGGTTCTTCAGGGGTGACTTGACAAAATGTCAAAAAAGTTATTCAAAAATCAAGCCAGCAGGTGGACCAATCCTAACTTTTAGTTACACAAAGCCATAGGTTTTCATTGTGCACCATTACCAATTTCTAGACACTGGCACCCTAACAACCAATAACGTCATCAGTTGATAAGGAGGATGTCTGATGTCTCCATGGCATCCTTGTTTGACCCTCCTTTGCCCCTTTTCCTCAGCACTGGGTCGCATTAGCTGATTGATGGACAGAAATCGAGGGAGAGAGAGAAACATTGGAATACTAGTCACTACCAGTGTGCAAATGTGTATTTGTTTTGGAAGAATAAATCACCTCTAAAGTTGGGTGCCCTACGCGTGCATGCTGCTGCATTGTGTAAAACTATTAGAATTATTTTTTTTGCATTTTAGAATGGGGTGCCTCGAAACTGTTCATAATTTTTCAGCGTTCCTTTAGATTGGCTATAATTTTAAAGGTTGACTTGACAAAAAAAGGTTAAGAAACGCTGGTCTAACTTAGGGGGATATTTCTGATTTTGATTGCTGGTCTGTTGAACAACATTGTGGCTTCTTAGAGCTCTAGGGGTGCTCCAATGGAAAGACATCCTAAATAGAATTTGCAGTTCTGACCATCTGCCACAGATATTTCTTAAAGTACTCTTCAGTGTAAATTAAATGTACAATTCTCACTCTGTATAATGCCTGAGGAAGGATAGAAGGTCCTAAATCCTTGCAAATAAAAAGGTATCAATAAACTACAAACTTCCTGCATTGATCAATAGCTAACAATGGTACAGGACTACACTGCATTTATGAAAAGCATAATGACAAGCTCTGCTTACAGACGAATTCCTGGTATGGATTTTTTATATATAGTTATATTGGTCCAGCTTGGAACAATGTAACTATATATATATATATATATATATATATATATCATTTCTGGCCGACGCCCCCAGAAGCTGAGAATCACTGAACCAGACACTGCCGCTCCAGCGAGCTCGACTCGCGGCTGCATTCTAAACACAGGAGGTTGGCAGCTTGGAACAGGCACCATGGTGATTGCATTGCATTTCGAAGGTTCTCTGACTGGATGAGGTGCAGGGGAGGGGCAATGACATCACACTCTCCATCTCTTCCAATCAGAGAACAATTTGCATTCATTCAGAAAATGCAAATCCTTCTCTTCATGGCTTCTGTGATGAGTGGCCACTTGTATTCAGAATGCAGCAGGGCAGCCACTCGACATGGGACCCAGAAGCAAGTGGAGATTACTAGCGTAGTGATCTCTACATTGAGTTGCAGTCTCCAGGAGCATCTGCCAGGTATGGTATATACATTAGTCCAAGCTGGACGAAATATTTATGTATAAAATATTCATACCAGAAATTTATTTTAAAGCTCATCAACAGGATATAAGCAATCCCTTCTCCTTGGTAAAGGTAAAATTCCCAGCAGTGGGATTCTCCATCATAGCCTCCAAAGGCAGGAGGACCCAAGGGGCAGTGACGGTACCGTTTACCGAGAAAATAACAAACGGGACAATATACTGTATATATATATAATAATATGACAATATTACATGACAAAGGATTTTCACAGTACTATGGGTTTTATAAAGAGAGAGTATGGCATAGGCAGTTCCCTTTTAGGCACTCTGTCTTGGATTGATACCTTATACAAAGCCATACAAAGAGAGGGGGATGAGTCACAGATTACACTTATTAACGTGGTCTATGTAAGTCCCAACTTGAGCTTTTGAGCTCTATAAACAAGCAGGAAGTAAGGAGAAACTGGAAAATGTAAAACGGAGCCAAGAGCCACCTGCTGACTGCAAATAAGACTGAAAATAAGGTATCACACTAACTTTAAAAGGAGGAAAAAAGTTGCACAGCCTTAATGTCCCTTCCTCTGCAGCACATATGTTTCTTACATCCTTTCCAAACATTCCTTACTTCCCTACTGTTCTTTAATTTACCAGGAGCAAACAAATGACCTAATATGTAACTCACTCCCTTTCCTCTCAAGTAACGATCTCGGTGATTGGTGATTGACCCAGAACTGTCATGGGGCAGTGCGAAAACAGGCTACGTATCTCTTTGTTAGCTTCAGCTAGAGAGTCTTGGAGCTTACACAGGGCTCCTTACTTGTGGGCACCAAAGGAAAGGGAGTTTGTGCTTCTGGGGAGGGGGCAGAACTCCAGTCAAAAATAACAAGATAAAACTAATAACAAAACAAACCTTTTCACCTTCAACCCAGAGATTTCCGCTGCAGTACTATTGTTGTACCACTTCCTCTAAACCTAGGTCATCCTGGGCCCACCCCAGCCTATAACTGAAGAGTGAAAGAGAAGCAGCACAGTTATGAGCTCATTTCTCTGCCACTCAGTTTTCTCCTCCTATCAGCATGCTTATTGTCCACACGTGAACTTATTGGCATCTTCCTCCCACACAGTCCTGCTTTAAAGGGACTGCAGGTCAAATTAAAGGAGTTGTGAAGTCAGAAGGTTCTATGCACTAAGATAAAAAGCTTTCTGTGTGCAGCAGCCCCCCTCGGCCCCTCTAATACTTACCTGAGGTCCTTCTCTGTCCAGCGATGTCCACAAGTCCCTCGGCCGTCCGAGACTATCCATCCTAATTGGCTGAGACACAGCCGCGGCACCATTGGCTCCCGCGGCTGTTAATCAAAGCTAGTTAGCCAATCAGGAGAGAGAGGGGGAAGGGCTGAACAGCAGCTCTGTGCCTGAATGGATACACAGAGCTGCAGCTTGGCTCGGGTGCCCCCATTGCAAGCTGCTTGCTGTGGGGGAACTCGATAAGAGCAGAAAAAAGGGACCCGAGAAGAGGAGGACCTGGACTGCTCTGTGCAAAACCAACTGCACAGAGGCGGTAAGTATAACATGTTTGTTATTTTTTATTTTTTTAAAGTAGAATTTACAATCACTTTAAGGCCCTTACACTTATCTTTAAAATGTTTTATTTTTATTAATGTATTAATTGTTACTATTCATTTTTGTCTTTTATATCTGCCCAGAGAGAGGTCAACATTGATGCAGATTAGCACCAATTAATGCAGCTCTGTAATCATTAATACGTCCTGGTCTCTCCCATATTTATACAGTCCTATGCAACACTAGGGTGAAGATTGGGTCCTATAGGGCTACAAATGGATTCCAGTATCAATGCATATATGAGTTGTGCTATTACATGATTTTGTAGAGCACCACACCCCCTCTATACATTAAATAAGTACAAATACCAGAGAATAGCTTCATAGAGTTTTAGATGAACTTTAATCTTTTCAATAGACTTCAAGTAAAACTAAAAAAAATTTATATATATATATATATATATATATATATACACACATATACACACACACACACACACACACACACACACACACACACACACAATGGATATAAAAAGTCTACACACCCCTGTTAAAATGCCAGGTTTCTGTGATGTAAAAAAATTTGATAAAAATGTAGCTGTGTTCAGAATTAGGCAATCACATTCAGAGCCGATTCACACTGGGGCGACTTGTCAGGCGACCTGGCCGCCTGACAAGTCGCCGCGGGTCGCCTGCCATAGGATTAGCACAGGACCCGTTCTAATAGGAGCGACACAAGTCGCTCAGACTTAGAAAAAGGGTCCTGTACTACTTTGGGGCGACCTGCATTGACTTCAATGATATGAAGTCCGTGCATGCCGCTCCGAGGTCGCGCTGCGAGCTGCGCACCGCGACTTCACAGGTCGCCCCGGCAAGTCGGGTCGCGCCTATGTGAACCGGCTCTTAAACTCATAGTAAATAGAAGTCAGTACACACCTGCCATCATTTAAAGTGCTTCTGATTAACCCAAAATAAAGTTCAGCTGTTCTAGTAGGTCTTTCCTGACATTTTTCTAGTCTCATCCTACAGCAAAAGCCACGGTCCACAGAGAGCTTCCAAAGCATCAGAGGGATCTCAGAGGGATTGTTAAAAAGTATCAGTCAGGAGAAGGGCACAAAACAATTTTCAAGGCATTAGATATACCATGGAACACAGTAACTCATCATTAAGTGGAGGAAATATGGCACAACAGTGACATTACCAAGAACTGGACGTCCCTCCAAAATGAATGCAAAGACAAGAAAAAAACTGGTCAGGGAGGCTGCCAAGAGGCCTACAGCAACATTAAAGCTTCAGGAATATCTGGCAAGTACTGGCTGTGTGGTACATGTGACAACAATCTCCCGTATTCTTCATATGTCTGGGCTATGGGGTAGAGTGGCAAGATGGAAGCCTTTTCTTATGAAGAAAAACATGAAGTCTCCCAAAAGCATGCGGGAAAATGTGTTATGGTCTGATGAAACCAAGGTTGAACTTTTTGGTCATAATTTCAAAAGATATGTTTGGCGCAAAAACACTGCACATCACCAAAAGAACATCATACCCACAGTGAAGCATGGTGGTGTCAGCATCATACTTGGGGGCTGTTTTTCTCCAGCTGCAACAGGGACCTTAGTCAAGGTAGAGGGAATTATGAACAGTTCCAAATACCAGTCAGTGTTGGCACCAAACTTTCTGGCTTCTGCTAAAAAGCTGAAAATAAAGAGGGACTTCATCTTTCAGCATGAAAACAACCCAAAGCATACATCCAAATCTACAAAGGAATGGCTTCACCAGAAGAAGATTAAAGTTTTGGAATGGCCCAGCCAGAGCCCAAACCTGAATCCGATTTGAAAACATGTGTTGTGATCTAAAGAAGGCTGTGCACAGGAGATGCCCTAAAAATCTGACAGATTTGGACTGTTTTTGCAAAGAAGAGTGGGCAAATATTGCCAAGTTAAGATGTGCATTGCTGATAGACTCTCGCCCCAAAAAGAGTGCTGTATTAAAATCAAAAGGTGGTTAAACAAAGTATTAGTTTAAGGGTGTGCACACTTATGCAAGCATAATATTTTAGTTTTTTATTTTTACTTCCTTCCACCTAAAAGATTTCAATTTCTTGTTCAGCTGAGTTGTACAGTTTATAGGTCACATTAAAGATGGAAAAATTATCGAAATTATTTATCTTTGTCTAATTTTTTTACATTACAGAAACTTTACATTTTAACAGGGCTGTGTAGACTTCTTATATCCACTGTATGTATATATATATATATATATATATATATATATATATATATATATATATACTCTATACACATATATTTTACATGGGGTCTTGTGGCTTTATTAAAGTATATTAAAAGCCCCATTAAGCCACCATTCTTAGGCATTTGTAGTCCATTTGACGAACCAATGGGACCGCAACAAATGATTTTCACTTCACCAGCTCCATTTTTGCTACTCAGTTGGATATGTTCCTTTATATTTTTACATATTTATCCATTAATATTGCTAAAAGCACTTTTGCATTAAAAAGATGTGTAATTTATGTTCTGCAGTCCTTTAGGTTAAATAAAAACCTCTAATCTCAATCCGCTGACAGGTAAACTTTAATTTATGTTGTAAAAAAAAAAAAAACTTTACATGCCAAAATCACACAGTCACCACTTAGACTTTCCGTCAAGTCATACATTCCAGTGTTTAAAAACTCATCTCTACAAAGATCTGTAAGTGTGTTCTGTTCAACAAGGATAAATGAAATGAAATCTATTAGCAGGTAGTAAGAAGAAAACAGATGTGAAACGTGATATGCCAATTACTCACCCTTGGACCTCTTTTCCCTGGGGGACCTGGTAAACCGGGAGGACCTGGAGGACCCTTGAGAAACAGAGAAAAACAGGCATGTTAGTGAGAGTCTAGGAATGAGTAAGCTCCAGTGTCTCGAAGTCTAAATCCCAAACTATCAATTATCAACACCTTCTAAGCTTGCAGGAAGATCACAGAGAGCAGACTCAAAGATCCTACTTTCAGCTGAAAAAAAGTCCAGGCATTCAATGCTACACAGAACACACTGATCCCTATTGAGGACTGTGGAATGCCAGTTTATTTTCTGCAAGGAAATGGTGGGCTTTCAATATTCACAAATTATCTAGATCAATAAATAAATGTAACTTGTACAGACCATTAACCGGATCACATTTCAGCTCCTGAACTGTCCCACTGTGTACACCAGAAGGCCTATTTATAAAGATTTATGGTTACTATGCTGGCTTTGCCATTTTGTTTTTTTTTTCATTAGGCGATTCCCTTTTCTTCAGTAATGGAATTACATGTTTCCTTTCATTAGTACAGCAATGTCCAATGTCCCAAGTTCCAGAATTCTAACAATACAGCCTGACAGGGCTGTACACATGCCATGGGTGCGATGCATTGCTAAGCAGATTTTTTATTCAAGCTGCAGTATTTGACAGGCAGTCCCACCTGTCAAATTCGCCCATTAACCACTTAAGCCCTGGAAGATTTTACCCCCTTCCTGACCAGGGGGTATTTTGCGATTCGGCACTGCGTGACTTTAACGGACAATTGCGCGGCCGTGCGAGGCTGTACCTAAACAAATTTGACGTCCTTTTTTTCCCACAAACAGAGCTTTCTTTTGGCGGTATTTGATCACCCGTGCGATTTTTTGATCATGCGCTATAAACAAAAAAAGAGCGTCAATTTTGCAAAAATAACAATATTTTTCAAATTTTTTTATATGAAATACCCCCCCAAAAAAATGAAAAAAATCAAAAATTTTTAACATTTTCGGCCAATTTGTTTTATGCTACATATGTTTGGTGGAAAAAAATCGCAAAAGGCGTATTTTGATTGGTTTGCGGAGAATTTATCGCGTTTACTAACAAAGGGAAAGATTTTTGTCATTTTTGTTGTTTTTTTTTTTAACACGTAATGGCGCCGATCTGCGATTTTTTTTGCGGGACCGCGACATTTGGGCAGACAGATCGGACCCTTGACTGACATTTTTGACACTTTTGGGGTTACCAGTGACATTTCTACAGTAATCAGTGCTATACATATGCACTGTTACTGTAAAATTACACTGACAGTGAAGGGGTTAACTTTTTTTGAGAGGGAGGGGCTGTGTGTGTCCCTAGGGGCGTGATTCTAACTGTGATTGGCTGTGGCTTGGGCTGTAGGAACAATGATCAACGGTCCTACATAGTAGAACCGTGTGATCATTGTTTCTACACAGGGGAGAATGACAGGCGGCTTGTTTACACTAGCCGCCTGACTTTCTCCCTCTGCAGCGGCGATCGCAGAATGACCGGCGGACCCGCGCGGGGGGGTCCGTGACCACGCGGGAGTGCGCCTCCAGGGGCGCGCACTCGCTCCCTAGGCCCCTACAGGCTAGCGACGTAGATCTACGTCACTTTGCCTGTGAGGGGCTGACTGCCGACGTAAATCATCGTTAGGCAGTCGGCAAGTGGTTAAATTCAATGGGGCCACTTTGCAACCGCGAGCCAAAAGCAGCCCCACAATGTAATGTCGGCAATAAAAAAAAACAGGGCAGTAGCAACTTCTGAATGCCTGTCAGCCACTGCTATAATGCCCTCTGCCCTCAGTTTGTCCCATATAGGCACTGCGGACCAACTGCTTGACTCCTTGTGCTGCTTCTCCCTCTCCCAGTCTGAGCTCCTCTTTGCAGGGACTGCAAGAAGCTAAAACCAATCCAAATTCAGATACATACACAAGTTACATTTAAAAATATATTTAAACCTATTTTGGCTGTACTTCTCCTGGGGATCACTGTTTGAAAGCCAACTGTTGGCTGACTTCATAGAGCTGGTCTAGGCTCTGAAAAGATCGGGATCCATCCAGATGCCTGAACTGGCAGCTTTCTCAGCCTCTCAGCGAGTGGCTAAGAGCCTGACCCAGCTGCTCCTGCCCCCTCCACAGCCCTGCACTCCAGTGTGAGCTGGAGGGGCAGAGCAGAGAGCAGGAGACTGACAGTCACCGGCTCTCTGCAGCCTGAAGACTGAGAACTGAGCAATCAGTGGTGTCTGATCGCTCAGTTCTCGGTCTGAGTCCCGGTTCACACTTGTGCGATGCGGGAAGGCTCCAAATTCGCAGCCTGTTCCTGCATCGCAAACGCACATCTGGCAGTTCACACTGCCATATGCGATACACAGGGGGTGTCAATGAAATGTTAACGACACCACCAGTTTGATCGTATATTGCAGTGCGATCTGACAGTTCGCACAGGATTGGATCGCACAAGTGTGAACCACTGTGCGATCCGATCCTGATGCGGCTGGAAAAAAGGGTCCTGTGCGTCTTTTGTGCGGGTGCAGTGCGAATTCAGCCATACAAAGTGTATGGCTGAATTCGCATCCGCACATCCGATCGCATGTAATGAAGGAGCAGTGCGCTCCGAATTACATGCGATCGCCGCACTCCCACAAATGTGAACCGGCTCTTAGAGCCAACGGGGGAAAGATGCAGCAACAGATCAATTCTGCCTCTACCTAGTTGAGTATACATACTGTATTTACTGTTTTTATAACCAAACTTCTCTTTTTATGATATAATAATAAATGTGGAGCTGCTTCAATGTTTGTCTTTGAAATCTGCCTAGAATTCAGCTTTGACACATGCTGATATTAGGAAGAAAAATCCATGGGATTAGTACTGCAGTATTGCAGTGGGATACAAAATAATTTTAAGTCTTTCTAGATTGTAAGCTCTAACGAGCAGGGCCCTCTAATTCCTCCTGTATTGAATTGTATTGTAACAGTATTGTCTTCCCTCACATTGTAAAGCGCTGCGCAAACTGTTGGTGCTATATACTGTAAATCCTGTATAATAATAATACAAACCTCTCTCTCTTCTGCTGCATATATACCTGGGTTGTGTCCAGGTTTACCATTTATGCCATTTAAAAAATTGCACATTTGTTCTCAACTATCAAATGCTGGTGTTCTGCCGAAAACTCCAACTCGCCAAAATCTCCAACCACGTCACTTTAGGTGACTCTACAGCAGCAATAATTGGAGATTTCGATGGGTTTCTGTTTTCACAGACCACCGACAGCCTGTACACTCGGATACACGAACAGTTACCCCTTCTCACAGAACACCAGGTAAGGAGGAAAAAAGTTGTTGCTGCCTCGGAGGCGGCCATGTTGTTGGTTAGTAGCGGGCGTTACTAACAATGTCCAGTCATTATAGCCTGTACCATAGTGTACAGGCAGCCGGTGGTCTGCGAAAACCACAACTCATCTAAATCTCCAATTACTGCCGCTGTATAGTCACAGAGAGTGACGTGGTTGGAGATTTTGGCAAGTTGGAGTTTTCGGCCGAACACCGGTTTACTGCTTTTCTGCTTCAAAAGCTCTAATCCTGAATGTTCATTTACAGTTCAAGTTTTATCCACCACCATATTGAGGCACAAGTTCTACAGCTAAACAACAGCCAAACAACTAATCAATGTTCAAATACATATACCGTGTTTCCCCGAAAATAAGCCCTAGTTAAAATCTTTGTAAAATCATGTAATCTGCACTGTAAAAGTATTATATAATGTCCCGTGTGTGTCTTTATGTTTCATGATTGTAGAAAACACATTATTTACAGCGCTGCTGGGCGCTCATGTGACTTGCTGGAGTTCTCCTCCTCCTCCCAGCTGATTTCAATGGCCCCCCCCCACAGTGCTCGGAGCAGTGCTGACGTCAGCGGGGATCTCAGCATCTCCCTCGGCAGTGCTCAGAGCAGGAAAGAAGAGCTCCGACTCCTATGGGTCATGTGAGCGCCCAGCGGCGCTGTAAATAAGGTATTTTCTACAACATTATATAAAGACACACACTGAACATTATATAATCCATTTACAGAGCGGATTAAATGATTTTACAAGGACTTTAATTAGAGTTAATTTTGGAGATTAGAGATGCTGACTCCTGAGCTGACAGGGAGGGAGAGGGGGAGAAAAGACAGGGGACAAATAAGACATCTTCCCCTAAAAATAAGCCCTAATGCATTTTTTGTACCTAAAATTATTAGAAGACCCGGGCTTTTATTTAGGGAAGCACGGTATATCAACTATTTTACCTGCAGAATAATATGTAACTATACAGTCAGTTTTGTAATCCAGAAAACCCTGCCAGGTTCTTGACCTTCACTGCAGCCACAGCAGCACAGTTTGGTCAAGAACATGCCCCTAACCTAATAACTGGAGAAGCAGCACACTGATGAGGTCATCCTTAGATTTACTCTTTTCTCCTGTCAGCATGTTTCCTGTCATCGCATGTGCATGCAGCAGAGCCTGATTTTAGTGTTTTAGTGCCCCCCCTCCTAGTGCTTCCCCTTCCTTTCCTGGTTTGAGCTGTATTAAAGAATGGAGGCAGGAGGCAAAAATCAAGACAGATTCTGGTACTTACACTAGCTTCAATTAAGAATACGTAAACCCTAACTTTGAACTGCTTTTATTTTCTCACTTTTTGTTAAAGCGATATTTAAGGAAAGTTAAAAAAAAAAAAACTATTATACTTACCTGCTCTGTACAGTAGTTTTGCTCAGAGCAGCCCTGATCCTCTTTTTCTGGGGTCCCCCGCCAGGGCACCTGGCCCCTCCCCCCCGACCCCCAGAGAAAACAGCTTACTATGGGGAAACCGGAGTACACTGCTCTATGTGTTCATTTGCACTCGGAGCAGCGGCACCACTCCTCTCTCTCCTCATTGCCTCACTGGCTGTGATTGACAGCAGCGGGAGCCGATGGCTCATACTGCTGTCTCAGCCAATAAGGAAGGAGAGTCCCCAGAGAGCTGAGGCTCTCGTGCACATAGCTCAGTGGTGTCCAAACTTTTTTCAAAGAGGGCCAGACTTGATGAAGTAAACATGCGTGGGGGCCGACTATATATATATATATATATATATATATATATATATATATGTATATATATATATATATATATATATATGAATTAAAAAGCATCAGTGCTTTATGAATAAAATCACACTTACATAAACAGGAAGTAGAGATGACACCTCCTCGGTCAGCTCCACAAGATCCTCGGTCGGCTTGTACAGGTGGCTGTGTGCGGTGAAGGAGAGAAGGAATGCAGTTTTCAAATTCATTCTGCACTCCTGTGCAGTCGTGGGCGGCGCCAGCCAGATAGAGCAGAGTGGGGGGCGGAACGGGACTCGGCGGGACTCGGGAGCAGCCGAGCTGCCGGGGGAGGCCAGAGGCCCCACCCCCGAGCCATTGCGTCGGCATCGGGCAGGGATGTGAGATGTCTCAGAGAAAGACATTGACAAAAGTCAGCGGTGTCTCTGGGGGACGTATGAAACTAAAGGACGGGCCGCAACTGGCCCGCGGGCCGGACTTTGGACATGACTGACATAGCTGGATCAAGATCGGCCCATAAGTATTAGGGGGGCTGGGGGGGATGCTGCAAACAGAAGGGTTTTTAACTTCATGCATAGAATGCATGAAGGTAAAAAAAACCTTGAGCCATTAGAACCACTTTAACCTTGCCAGAAATTCAGAGCTGTCCTTTGACCTTCGCACATTACAAATGTTATATCAAACAGTCCTCCTTGTACTTATCTTGGACTATAAAATGATTAGTATTTATGTTGTATAAATCTGAGTGTAGAAGGGCTTTGAGTAGTTTAGCAAAAGACGATGGGCAGGGCTGGCACCACTTAGTCAACAATAATTTTGTGTGTTGTCAGCCCACAGCAGAGTTTAAGAGGTAAGTGAATTTTTGGCAGCTCAACAAGCACTTTTCTGTAAAATGATCAAACTCTGATCAAGACTTCCTGCTCTCTAGCTCCCTCGTCACCTCCTCCGAAGCTCACTTCCAGGACTTTTTCTGAGCCTCTCCCATCTTTTAAAACTCCCTACCCCAATCTGTCCAATTATCTCCTACTCTATCTGCTTTTAAACGGTCCCTGAAAACCCTTCTCTTCAAGGGAAGCCTATCCTGCCTCCACCTAACAACTGTACTTTTTATTTTCTCCATCAGCTCATCCCCCACAGTTAATACCTTTTTAATCACTAGACCCTCCCTCCTAGATTGTAAGCTCTAATGAGCAGGACTCTCTGATTCCTCCTGCATTGAATTGTATTGTAACTGTACTATCTGCCTTCATATTGTACATCGCCTCACAAACTGTTGGCACTATATAACTCCTGTATAATAATAATAATCAAAATTTGACTAGTCCAGCAGGGACCAGCCAAGTTTTGATCAGTGTTTGGGCTCCCCTGCACAACAAAAGTTGATTGTTTACCTGACTTCGGTTAAAGGGACATGTTGGACCAATTTTTTCCAACAGTGGTTGCAGCCAATCAGTCCTCAGAAGGTTAGTCAGTGTTAAATGTCTTCAATGTGGTGATAACAAGGAAAATACAATTTTTTTTTAAAGAATAGAATCTCTTTTAGGTTTGTTTTCCTGTCTTCCATTGATCCCATTCCCATAATTTCTTCTCCTGGTGTGAAAGGGGAGTCGTTGGGAGAGAGAGGGTAAATCTCCTCAGTGGAGTCTAACACAGCAATAGATCTTCTGGAGGTTAAAAAAATGATGTTGGGGTCAGGGTTTAATGATATGTAATCCCTGCATAACTGCCAAGGGTTCAGCTTTAAATGATAACTCATAAAGGCAGCACAAATGATCTCATCTACAGATCTGTAAAAAGATTTGAGAAACATGCTCCTGAAGACCTGGAGGATCCAAGTTCAGCACCACTGAAGCAGACAGTGACAACATGGTAAAAAAAAGTGGTCACTATCACAATCCTAACAAAATGGTTCAGAACTATTCATGTTGTACATGGCACTATGGCAGGTCTGGGGAGAGTAGAGTGAGGACAGCCACCTCTTTCACCATCTTACTCTACTTTACATACGGCCATGTGACAGGTCCAGACACATTCCATAGCCATCCCCAAATGACTCATAAGTTACCTTATGTGCTTGTCTGATCGTAAAGTTGGTATCCGGCTTTTCCAAAATCATTGACTCAGAACAAATATGCAGATTAGCTGTTCTGACTTTATCTGCTGCATGCTTGTTCTCAATCCAGAGTCAGAAAGACAACTAGCAATTTGTGAAGGAGCTCAGCAATGGCAGCCCACATATTTTAATGTGCACAGGAATGCAAAAAAAATGTTTTGTTTTCTTTATAACAGCTATAAAGTATTATAAATGGACTGGCATTTAATCCAGGTATCAGATTCATAAGGCCTCCTTTACTCGGGTGGTTACATGCATACACTGGATTCCAGCAGCAAGAATCAGCAGATTCTTGGGGCTTTGATGAGAAGTACGGTATATTTAAACAGCAGCGGCCGCTCAGCTTATACAAGGTAAATGATGGGCTGCAAGGTCGCTGTTTGCATGTATCTGCACATCCAGCTGTTAATGACAGATGAATGACCATGGACACAGACAAAGACAGATGGAAATACAAACACATGAACAGCAACGGCTCCTCTCAGCCTGTCATTACTTTATACAGGCTGAGTGGCCACTGCTGTTCACCTGTTGTCCCAGCTTCAAGAATCTGCTGATCCTTGCCACTGGAATTCAGTGTATGCATGTAATCACCCCTGTGAAGTAAGTCTTAGCCCATCACAGTGATGGCAAACCTTGGTACTCCAGATGTTTTGGAACTACATTCCCATGATGCTCACTTACACTGCAGAGCGCATGAGCATCATGGGAAATGTAGTTCCAAAACATCTAGGGTGCCAAGGTTTGCCATCACTGGCCTATCATAACTATATTATGCAAAACATGGGACTTTAAAAAGGTACCAAACTGGTAAAGCTGAAATTTAGACATTTACTACTTGCAATGTCTCACAAAAGTGAGTACACCCCTCACATTTTTGTAAATATTTTACTATATCTTTTCATGTGACAACACTGAAGAAATTACACTTTGCTACAATGTAAAGTAGTGAGTGTACAGCTTGTATAACAGTGTAAATTTGCTGTCCCCTCAAAATAACTCAACACACAGCCATTAATGTCTAAACCACTGGCAACAAAAGTGAGTACACCCCTAAGTGAAAATGTCCAAATTGGACCCAATTAGTCATTTTCCCTCCCCGGTGTCAAGTGATTTGTTAGTGTTACAAGGTCTCAGATGTGAATGGGGAGCAGGTGTGTTAAATTTGGTGTTATCGCTCTCACTCTCTCATACCGGTCACTGGAAGTTCAACATGGCACCTCATGGCAAAGAATTCTCTGAGGATCTGAAAAAAAGAATTGTTGCTCTACATAAAGATGGCCTAGGCTATAAGAAGATTGACAAGATGGCAACTGAGCTGCAGCACGGTGGCCAATACTATGCAGCAGTTTAACAGGACAGGTTCCACTCTGAACAGCCCTCGTAATGGTCGACCAAAGAAGTTGACTGCCCATGCTCAGCGTCATATCCAGAGGTTGTCTTTGGGAAATAGATGTATAAGTGCTGCCAGCATTGCTGCAGAGGTTGAAGGAGTGGGGGGTCAGCTTGTCAGTGCTCAGACCATACGCCGCAAACTGCATCAAATTGGTCTAAATGGCTGCTGTCCCAGAAGGAAGCCTCTTCTAAAGATGATGCACAAGAAAGCCCGCAAACAGTTTTCTGAAGACAAGCAGACTAAGAACATGGGTTACTGGAACCATGTCTTGTGGTCTGATGAGACCAAGATAAACTTATTTGGTTTAGATGGTGTCAAGTGTGTGTGGCAGCAACCAGGTGAGGAGTACAAAGACAAGTGTGTCTTGCCTACAGTCAAGCATGGTGGTGGGAGTGTCATGGTCTGGGGCTGCATGAGTGCTGCCGGCACTGGGGAGCTACAGTTCATTGAGGGAACCATGAATGCCAACATGTACTGTGACATACTGAAGCAGAGCAGGATCCCCTCCCTTCGGAGACTGGGCCGCAGGGCAGTATTCCAACATAATAATGACTCCAAACACACCTCCAAGATGACCACTGCCTTGATAAAGAAGCTGAGGGTAAAGGTAATGGACTGGCCAAGCATGTCTCCAGACTTAAACCCTATTGAGCACCTGTAGGGCATCCTCAAACAGAAGGTGGAGGAGGGCAAGGCCTCTAACATCCACCAGCTCTGTGATGTCGTCATGGAGGAGATGAAGAGGACTCCAGTGGCAACCTCTGAAGCTCTTGTGAACTCCGTGCCCAAGAGGATTAAGGCAGTGCTGGAAAGTAACGGTGGCCACACAAATTAATGACACTTTGGGCCCAATTTGGACATTTTGACTTAGGGTTGTACTCACTTTTGTTGCCAGTGGTTTAGACATTAATGGCTGTGTGTTGAGTTATTTTGAGGGGACAGCAAATTTACACTGTTATACAAGCTGTACACTCACTACTTTACATTGTAGCAAAGTGTAATTTCTTCAGTGTTGTCACATGAAAAGATATAAAAAAATATTTAGGAAAATGTGAGGGGTGTACTCACTTTTGTGAGATTCTGTAGTTACATTGGTCCAGCTTGGACCAAGGTGAGTACATTATGTATGTGCCATACCTGTGGGATCCCCATGGAAGCTAGAAATTACTGTAGTAGGCACGGCTACTCCAGTGACCTCTACTAGTTTCTGGTTCCTGTTCTAAGCAGCTGACCTGCTACATTGTGAACACAGGAACCCACATAGGAGGCCACTCAATTGGCATGGCTGCCATTCAGGGAACAGTTTGCATATTCTCAATGAATACAAAGCTTTCTCTGATTGGAAAAGGTGGAGATACAGGGCAGATCCCAACCTCATCCAGTCAGAGAACACTTTAATGCACTGAGAAAATACAAAGTGTTCTCTGAATGGCGCCCATGCTGAGTGAGCAGCCTCCTGTGTTCAGTAAGCAGCAGGGCAGCCACTCAGCAAGGGATTGGGAAGCCAGAAGCAATCACCATATACTGGTGCCTTCTACAGTGATTTCCAGCTTCTGCTGGGATCCCACGGCACATACATGCTTATATTGGTCCAAGCTGAGTCACGTAACTGTCATGTAACTGCATGTAAAAATTGTCATACCTAAACTTCAGCTAAAATAAATTGTATAAAAAGTGAAGACTTGAGTCAGTGATTCAAATGTGACTGAGGCCAACAAATAAATATAGCAGCCTAACAACTTGCATTTTCTAAAGGAGGGTTCAGTAATGCCAGACAATTTTTTGTATTTTCTCGGTCCAGGTTCCCTTTAATGATAGGTGTTAGGTTTGGTGTTGGCAGACAGCCCGATGCAGGTGTCATGCAAGCAGCAGACACAGGATGTTAGTCACAATCCCCCTGTATATTATTCCATAGTGATATATAGCTGAGAACTATGTCTCTGCATGTACATTCTTCTCTGCTAGGCACAGGCTGAACTTGTATTTTATCTGCCTTCACAGATCACCAGAAAAATTCAGTATTTATCTACAGCTCTTAAAGACAGAAATAATGACTGGCTTTAGAGCTAAAGTACAGGTGCAAATACTACGTGACTTGAGCTTCCCATAACATGTTTTTCCATATTTATGGGCCTTTATTGGGAAAAAAAACTTTTGCAGCGTTTCAGATCAGTGATTTTCAAGCAAACATCTAAGCCAGCTTTTCTCACCCATTCTACCCCAGAAGAACCCTTGAAATAATTTCCAGGTCTTGTGCAACCCCAACGAAGACTAGTCTATTGGAGGTCATTGGGAAATGTCGGCTTAAATTGGTGATTAGTGGGAAGAATGTCCCAACTTACAGTGGTGATCAGATGGCCACCCGTGCAGCCATTTTAATAGCTCTGCCAAGTGGTGTTGGACCTGGAGCTATAGAGACATCATCAAATGGGAGGTCAATTAGCAACAGTTCAAGGAACCCCTAGCCTCCTCTTGGGGAACCCTGTTTGAGAATGGCTTATCTAGCCTTTACACACAATGCTGCTCCACCCAAGAGTGAGAAAAAAATGGAGTTTTATTACAAACTGTAACCTTGCCAATTGTGCAGCTCACAATTATAAAATAAAAAATGCAAAAGAGCGGATCTATAAGAAATCTAGAATTTTTGCAACCCAGCCTCTGTATTCTGTTTTTAGGCTTGGTCTTCTAAAAGTTTTGGCTTTCAACTTCTGGTCCGTCAGTTTCATTCTCCTGACCTCAGCCCTGCTTCCATGGTTCCTGTTGTTTATCTGTCTTCCCCAGAACTGCCAGAACTCAGACTATTTCGACTCGCTGCCAGTTCAGATAATACGATCATTGCTTTGTAGCCTCTCAACACACTGGCCTGTCACTTGTGGAACACCTATCACTGTAGAGATTGAGGATCGACACTATTTCATGATGTCCTTCATCTCTGGGGTACTTATAAAGATAACCGAATCCATAATGCTTATTTTCATTTTCATTTGTAGGAGTTCATTCATTCAACATATATAAACTGTTAGGATGTAGGCACAAAGTCCCAAATGTAGGCTCTTTCCTCCCCTCTTGGAAAGGGCATATTGAACACTACTAATTCAACTGAGCCCTATAATGAGGAAGGTAACAATGTAGATGATGGCATTCATATGACCTAAAGAATACAGTGCCAAACTTAAAGGCTAAGTTTACCTTTTCCAGAAAATAACCTACTGTATGTAGTCAAAGGGCCCCATTAGATGTTAAAAAAGTTGTGCAGCTTTGTAAAATGTTCAATAATTTCATTGTCACACCTGTAGGCCATATGAGCCACCCTGGAAGCCTGGCACAAAAAAAAAAAAAAAAAACTCCTTAGTACTCACTACGTCCTGCCATGTTGTTTGGATGTGAAGGCTGCTGGACACTCACTCCTAGCATTACAGGACTAAAAACCAATGGTTTATATGTCCTAGTAGCAAGGCAGGACGTGGGGATTGCAAGCTGGGAGTTTTTAGACCAGGCTTCTGTGTATGAAAAAAAAATTGATGAACATTTACAAAACTGCACAGTTTTTAATTACCTACTGAGCCCCTTGACTACAGGCTATTTTCTTGTTTTAGCCTTAACCTACTCCACCCTCCTCAGATGCTTATGAGAATATATTGCACAGGCTTAGGTGAGGGTGAGGGTATGCATCTGGGGAAGGTCTAGTTATTTAGTCTGGGGGGAGGGGGTGCAAGTCCCCCCCCCCCCCTCCCAGTTAGGCAGTGTTGAATTGTAAGTCTTGTTAACTTGCTGCACATTTTAACTGGCAAGTTGTACACTTGAAGAGCACTTGAAGCACAAGTTCCAGTTGACCCTTTTCCAATTTTTAGTAAATTTTGCTTTGCAAGTCTCTAGCAAAAGCAAAATTGCAGTGGTGAGTCTACAACAGGAGCTCTGCAAGTCACAGTGACCCCTGTGGTGGGAGGACTATTGCACAACATAACTGAACCAGAACTTGCAGCAGACTTGCAGAATGTTTGCAAAGAAAGTTGATCTGGAGTCATGAAATGCAGACTTGATGCAATTGTGCAACAAACTTGTAAAGCCTGGCAAGTCTAGCAAAAGCTTAGCAAGTAGTTTTCAAACTTGCAGCTCATCTGCTTGCTATCTGGGTCAGTAGTGGAAACGCGTTGAATTTTTTTTTTCCAGTTTAAAATATTGTCGTTTTCTCCTCAAAAGTGATTCTGCATCCCTTCCTATTCTGTCTGACTCCTGTCACCTAGCCAGAAAGTAAGTAAAAGTCCCCCTCAGGGGGACACATTCAGCAATAAAATTCTGACAGAGGTTCCAAACCTCCCCCACTCTACTTAATGTTTTTATGGCTGTCTACACCCGTGATGGTGGGATTTCCTGTCATTTCATGTTCTATCTGGTACCCATCATATGGACTGGAATGGAGAAGGTTTTCCTTCACAGTCCTGTAATGTTAAAGAAAGTGAGACAATATCTACCAAATGGGGATATAGGCAACAATAAAAAGTGAAAAGAGATCCTAACTACTCCCTACTGTATCGAAAATTAAAAGCAAAGAAGGTTTGGGTGGACTTTAGCATTGAACGTTGTTGCAAGAAAGGTAAATTGAGCTCAAAGCCAACACTACAGGCAAAAGAAAAATGTCCACGCCCACCTCTCAACAATTAAAAGGTGACAATTACTGCAGGATTCAGATCGTATCTGAAGTTATCATTCACCCTAAATGAGCCTCACTCTCTAGTTTGGAATGTGTTTATCTTGTTGGCGGGCAGGTTGCCTAAATCTGTCATACTGTAAATTATGACCTTTCAAAGCACAGAAACCTGCCGGACCCTTAACATGGGATAATGTCACAAACTGTTTGTACTAAAAAAGAAGGGTGGCGCTCACTGGTATATATGTATAGCTGGGCTCTATGGATAATAAACTGGAGAGTGTCTGTGGATGATCATAACAGTTTATTGAAATCAATAGTAAAAAATAATCAAATCTGCCAAACCAGTCCCGGAGCTCCCGAATCTCCTAGAGGTGCTGTGGGATTCCCTGGTGGTGAAAACAGGGAATGCTCATAACATCAGGTGCCAAATGGAGAAAAACGATCCCAATGCGTCACTATAGTGATTACCGGCTGAACAGGTACTGTGTGCGGCCGCTACACAGACCCAAAGTCGGGTTGTTTCTCCATTTGGCACCATCTGATGTTATGAGCATTCCCTCTTTTCACCACCAGGGAATCCCACAGCACCTCTAGGAGATTCGGGAGCTCCGGGACTGGTTTGGCAGATTTATATGCTTATTTTTTTACTATTGATTTCAATAAACTGGTATGATCATCCAGAGACACTCTCCAGTTTGTTATCCATAGAGCCCAGCTATACATATATACCAGTGAGCGCCACCCTTCTTTTTTAGTACAATGACCTTTCAAAGGCCTACTACCCTTCTTTTCTAAAAGCTTGTAGAACTGTACCAATACTTTTTATAAAAAAAGGACTTAAAGTGGGAGTCATTTTTATGGCTTTAGAATGGAGCTGCCAGGATAGAGAACATTAAGAGGTGATGAGGGGTAAAGCCAAGCAGGTCATGATTCAGGACTGCATGTAACAACAGCAAAGGGTCCCTGATGTGTAATTTATCTTACATCTATCAGCTTTATACATTTAACGCTGTACATTTTTACATTGTGGAGATTTTGGCACTTCCATATGTGAGAAAAAAACGATTTTGAAAATTTGGCAGGCTCTTTCTAAGGCAGCCGAAAACAAGGCCACCCCAATGATAATTATCAAAAGGGAAGGGGCAGAAAGGAGGTGTTGGATTGTATGAGTCATTGTTTGTTCTGAAGTTCATTATAGTAATAATTTTACACATTCTCCGAGATGACAAAACTGTGTCAGAGAAGTGTGCAGTGTAGAGCTGGCTCTTTCCACTCTCTTTAATCTGAGCTTCATAAATTAAGAATGAAAAATGCTCAACCGCCTCTTGAAATACTTGGCACAACTGCATGGAGATATGAGACATCTAAACTAATGTTCCAAAAAAAAAAAATTACTATCTCTTTGTGGAGCCAATAATGATGCTACATTGAACAGAAGCCAGTACCTTGTCACATATTAAACATTTCAAAACTGTTTCCACTTGCATTAAGTTAACGCGACTCTTGCTGATTTACAGCATATCTAATCTCCAAAATTTTATAGATTGTAGCTTCTAACTCCTTATATGTGTTGGTTCACTAGTTTCCTTTTTTTAGGCCTTTTTCCCTTTATTTTCACCTGGTGATCCTGCTACTAAAAAACTTCTTATCCCCAGTGTGACTACTTTCCCTTACTGCACTGTATCTATGGAGGGGGCATTGGTTGCCACTCTTTGCTGCTTTCTGATTTGGTTTACTAAACACACTTTCTCTCCTAGTCTCCGTTACATGGAGGTGGGCATTCTTTAGTAATTCACACAAGGTAGCTGTAAAAACTAAAATGATTCTTTGGCATATCAGTTCAGTGTACAGGAAGTTAGAAGGAAAATTAAACATTGGTAAGATAAAAAAATTTTTTCCAGAAATTTATTTTAGCCTGTAAAAAGAAAACAAATGCAGTTACCACATCTAAGAATTGGAAAGCTGCAATATTTAAAATATTTGTTGTGGGGTGTGGGTATTTTACGCAAAATGGTTTACATTCACCTGTCCCTACTCCCATTCATCTGATCTTCACTGTCTTGCACATAGCTCCCAATTGTGCCTGATTTTCAGGGACTGTTCCTGATTTGGAACTAAGTCTCTCTCTCCCTCTTCCTCCTAAATTTGTCCCTCATTTTGGTCTGATCTATATAATTGTATATAAAATGCACTATTTATCTTTTAAAAAGTGTTTCCCAGTGCTAAACCTTTCATCCAAGTTCTAAATTGTTGCATTTGTAAATTTCAAAAGCCAGTTTAAAGGATTAGTAGTGGTTAAAAATGAACTTGTGGGTTTAACTAATATTTATTTTTTGTATAATGCTCCTTTAAGGGGGCATGGCATGGGGTGTGTCCTATGCCTACATACTTTGCTAATAGGCAGGGCTCGAGTCCTGCAGGAATGCATGGAAACGGCGTTCCTGTACTTTTTCCAGAGCAGGAACGCCATTCCTGTTAGCAGTCGTGTCCTGGTGCCCCCCCAACAGAATTCCGGCGCCACCTTCTGCTCTGGGATGGCGGCTCGGTAAGCCAAGATTGCAGGTTCCCGACCCACCATCCCCGAGCATCAGTGTGAAGGAACTGAAGGAACTGAACCAGCACTAGAGGAAACGGAGCCGATGCTTCCTGTATAGCGCCAGCTCCTGTCACAGGCAAAGTGATACCAAATGCACTCCGTCTGTGACAGGGCACAGGATCGATACAGGAAGCAGCGGCTCTGCTCTCTTCTGCAGTTGCATGCTTCCTCCAGGGTGGCTCCTGTCACACTGATGGTAAGGAATCAGCCAGCATTACCCAACAACAGAACCCGCCAACAATACAAGCCAGCAGTACAAGCCCGCAGTACCCACCAGCAGTACCTACCAGCAATACAAGCCAGCAGTACCAGCAAGCAGTACCCACCAGCAGTACAAGCCAGCAGTACCTGCCATCAATACAAGCCAGCAGTACCCACCAGCAGAACCAGCCAGCAGTACCAACCAGCAGTACCCGCCAGCAGTACCAGCCAGCAGTACCAGCCAACAGTACCAGCCAGCAGTACCAGCCAACAGTACCAGCCAATAGTACCAGCCAACAGTACCCACCAGCAGTACCAGCTAGTGGTGACCACCAACAGTACCCACCAGCAGTACAAGCCAACAGTACCCGCCAGCAATTCCCACCAGCAGTACCAGCCAGCAGTACCCATCAGCAGTACCCACTAACAGTACCTGCCAGCAGTACCCAACAGCAGTATCAGCCAGCAGTACCAGCCAGCAGTACCCACCAGCAGTACCAGCCAGCAGTTCCCCCACCAGCAGTACCCACCATCAGTATCCGCCAGCAGTACCAGTCAACAGTACCTGCCAGCAGTACCAGCCAGTAGTACCAACCAGCAGTACCTGCCAGCAGTGCCCACCAGCAGTACCAACCAGCAGTGCCCACCAGCAGTACCAGCCAGCAGTTCTCCCACCAGCAGTACCCGACAACGGTACCAGCCAGCAGTACCCACCAGCAGTACCAGCCAGACGTACCCGCCAACAGTTACAGCCCTGGAGGACAGCCAGCAGCAGCCACCAGCAATTCCCGCCTAGGAGACAGCAGCAGCCGGCAATACCTGCAGTAATCCTGAGGAAGAAGTGAAGATTGAGGTCAGTTAAGGTAAAGGTGAACTGCAGTGCATCTGTGTGAAAGAAGCCCCTTTTACACAATCGGTCTGAAGGGGTCTGCCATGTTTGTTTTTCAGTTGGACCCATTCGGACTCTCCATTCACCTCTATAGAGTGGCAGATGTAAACAGATTTGTGTCCGTTTACACCCGCCTATCTCCAATCCAAAATTCACCTTAAAAAAAACAGAAGGGGGTCCGTCCCCTTCTGTCTGGGTGGATCAAAGGTCCCATAGAGTACAGCTGGCTGTGTCTGCTTTGCATATGCTGAGTGGACATGGACCTGTTATCTGCCCGCTCCGCTGATTGTGGCCTCCTCAAAAGGTATATAAATATATATATATATACACACACACACACTTTTTTATTTTTGAGGTTTGAGGGTCTTAGGTGAGTTCCCACACTTTTTTTCCTAGGACTTGACCCCTGCTAATAGGCATCACTCATTCCAATTTCAAAACCTTGGGAGGTATGGTCTTGCAGACCAACGATCCTGACATATTTGACACATTTCTGGGTGTGCCACATGCTGGGTCCATAACTGTGGTCTGTGGTTCCTTACAATGTCCCAACAGTACATTGTGGTAATGCAATCAATGGAAAGAACCACAGCATGCAGCAGGGGACACAGGCATCTGACATTCCCGGAAGTGTTGATTTATCAGATGGACCCAAGTTCTTGAACACAGTGAAGATCATAAAAATGGGTGACAGGACAGGTGAGTATAATAAACCCTCTTCTCTTGAAAATGTGTTGATTTAACCTTCCAAGAGCAGGGCCTTCCTAACCCTCTTCTTTTTTTTTTTTATTGAATTGCACTGTTGTTGTACTGTCTCCCTTTATATTGTAAAGTGTTGCACAAACTGTTGGTGCTTTTTAAATCCTGTAAAATAATAATAATAACAAAAATAGTGTACTTACTGGAGGCCCTGGGTCCCCTTTATCTCCATTCAAATGATCCATTTCAAACAGCGTATTCAACTCCTCATAGTCGTAGTCATAGTTCTCCATATCAATTTCATAGCTGTTTCCAGTCTCATAGTTATCTCCTTCATCAATGTCAGGATCCTCCCAAAAATCGTATTCGTTGTGTGTGTCACTCTCTTCCTGATACAACGTTCTATTATAGATCTTCACATATTCCAATCCTCCTTCCTGTAGTTCTTTTGTTATTTGCTTCTGGGTGCTGTTCCATGTTTTTTCGTATGCCAATGTTTCTAACGGTGTTGTAGCATTCAGAGAAAAATTCCTATACTCTGTCATGGTCTCTACTGGTTTCCAATGGTTCATCTGTTTGATTTTGTTTTTACTATTAGATGTTTTGTTATTTCTTGATTGATCAAGGGCAACTTCATATGATGATTCACCATGGTCCATTGAAAGATTCTTAAGAGGGTAATTTTGCTGCCAATGTAGTGAGGTAACATTTGTTAACAGACCCGGTTGTTTGTCAGTGGCTGATTTAGACTTTGTTTGTGTTTCATTCTTTGTATTTACATTATTCCCCCCATTTGCAGATGACAATGGTTGCCCTAGGTCTTCAGGCTGAGATCGATACGTATCAGCGTGACGACATTGCTTCCGCACATAAAGACAATAGTTGGCAGATGCTTCTGCCGAAGGCATAATCTCAAGTTGGCATATTGCTCCCTCAAACGGAACAGATTGAGGTGCCATCCTTCCTAAAGTAAACGTGCTGCCTGGACTAAGTGTCTGTATATCAAATACAGACTCCTTGCTAAAGTACTTCTTTCCACATTCTGCAAACAAGGATATAGACTTGGCTCCAACACCGATGGTAAAATTGTGCCACTGTCCATCTTGAACTGAATAGTCAAATGTAACAGACTGTTTTCCTCCCGTATGAACAACTACCTTTCTTGGCAGCAACTGGACACCAAAACAAAGCCTACTTTTATTTCTAATACTGAAAAGGAAAGCATTGTTTGATTTGTCCGAACGAAGACTTATCAATAAGTAAAATGGGAGTCTGAATTTTGAAAGAATATCATTGTCTAGAAGATATTCGATGACTGTATCTCCTGTGAGAACAACCCCAGACTCTGCCAATTGAAGACCTTGACCTTCTGCAATGGCCGTCCACGGCCTGGCTGTCACTGGCCTTGATGATATTGACTCTCTCTCTCCACGATGTAACTGTTGAACGGTGTGTATGCCTACAATAAACAGAAAAGTCAATAATTACTCATTTGTATGCATAGTTTTATAAGCATGACCCAAAATGTTTACTGCCATTTTTTTAAGTTTACTCTAGCTACTTATCGAAGGATTAAGAACAAAGTCCAAAGCTATGTAGATTTTTTTTAACAGGTACAGCGGTAGATTCTCTATATTAGTATTATAGGTAATGCATTAAAAGTTATATTGAGTTTTACACAGTCCATGAAAATACACAGTCCATAAAATTATCGTCTTTATTTTGTAGATGAAGAGGTTTTCCCATCATATGTTAGAACTGCTCTTTCCAGATTGGTATTCCTGGCATGTAAATGCATAGCCTCTAAATGGCTCTCTCCTGTTCCTCCCCCTACCTTTGAGGAGTGGCACCTACAGGTCAATTGTACACTCTTTAAAGAGCGCCACATCTTTCAAAAAAGGATACACCTCGCAGATTTGAGAAGCTGTGGGATGCATGGTTGCAGAACCCAGGCCTAGCTCCGTTGGCTTTAGTGTCTCTGCGGTATTTCAATGTTAAAGGGTATAACAAATGACTCGGTCCATGCTCTTTTACTTGCACTCCTACCTATTTATCGTCACTTGACATACAGTATCTCTAATGGTTAACTGAGCGACAGGTATGCACTAATTTAAAGGCAGGCACTGTGTACATACTTCGACTGTAGCATTTTATTTCAATGTGATAATTGTCATGATTTCCATTATAAAACCTTACGTTAATTGTTTTTCCGTGTGAGACTTAAGAAATGTGTAGTGTACTGCACAATACTGGGATAATCAGCCTAGTGTAAGAGATATGTCTCCATTTATGAAGAGACTACACTTTGGTTTAATATCCTTATGTCTTACACTGTTCTGTATGCTAGTAATGATGGGAAATGCAATGAGCTGTCTATTTTACTTTATTTCCTTTTTTTTTTGTTTAACTGTTTCTTTTTGTGTTTTTTTTTTTCGTATGTACAGTAAGTTTTTTGTAAAGCCTACAAAACTTTAATGAGAACTATTTGATCAAAATTATCACCTTGACTGACTGAAACAGTATTGATAACAGTTTCCTTTTCTGGTTTTTCGTTGGCATGCAATGAGCAAATTTGGAATGTGGTTTGACACGTGAGCATGATGAAATACGTCCATATGACCTTATCACCAAAGAAGAAAACAGTTTGAGCAAGATTTTAATTAGGTACTAAAGTCTACTGTAAACCTCAACAAATTTCCAGCACCACTGTTTCCTTCTTACCTAATTTAATATGCTGTCAAATACTTAACAGCAGCTCTAGGCTCACACTTTTCCTGTGTGGTGGTTTATTTATTTTAAATTATAGATGGAGAATGCTACAAGAGATACTGAAGCAAGCAAAGGTGAATGGACATTCTCCGGAGTACAGGGGCAAGGGAGATCTCACTGTTGGAATATCGAAAGGCCTGGTTCACACCTATGCATTTTTTAGTGGGTTTTCAGTTTTGCAGAAACACACTACAGTCCATTTAACATGGTTTCCTATAGGTCACGTTTACATCTGTGCATTTTATGGAAAGGGCGGGGACTTTTTTCTAGTTTTTGATTCCATAGATTCAAAAATGTGTACTGAAAAACGCTAAATGCACCTGGAATATGCAAACTGCAACCTGCATAGGTGTGAATCAGGCTTAAGACTTATAAAGAAGCCTAGACCTGACATACCCTCAGGTCCCACCTATAACCTAAGTATCATATTTATACATCGGGCAAGTGCTGGAGGATCCCCCCTGTGACCCGAGGGAGCACGTTGTCAGTCTGTGCTATTCCAATATTTCAATCACTTGACCACTTTTTGTATGAGGGTCATGCAGCTCCGGTAAGCTGCTTTAGTGTGCACAGTGGTGGTATCTCTGCGCATATGGCTTTGTTGTAATGGGATACGTTTTTCTCACCGATACTGCAGCAGTCATATTTATTGACTTGTTCTCATCATCATGCTTATTTTGTGGATTTTTGTTTACTTTATTAATTGTTTATCAATTGAGGAGTGGTCATCACTTTTATATCACGTTCTGTATAACACATGCTTTTTTGACTTTGATATGATATGTAGTTTATGTACATGATTTACTTTTTATAGTAAGCATTTTTATCACACGTTCTAATTTATGCACATTTATTATTAGGCATATTAGCGGTTGTGCGCAATGCACAACACTGTGGTGTCCTTTTTACACATATTGCATCACATTTCTTTATATTCTGGTTAGCATCGTACATGCATAGATTGGTATCTGGTATAGAGATACGGTTCTAGCAGATTTCCTTTGCTTTTTTGATTTATATAGTGTTATTTACTTTACAAACCAAGCATGGATTTTTTGAGAATATTGCTAATAAATTTCTTGTCATAGGGCAGTGATGGCGAACCTTGGCACTCCAGATGTTTTGTAACTACATTTCCCATGATGCTCAACTACACTGCAGAGTTAATGAGCATCATGGGAAATGTAGTTCCAAAACATCTGGAGTGCCAAGGTTCGCCATCATTGTCGTAGGGTGACAACGCTCACTCACTGTACTGTATCTATGAAGGAGCAGCGTTATCATCCTAGAACAGGAAGTGTGTTAGGGCTGCAGAATATCTCCCCGTTCCCTCATTTACATTACATATAAAATATGTCAGGGTTATCTGGAGTTAAGAAGAGTGCCAGAGCAGTGGAAAGGTAAGTATAATACTCTCTTCATCTCCTCCCTAGGGCCCACTGCAAGGGTACATTTCGACTAACTCCCAGAGATCAGCTGTAACCAAACCAAAAAGGAGGAAAAAAGAGAAGATCATTGCCAAGGTTTATATAATTATGTAGATCAGAATTTCTGATCTTGCACTAATCTCACTTATCGCATGCTTGTCCTGGGTCAGAGCCTTTGGAAGTAATAAATGATAAATAAATGACACTGAAGCAGGATTATCACAGCTGCATGGTAGTAACACATGTGTTGTAGTGCTGCATTTCCATTCATTTTGAATGACACCCCAAAGCTCCTGCTTTGCAGTGCACCACATTGCATGGTAAGGCATGGCCATGCATTGTGGGGTGTTGTGTTATTAAACTTGGTGCATGCACCTTTTTCTGGTGCATTTTGCTGTATTGGGAAGCTCATTCAAAGAATGGGGTGCCTTCATACAATGCATGTTAATGCACTACCATTAACACCATAAATGAGCCCTTATTCTTCCCACCCTACCTTTGCTATGCTATTCTAAGCCCCTCCTCCATTCCCAAATGCATACTTACCTTGCAATGGTGCCTACAACCTCTGCTCTCCTTTTATATCCTGAAGATACAAAGGATTTATAGAGTCCATTCTGAGCACCTCTACTAGTCATACTAGAGTTTTCTGAGTTTGGTTTACGAGTTATGATTTCATTCAGCTGTGGGGTTATTTTTTTACAATGGTTTGATGTTTATCTGAGATTGTACGTTGGGATTATGTGATATGATAACATTCTAAATATAGTGCTTAGCAGAGTCCTTCTTTAGATATAAATATTACAAGTCCCCTCCATTTGATGGAGACTCTTATGTTGAGGTCTAGACATTACTGAGCAGAAGATATTCAAACAGTTTATATTTAGTCTTCTCTTCTTTCCAGTGAAAATTAGGTTGGCAAAGAACTGTTTACAAAACAAGACCTCATTATCTGTTGCCTTATCAATAATTTCATGATGCTGTGTATATCATTTCCAGGATGTTTACCTCAATCTTCCGGGATCCTCTTGTCGGTGGCCAGTCTGATGTAAATATTGCCGTCTGTGGCGCACTCGGAAAAAAGTCCCATAGAGGGATATTCATCAAACCAGCAATAAACAAAATTTAAATAAAGGTCAAGAGCTGTCAGGAGTACTTAATTGTGAAAAATGTCTTTCATAATAGAAGGAGCAGTGGCGTGCAATTATCTACAGCAACCAATCGAAAAACTAGGAATAGTCAGAACAACAGATCTTTTCTAATCGGTTGTCGTGGATTACTGTGCATAGGGTTTGACTTTTAATTAGGTAAAGTTTGTGCCCTTTATATTTTTTCCTGCATAAGCAATATTTTAGTCATGCTACAGTGATTTTAACACGTGAAGTCCAACTGCAATCTACTACTGGTCTTAATCCATTGTATCATATACAAAAGCATGGAGCAAAAATGGTCATGTGATTCTTCCAGTTGGTTGAAACAGGTACTGTGCTCACTTATAATTCCACAATGGTTGAGAAAAAAAACAAAGAAAAAACAATTTCCTAGGTCAGTGGTCCCCAAACTGCGGCCCAGGGGCCATATGTGGCCATTTGCTTGCCTGTACTTAGGCCACTATTCCTCCAAATCACATGAATGATGGGCCACCATTTCTCCTACTAACACCATTAATTGGGCACTAGTGGTGATGACCCCTCATAGGTCAACAAAAAACAAAAAAAAGGCAATTATAGTTTATAGTGACATAACACACTTGTAAACTCTTTGATATATATACTCAAAAATAACATGCAGTTAAAATAACCATAACAACTCAGCAATCTTAAAGTGATTGAAAAAGTCTATTTTTTTTTTTTTTTTAATAACAAACATGTTATACTTCCCTCCACTGTGCAGTGGTTTTGCACAGGGCAGCCCAGATCCTTCTCTTCTTGGATCCCACTTTGCTGCTCCTGGCCCCTCCCTCTTGTCAAGTGCCCCCACAGCAAGCAGCTTGTCATGAGGACACCCAAGTTGAGCTGCAGCTCTGTGTGTGCATTCAGATATGGAGCTGCAGTTTGGTCACGCCCCCTCTTTCTCCTGATTGGCTAACTGAGTTTGATTGACAGCCAAGGGAGCCAATGCCACCACGGCTGTGTCTCAGCCAATCGGGAGAGAGAGGGACTCGTGGTAATCGCTGGACAGAGATGGGCTCAGGTAAGTATTAGGGGGTCCTGGGTAGGATGCTGCACACAGAAGGCTTTTTATCTTAATGCATAGAATGCATTAAAAAATATACACCTTCTGACTTTACAACTCCTTTACATGGATACTGTAAATAATCCTTTTTAAAAAGTGATCATAAAATGCAGTCCATCCACTTGGTGCACATGCTCATACACACTCTGTGAATAATAAGAAATCCAGTAATAAACTTCAGTGCAAATCTTGTGTTTCTCTTGAAAAAAACAAACAAAAAAAAAGTGCCCTCACACTATGCGCTCACCTCCAGGGGAGACCCTCCCAGGGGTCTACAATAGCATTTCCCTCATGGGTATGTATCCAATGGCCGGCTGCTTTCCTGGTGATTCTTGAACTCTTGTTTCTTTAGACCGTGTGCATCATGCACATATATCATAAGAACAGGATAAAAATTAACATAGTGTTGAACTGTATAAAAATGAGTCTTTATTAAATAAAAATAATCACACTCACATTTATAGGTGCACTAGCTCTGGTGCACACAGACAGCTCGCTTTGTACAGCTGCGATCATAAAACCCCTTGCTGGTCACTCAAATATTTGCAGATTCTCAGCCCTGTGCTCCCCAGTGGTAATCTGCTCCGCCCTGTCATGTTTCGCCACTGGCCATGTGACCTTTTTTAGGACCAGGAAAGCAGCTGGCCATTGGATATATACTAGTAAGGGGAATGCTATTGTAGACCGCTGGGAGGGTCTCCCCTGGAGGTAAGCGCATGTGACCGGTGGAGGGCACTTTTATTTATTTTTTTTTGTTTTCAAGTGAAACACAAGGTTTGTAATGAAGTTTATTACTGGATTTCTGTTTATTCACAGAGCGTGTATGAGCATGTGCAATAAGTGAATAGACTGGATTTTATGATCACTTTTTTATAAGAACTATTTCCAGTATCCATTTGAGATTGCTGAGTTTTTATGGTTATTTTAACTGCATGTTACCTTTGAGTATATACGGTATCAAATGGTCCACAAGTGTGCTATGTCACTATAAATTATAATTGGCTTTTTTTTTGTTTTTTGTTGACTTATGAGGGGTCAATATCACTATTGCCACATTTATTTTATTAATATTTAACAAGTGTTTGCATTATATGTAATTATTTGAGCTAGCAGGATGGGTAGCACTTCACATTTCTTTGGGTTTTGATTTTATATGTGGGAACACAGTCAGTGTTAAGCAGAAACCTTTGAGTATTCTTGTTTTATTTACACATCACACCACCCATAGTAGCGAGGACGTTTTACCATATTTTTTATTAATTGGGCACTATTCTTCCTACTGATACCAACAATGGGCACTATTCCTCAAACTAATATTAATGATGGGGCACTATTCCTCCAAATGACACCAATGATGGGCCATCATTCCTCCCATTAACACCACTGATGGTGCACTATTCTCCCCAACGATACCAACAATGGGGAACTATTCCTCCAACTAACACCAATGATGGGGTTCTATTCTCCCCACTGACACAAACAATGGTGAACTATTCCTCCAACTATCCCTAATAATGGGGCACCATTCCTTCCACTGATACTAACAATGGGGCACAATTCCTCCCAATAAAACCAATGATGGGGCACGGTTTACACCCACTGGCCAAAGTCTGGCCCCCCTAAAGCCTGAAGAACAGTAAACTGGCCCTTTGCTTAGACAGTTTGGAGACCCCTGTCCTAGTGAATGATCTATGCTGATTGTGAGGACTTTAGCAAACTTTGCTGCAGACCTTTTTCTGCTCTGAAGAAATAGCTGTTTGTGTTACCAAGTCTTTTGCAGACTAAATCTGAATGGAAGGGACTGGTTCATTATAATCACCTGGTGCACTCTCAGCATTCTGATGAGAAAAGCTGCAGTATCTGCACTCTTAAAAAAAGGTATTTATCCCTTTGGGCAGCACCTCATCGAAACTGAAATTCCGATTGCGGGGAATGCCTAAAATGTTATATCTTAGTGTAAACGTAACCGTAAGACCGCATTCACACTGGTACGACTTGGACCACGACTTGTCAGCCTGACAAGTCGCGGTCCTCCCGCTCCCACTGTGTAGTACAGGACCGGTTCTAATAGGAGCGACACAAGTCGCTCCGACTTAGAAAAGGGGTCCTGTACTACTTCGGGGCGACCTGGAGGCGACTTGCATTGACTTCCATTATGTGAAGTCCGTGCAAGTCGCGCCGAAGTCGTGCTGCACGCGACTTCACAGGTCGCCCCCTAAGTCGGAGCGACCTAATGTGAACGGAGGCTAAAAGTAAGCCAATCACACAAGCAGAAAATTACATTTCTAGGGGTATTCCGTTCAACAACAATAGTGTACAGAATACCTCCAGGTTGCCATATTGCATTGCATTTTACATAGAAAAGGAAAGGTAATTTCGATTAATATTAAAGTAGAACTATAGACCAAACTTTTTTTCATTGTGGGTGGATTCAGGGAGGGTTATCACCCCTATAAGTTTTTTAATTTTTTTTGCATGGGCTTATTTAGGTAATTTTTTAACCAAAACTAAAGATGTTTGCTGTTGTTAGAAAACCATTAATATATGCAAAAGCTGCAGATAACAAAAAATTCTCTAAATTCAGCTGCAGTATAACCTGGAAGTAACTAAACTTGACGTATTCACCACATGGAAATACAAATTTTGGTCAAAACTGGAGTTTAGACATAACCCCCTCATCTTAGCATCCCGCAATGTGAAGCTAGTATTCCAGAAGCCTTTTGGATCAACAAAGGCACACCAAGATTCAAGTAATCATAAACATGGCTTTTGCGTTTGGACTTTATTTTCTTATCCCTGAGTTCAGCTTTAACATACTGAGTTACTTGTCTATACTTATTTTAAAAAGTACTCATCAAGCACTCCGTAAAATGAAATTGTTTAAAAGAATACTAACCTCAAAACTTTATTTTGTTTAACTGTGTTTACTACAGGAGAGTTTATCATTTTTTACAGTGATTTATCATTCTGTATATACAATGAACTAACAAATGTATACCTTTATCCAGGCAGCTGACCAAGTTTCTGTGCTCCTTGCTTGTCACTTACACCAAGACATCATTCTATAAGGATATTTCCCCAACCATTTATTGTAAGAAGAGAATCGGACTTGAATCAGTGTAAACTACTTTACTATAAATGGGGCAATTATGGCCAAAATTGTGAAAAATTAATTTATGCTACAAAGCAAAGCAAAGTATTCACAGCGCTTCACTGTTTCCACATTTTATTATGTTATAGCCTTATTCCAAAATAAATTAAATTCATTATTTTTCTAAAAATTCTACAAACATTGCTCCATAATGACAACGTGAAAGAAGTTTGTTTGAAATCTTTGCAAATTTATTAAAAATAAAAAAAAATGAAAAGAAAAATCACAAACAAATATTCTGTATCATTCTAGATTTTACAAATGATTTCTGACAACAGCGACAGAGTGTTATCTGTTTAAATGATCGATTGCAAAACTGAAAAAATTCAGCTCAGGCATTTCCATTGGAGGGTACTGTTAGTACTGCAGCAGACAAAGGGGGTTGATTTCCTACGAGCAAAAAGACTGTGGACTCTGAAAGTGCAGTTGCTCCAGAGCTTAGTAAATGAGGTAAAGCTTCACTTTGTTAAGGATACCCAATCACATGCAAGGAAAATAAACAACAGCACTTTTTGTTTGCACATGATTGGATGATGGAAGTCAGCAGAACTTCTGCTTATTTACTAAGCTCTTAATCAACTGCTCTTACAGTGTGCAACTGCACTTTGCATAGTGCAGTCTGTTTGCCTTTAGTAAATCAATCTCAAAGTCTTTTTATACAAAGCCAGCTCTATAAAGACATGGAGGTTGATTTACTAAAGGAAAATATACTGTGCACTAGAAGTGCACTGCAAGCGCAGTTACTCTAGATCAGAGGGGAAGCTCTGTTGTTTTCTATCCTCTAATCATGTGCAAGCAAAACTAAAGTTTTTTATTTTCCTTGCATGTTCCCCTCAGAACTAGAGCAACTGCACTTGCAGTGCACAGACTATTTACCTTTAGTAAATCAACCCCATGGTTTGATAAATTTGGTGTAGGAAGTTGAGTGGCCTTTACAGAGCCCTGACCTCAACCCTACTGGACACAGACTTTGAACCAGGTCTACTTGTCCAACATTGGCACCTGATCTTACAGTTGCTCCTTGCTGGAGCACATATTTCCACAGTTAAGCAGACCATAGATTATACAATCTAATTTCCTTCCACCACGGGTGGATGGAAAGAAAACTGCTCAGTTCCCCCCAATAACACAGTCAGTGTTGATGGGGGGAATGCCTCCTGCAGTGCTATTGTGTTCTGTCAGCGGGGAACCTTCCCGATGGCAATACAGAATGATCACTGTTGGTTGCTATAGCTGCCGGCAGTAACTGCATGAGAAAAATCTGACAGGCTGGTTGTACTGATTCGATCAATGGATCAACTTCAGTATAACCAGCCTGCCCATAGATCATGGGTGCTGAACCTGTGGCTCTAGCTGTTGCGGAACTACAGGTCCCATCATGTTTCTGACTTTGGGAGTCATGCTTGTAACTGTCAGCCTTGCAATGTCTCATGGGACTTGAAGTTCTGCAACACCTGCAGGTCCACGGGTTGAACACCCATGCCACAGATGGATTGGATCTCGGCAGCTCCCTGCTAAACAGGCCGAAATTAAATCCATCTAAGACCAGCTTAACACTCAAAACTCTTGTGCATTCTAGAGCCTTCCCAGAAGAGCGGAGACTGACATAGCCTGGAGGCAACTCCATATTGACACCCATGGTTTTGGAATGGGATGTCCAACAAGCTTATATAGGTGTAAGGGCTCTTTCACACAGCCGCTCCGTGTGAGAGCTCCGCTGCGGTCCTTTTTTTTTTTTTTCCACGGAGCGGATGACATTTCTGTCATCCGCTCCGTATGCCCGCATATCATCCCATCCGTTTGCAGATGATATGCGGACATAATGTAAGTCTATGGGGGTTTGCGGATGTCAGCGGATGATACCGCTGACATCCGATTTTCCTTCCTTTCCGTTTTTTGAACGGAACAAAAATAGGGTTTTGTTCAGTTCCAAAAAACGGAACAGAACTGACAGGAAGAAAATCGGATGTCAGCGGATGGTATTCCGCTGACATCCTCAATGCCATAGACTTACATTATGTCCGCAAATCATCTGCAAAAAAATAGGATGATTTGCGGACATACGGAGCGCCCGTGTGAAAGGGCCCTTATGGTCAGGATTTCACAAACATTTGGCCACGTGAATCTGCTATTACTCAAAGCACCAACAACTGGAAAAAGTCAAATTACTCAAAAAATAAAAGCTTTAGAAATATGTTGAAAAATGTGCACTTGTTGCACTTTCTCCTAAAGTATTTTAAATGCTTACTTGCAGTGTTTTTCCCTTCCATAAACAATTTTTTTTTATTCACTTATAGCTTCATTATCTCTTTGTCGCTCTCCTGCTTTCCCTCCAGCCTAACAGTTACCAGTAGAAACCTTTGCCACCTTAACCCTTCTCATTTCTTTCCTGCAACAGACTGCCTCTGTCCAACCCCAACCCAGCCACTTCTATCTACAACAGTTCACTGTCATCCTCCATGGACACATTGACTCATTACACATAGAATCAGGCCTGACCGCGACAACCCTGACAAACAGACAACACCAGAAGTCTCAATAAACAAAGCTGCACTTTTGAATGTCTGTTGTGTAAAAGTAATTACCAGCAAGACTTCGACCAATACAAATCTGCCCTCCAAAAATACAATTCCTGCCTCCACACTGTCAATCAAACCTATTTTATCACTCTCATTAACACCCTATCATGCAATCCCCATCAACTTTTTTCTACCTTTAACCACTTGCCGACTGCCGTCAGTATATTTACGTCGGCAGTCAGCCCCTCACAGGTAAAGCGACGTAGGGCTACGTCGCTAGCCTGTGAGGCTCTGGGTAGCGAGCGCGCGCCGCCGAATGCGCGCTCCCGCTCGGTCACGGACCCTCCCGCGCGTGTGCTCGGTGGAACCGATATCCGCCTGGCACTCGCGATCATCCGTTACAACGGGAGAAAGGCAGGCGGCTAATGTAAACAAAGCCGCCTGTCATTCTCCCCTGTGTAAGAATTGAGATCATACGGTTCTACTATGTAGAACCATTTATCTCTGTTATTACAGCTCAAGCCACAGCCAATCACAGTTAGAAACACGCCCCTAGGGACACACTTAACCCCTCCCTCTCAAAAAAAAAGTTAACCCCTTCACTTCCAGTGTCATTTACAGTAACAGTGCATATGTATAGCACTGATTACTGTAGTAATGTCACTGGTAACCCCAAAAGTGTCAAAAATGTCAGTCAAGGGTCCAATCTGTCCGCCGCAATGTCGCAGTCCCGCAAAAAAAATCGCAGATCGCTGCCATTACGCGTTAAAAAAAAAACAACAAAAATGACAAAAATCTTTCCCTTTGTTAGTAAACGCAATAACTTTTGCGCAAACCAATCAAAATACGCTTTTTGCGATTTTTTTTACCAAAAATATGTAGCATAAAACAAATTGGCCTAAAATGTTAAAAAATTTTGATTTTTACATTTTTTTTTGGGGGGGGGGGAATTTCATATAAAAAAATGTGAAAAATATTGTTATTTTTGCAAAATTGACGCTCTTTTTTTGTTTATAGTGCATGATCAAAAAATCGCACAGGTGATCAAATACCACAAAAAAGCTCTGTTTGTGGTAAAAAAAGGACGTCAAATTCATTTAGGTACAGCATAGCACGACCGCGCAATTGTCCGTTAAAGTCACGCAGTGCCGAATCGCAAAATAGGCCCTGGTCAGGAAGGGGGTAAAATCTTCCGGGGCTTAAGTGGTTAATGCTCTACTTTGTCCCTCACTGCCTCCACTCACTAACTGACTCACTATCCAGGAGATCGTAAATCACTTTTACACAATACAATTTGTGAAGAGATCTCCACTGTATGGATATCTCCCCCACTGAACATTCCATGTCCACTGTACACTTAATACTTCCCTTGTTTAACCCTGCTACTATAGAGGAAATCACTAAACTTCTTTCTAATGCCCACCTAAACACCTGCCCTCTGGACCCCGTTCCCACCCGAATATAACAGTCACCTTCTAGCTCTATCCTACACTCCTTAACTCACATTGTCAATCTCTCCCTCTCTACTAGTGTCTTCCCCAATCCTATAAAACAGGGGTCTCCAAACTTTCTAAACAAAGGGCCAGTTTAGAGTCCTAATGACTTAAGAAGAGCTGGACTGTAGCCAACGGGAGTGGAAATGTTTCTGGCATCAGTGGGAGTAAACATCACCACATTCGGTATCAGTGGGAGGAATAGTGCCCCATCGTTGGTGTCAGTGGGAGAAATGGTGCCCCATTGTTGATGTTAGTTGACGGAATATTACCTACGGTAGTATTGGGAGGGGGGGGGATAGTGCCCCAAGGGCCCGGAGAAAGGCAAGCAATGGCCCGCATCTGGCCCCCGGGCTGCAGTTTGGAAATCACTGCTATAAAAAAAAAGACCAATCACCCCAATACTTAAAAAGCCCCCCTCTGGAAGTCATCCACCTTAACAACCTAAGACCTATCTCCATGCTCCCTTTTACCTCCAAACTCCTTGAACCCCTAGTCTACAACCCCCTAAGCTGCCTCCTTATTGAGAATACCCTTCTTGATCCCTTTCAGTCTGGATGTTCCCCGCAACGTTCCACAGAAACTGCTAAAACTCACAAGCAACTTATTAATGGCTAAAATCAATGTACTCTTGGACCTCTCTGCTGCCTTTGATACCGTTAACCACCCCCGCCTCCTCAAGAAAAAAAAAAAACACCTTAAGTATCACTTGCAACTCTACCTTCTCTTCTCCTATTCCTTTTTTCGTTGGGGTGCCCCAAGGTTCTGTCCTTGGACCTCTCTTATTCTCGATCTACATCTCCTCCCCGGCTTAGCTGATACTCTCTATCCTGTACCATTTCTATGCTGACAACAGCCAAATCTATCTTACTGTCCCTCAGCTCACCCCACCAGTTTCCTCACGCATTACTAATTTACTAACAGACATATCAATATGGATCTTACACCACTTTCTGAAACTCAATCCATCCAAAACTGAGATCATAATATTTCCATGTGCCCCCTCCCCTGATTTCTCAGTCGAAATTGATGGCACAACTATTAGTACATTCCCACACGTCAGGGTGTTAGGTGTAACCCTGGTCTCTGAAATCTCCTTTCAGCCCTACACCCAATCACTGTCCAAATCATGCTATCTCAACCTCTGCAACATCTCCAAATAACCAGGCTTCGTAACCAACGACACCACAAAGCTTCTAATCCACTCCCTGGTTATCTTTCCCTTTCACTACTGCAACTCCCTCCTCGATGGTTTACTGTACATAGACTATCCCCTATCCAGTTTATCATCAAAGGCTGCTGCCAGATTCATCTACCTTACCAACCATCAGTGGCGTACCAATAGGGGGGGCGGGGGGGCGGTCCGCCCCGGGTGCCACACATTAGGGGGGGTGTCAGCGAGGGGGTGTCTCTCCCATTCTCTGCTTTGAACAGTTCCTCCCTCTCTGCTCTCCTCCTCATAAGGTAAGGGGGCGAGGGGGGGGGGGACAATTGTATTGTAAAGACAGTCGGGGGGGGGAGGGGGTCTGCATTGTAGAGGGGGTCTGAATTGTAGAGGGGTTTTATTGGAAGGGGGGGAGGGGTTGTCTGCACTGTAAAGGGGTTTTATTGGGGGGTGTGTCTGCATTGTGGAGGGGTTTTATTGGGGGTGTGTGTCTGCATTGTAGAGGGGTTTTATTGGGGGGGGGGGTGTGTCTGCATTGTAGAGGGGTTTTATTGGGGGGGGTCTGCATTGTAGAGGGGTTTTATTGGGGGGGGTCTGCATTGTAGAGGGGTTTTATTGGGGGGGGGGGTCTGCATTGTAAAGGGGTTTTATTGGGGGGGGGGTCTGCATTTTAGAGGGGTTCTATGGGGGGGGGGTTTGTATTGTAAAGGGTTCTATTGGGGGGGTTTGTATTGTAAAGGGGTACTATTGGGGGGTTTGTATTGTAAAGGGGTTCTATTGGGGGGTCTGCATTGTAAAGGGGTACTATTGGGGGTGTTTTTATGTAAAGGGGTTCTATTGGGGGTTTGCATTGTAGAGGGGTTCTATTGGGGGGTTTGTATTGTAAAGGGGTTCTATTGGCAGGGGCTTTGTATTGTTAAGGGGTTCTATTGGGGGGCTGTATAATTTAAAGGGTTCTATTGAGGGGGGGGCAAGGGCTATGTCATGTAAAGGGTTCTATTGGGGGGGGTGCGGAAACTGTGTAATGTAAGGGGTTCTTTTGGGGGGCAGGGGCTGTGTAATGTGAAGGGTTCCATGGGGGCTGTGTAATGTAAGGGGTTCTATTGGGGGACGGGGGCTGTATAATGGAAAAGGTTCTATGGGGGGCGGGAGCTGTGTAACATAAAGGTTTCCATGAGGGGGGTGTGGGCTGTGTAATGTAAAGGCTTCCAATGGGGGGGCTGTGTAATGTAAAGGGTTCCAATGGGGGGGGCTGTGTAATGTAAAGGGGTCCAGGGGTATGGGGGCTGTGTACTGTAAAGGGTTCCAATGGGGGGGCTGTGTAATGTAAAGGGTTCCAATGGGGGGGGCTGTGTAATGTAAAGGGGTCCAGGGGTACGGGGCTGTGTAATGTAAAGGGTTCCAATGGGGGGGCTGTGTAATGTAAAGGGTTCCAATGGGGGGGCTGTGTAATGTAAAGGGGTCCAGGGGTACGGGGGCTGTGTAATGTAAAGGGTTCCAATGGGGGGCTGTGTAATGTAAAGGGGTCCAGGGGTACGGGGGCTGTGTAATATAAAGGGTTCCAATTGGGGGGCTGTGTAATGTAAAGGGGTCCAGGGGTACGGGGGCTGTGTAATGTAAAGGGTTCCAATGGGGGGGAGCTGTGTAATGTAAAGGGGTCCAGGGGTACGGGGGCTGTGTAATGTAAAGGGGGTCTTCCTACATTTTACTCGCAGTTATTACTGCAGTCCTATAGATTTTTTTTCTGCATTTTCTGAAAGCGCACCAAAAGTCTTGCATGCTGCATCTTTGGCGCGCTTTCAGAAAACAGGAAAATAATTTTTTGGGGGGGGAGCGACACCATGGTTTACTGCACCAGGTGACACCAACCCTAGTGACACCACTGGCAGTAGCACACAGTAAGTATGCCACTGCCAGTTACATGTATTTCTGTCTGGCGCCTCAAGTCAATCGGCGCCGTTTTTGCAGAGGAGGAGGGGCCTGGTCGCCGGGTCAATGTGCGGTTCGTCGCCTGCACGCCGGTGGGGGGGGGGGGTGCCAGATATAGGATCCGCCCCGGGTGCCAAATGCTCTAGGTACGCCCCTGCCAACCATTCAGTGTCTTCTACCCCTGTATGCCGATCCCTTCATTGGCTTCCACTCACCCAAAGAATAAAAATTAAAAATACTAACAACAGCATACAAAACCATCCACAACTTTACCCCCAGCTACATCACTAACCTTGTCTTAAAATATCAACCAAACCGTTCTCTACGGTCCTCACAAGTCCCCGTGCTCTCTAGCTCCCTCGTCACCTCCTTCTATAATCGCCTTCAGGAGTTTCTCCCATCCTTCAAAACACCTTACCCCAATCTGTGCGACTATCTTCTATTCTACCCACCTTTAGGCAATCTCTGAAAACCCATCTCTTCAGAGAGGCCTATAGCCGGGTACATACAGGCCGAATATCAGAAGACAACGGCGGTTCAAAAAAAAAAAGGGACGACATTCAGCCTGTGTGTATGTTGGTCTGTCGAACGTACATGCTGGAAAACCAGCATCCGACCGATTCCCAATCAGCACTCTCAGCCAATGACAGGAAGCGCTGATGGAAGTGTATGCCGCTTCTGTGTCTCAGCCAATCAGGAGGGAGAGCTTCTGTCATCACATCCAAAATGGCAGCGCACAGCTGCAGTAAAATGGTTTTTGGATGCTGGATGGCTTTTAGATGCAAGGGAGACTTTTATAGGTAAAAAAACATGTATAAAATATATTCGAACTATGGTACATTATACCATATATATAATATAATATATATAATATTTAAAATATATTAGAACTATGGTACAAACAGAATCGCCACTTCATTTCCAAAAAGAGTGGAGTTAGATCACCTTCGAGTATCTACTTTCAAAAAGGAGGTCATTTCAGAAATGTTCACACTGTCCTGGCATTTTACTTATTACAGGTACTTATATAGCACCACAATTTTTAGTAGATATGATTTATAACTGAACGTTAAGCAAACAGAATTTTTTCTAAAGTTTGTCTTTTTTCTTTAACCACTTCTGGACCGGAAGGATTTGCCCCCTTAATGACCAGGCCATTTTTTGCGATTCGGCACTGCGTTACTTTAACGGACAATTGCGCGGACGTGCGACGCTGTACCTAAATAAAATTGATATCCTTTTTTCCCACAAATAGAGCTTTCCTTTGGTGGTAATTGATCACCTCTGCGATTTTTATTTTTTGCGCTATAAACAGAAATAGAGCGACAAATCTGGGAAAAAAAACAATAATTTTCACATTCTGCTATATAACATTCCCAAAAAAAAAAATTTAAAAATCAAAATTTTTTAACATTTTAGGCCAATTTGTTCTCTGCTACATTATCTTGGTAAAAAAAAAAAAATCGCAACAAGCGTATTTTGATTGGTTTGCGCAATAGCTATCGTGTCTACTAACTACGGGAAAGATTTATGTCATTTTTATTGTTTTTTTTTTTTACTAGTAATGGCGGCGATCTGTGATTTTCTGCGAGACTGCGACATTGCGGCAGACAGATCGGACCCCTAACTGACATTTCTGACACTTTTTGGGGGGGACCAGTGACATTACTACAGTAATCAGTGCTAAAAATATGCACTGATACTGTAATAATGCCATTGGCAGCGAAGGGGTTAACACAGGGGAGATCAAAGGGTTAAATGTGTACCTAGGGGCGTGTTTCAAACTGTATGGGGGCGGGGCTTGTGAAATGATCACAGAGACCTGTGATCCTTTATAGAAGGATCACAGGCGCTCTGTGATCATTCCAGAGAGAACGGTCAGCTGTGTTCACAACAGCTAGTTGCAGGCGCGCGACCGACGTATACCTGCGGTGGTTTGCGCAGGAGGGCCAGCGGGTATACGTCGGGTATATGGGCGGTCCTTAAGTGGTTATTACGTATTGTAAAAATTTAAAACATTGCGTGGTTATTAAATACTAGAAAAAGTATTGGATGACTAAGTAATTGTCAGTCAAACCATCACAGCACTGGAAAAAAAAAATGTCTTACACAGGAAGAGATATATACAGGCAGGTACTTAGGTGGTTAAAAAAGATTCCAGTTTAAACTTTCTCTCAGTAACATCTTCCATTTTATGCAACGGATGTAACTTTTACGTAACCTGAGAATTACCTCCATACCTCATTTCTGTTCCAAATATCTCAAAATGCTTCGAAATGAAAAATGTTACCATACTTTGCTGCTTTACTAAAATGTGTAATAACTGAAATGCATTAAGATTTTTTTTTTTTTTATGATGAATAAAATTACAGCGATTACATATCTCTAATCATTTCAGTCATCAACAGTACCAGAAGCGAATGTTAGCGCATTGGTTAATATATATAGGAAATCTGTACACACCAAGTCATAACAGGCACGTTCTGATAATGTTGCAGCTTGTCTCACTAAATTACTTCTTGTTCCTTCTATACCAGCAGGTCAAATTCAGTTCATCATGAATGAGGGTTAAAAAAAAAAACTTACTGCTATACATCTTGGCTCTGTCCCCTCAGTCTACATTAGGGTCATTTTAGCAGAGGGGCAAAAAGGACATTTGCCCCAGGCCCATATGACATATGACCCATTCCTTTCCTTGTTTCTGAACAAACATCAACTGACTTAGATTAGCAGTTGATGAAAAGTTTTGAGTCAAGCAGTTTGGATTGTCTAACCAGGGATCTTCAAACTACGGCCCTCCAGCTGTTGCGGAACTACACATCCCATGAGGCATTGTAAAACTCTGACATTTACAGACATGACTAGGCGTGATGGGAATTGTAGTTCCTAAACAACTGGAGGGCCATAGTTTGAAAACCCCTGGTCTACACCCTGTTTATCTGAATAAGCCCGATTAACCACTTGACCTCCAAAAGGTTTAACCCCCTTCATGACCAGGGCATTTTTTTGCTACTCAGCACTGTGTTACTTTAAAAGTGATTGTAAAATCTCGTGTTTTTTTTTTTTTTTAACCAATTCTGCACTGGAAGGTTTTATCAGACCATTTTGGACATTTTTAGCTTTAACTGACAATTGCACGGTCGTGCGACGCTGTACCCAAATAAAATTGATGCCCTTTTTTCCCCCACAAATAGAGCTTTCCTTTGGTGGTATTTGATCACCTTTTATTTTTTGCGCTATAAACAAAATAAGAGAAACAATTCTGAAAAAAAAAAACAATATTTTTTACTTTCTGCTATAAAACCTATCCAATAAAAAAATAAAAATTAAGAAATCAAATTTTTTCATCATTTTAGACCAATTTGTATTCTGCTACATATTTTTGGTTAAAAAAAAATCCCAATAAGTGTATATTGATTGACATGCGCAAAAGTTATCGCATCTACAAACTAGGGGAAAGATTTATGTCATTTTTATTTAGTAATTTTTAGTAATGGTGGTGATCAGCGATCTTTAGCGGGACTGTGACATTGCAGCAGACAGATAGGACACCTAACTGACATTTTTGACACTTTTGGGGGGACCAGTGACATTACTACAGTAAATAATGCTAAAAATATGTACTGTTACTGTACTAATGACACTGGCCGGGAAGGGGTTAACACCAGGGGTGATCAAAGAGTTAAATGTGTCCCTAGGGGGTACTTTCTAACAGTGTGGGGGGGATGGGCTTGCTGATTAAAAACAAAGAGACCTGTGTTCCTAAATAGGAAGGAACACAGGATCCCTGTGTTCATTACTGACAGAACAGCGGTCTGCTGTGAATACAACGACAGACCGCCATTCTGTCTCCACGGGGAAACACTTTTTGAAAGATAACAAGTGCATTTTTTATACAACTTTATAGATCAGACCAAATGAAGGACAAATGAGGAGGAAAGAGGGACAGAGGGACTTTGTTCCAAATCAGGGACAGTCCCTCGAAATCAGGGACAGTTGGGAGCAATGACATTTCCCATGATGCTCAGCTACACTGCAGAGTGCATGAGCATCATGGGAAATGTAGTTCCAAAACATCTGGGGTAACAAAGTTCACCATCACTGTACTAGGGTGACAACGCTGCTTGTCCATTGATACAGTACTGTGAGTGTTGTTACTTCAGGACAGAAATTGTGTTACTGGCAGGACCGACAGGTAAATATAAAAGAAAAAAAGATAAAACAGGAAAATGTGAAGAAGCGACCACGTCTAAGAAATGGTAAGCTATAAAATATGATATTTTGGTTGTTGGTTTTAGATAATCTTTAAAGCGGATGTTTACACTACAGAAACATTTACACCCCCTTTACTAGCCTTTTTTTAAATTCATTATTTAGCTTTGTTTGCTTTATTTACAGTCCATCCCACCCCCTGCCCCAATTATCGCACAGATGACAATGATGTATAAACCCTCCGAGAATAATCACGTCAAATATCTCAGGAGGCATCCGTTTCCACATAGAACTGGATGGATGAAGGAACCAGAAGGAGACAGCCAGTTCCTGATCATGTAAGAATGGAAGATGGTGGTACAGACCTGGTATGCAGCAGCAGAACAGCGGATTAGAATAGGACAACATTGACCCCTCTGTCTGGATAGTGCTGATTGGCCCTGTGCTGATCACATGCACCCTCCAAAGGAAAAAAAAAAACTCTCTAGCAATACACACCAAATTGAGCATTTGCAGAATGACTCCAAAGCCTCTGTCTTATCAGGAGATGGATTGTGGACAGTGGAAGAAAGGGATGATCAAAGAAGACAGGATCAAACAGCCTTTTTACACGCAGGATTAACCCCTTAGGTACCACGGTATGTATAACAGGCATGTTTTACTGCATATACAGACTGATTTTACTTTTGTGGGTTTAGTAACACTTTAAGGGCTTATTTACACTTGCTTAGACTTCAACACACATTAAAGAGACCAGCACTTCAACGTGCTTCTGCAATGCTTCGATGATGCTTCTGCAATGCTTCGTGGTGCTTTAAAGCGGAGTTCCACCCAAATGTGGAACTTCTGCTCATTTGCTTCCTCCCCCCCCTCCGGTGCCACATTTGGTACTTTTCAGGGGGAAGGGGGGGAACGGGTACCTGTTTTTGACAGGGACCCTTCCCCACTTCCGGGAACGGTGCCGCTGCGAAGTGAGGACCCCCTCCTCCTACGCTCTGCCGCCGAGCCAATCCGAATGTGCAGCGCGCTTCGTGCATGTGCAGCAGGAACCCGCCCGTGAAGCCGCAAGGCTTCACTGCCGGGTTCCCTGACCGGCAATGGCGGTAAGAGCACCCGACAGCTGATGGAAACATTGGCTGCGGTGCAGACATCGCTGGACTCCAGGACAGGTAAGTGGCCTAATAGTAAAAGTCAGCAGCTACAGTATGTGTAGCTGTAACTTTTAATTTTGTGGAGGGGGGGGGGGGGGGGGCGGAACTCCACTTTAATGATGCTAATTTTTGAAGCAAAGCAAAAAAAAAAACGCAAGGTGTAAACAGGACTGCAGCATCGATCTAATGCTGCATCTGTCCCCCGACCCCTCTAACACTGAGAACCGAGCAATGGAACATCGCTGATTGTTCAGTTTCTTACAGCTCCCCAAGCAGAAAGCTGCAGCAGCTCTCTGCTCTGCCCCCCTGCGCTCACTGGAGAGCTGGGCAGTGGAGGGGGCAGGGGTGGCCGGCTCAGGCTCTCAGCTACTAACTGAGAGCCGGGTGCCAGTCTAGGGATGTGAGCGGATCCTGACTTTATGGTTGTGATGATGCAGAGCCTGGACTGACTCTGTAACGTCAGCAGACAGCGGACTTCAGACCGCTCTCTGCTGAAAACGGGTCACAGCGGTGCAGAACGATCTGCACTCTTGTGATCCGCAGGAGAAGTACAGCCAAATTAACTTTTCCTTTAAAGCAAGAGTAAACAAGCCCTAAATCTGTTTCTTTCCTAAGTCACTGAGGTGTTTTAGTTGTTATTCCCCATCCTCCATGATAAACATAACTATTTGCAATCATACAAACAAAAAGTACAACCAGAGTAGATCACAATCTTTATCTATTTTGGGTACCAGCATAAATGTAAAGATGTAAGAAGTCCATTTTCTCGGGGGAATTATCATCAAGTGCACAATCAGGCCTTGTAATGATTACAATCGCATCTGCGGCTTTATTTATTTTTTCCATTTGTTTAATAACACACTCTGATACAATGTCATTCAAAGCGTGACAACAGTGTCACTTCCACCCCCACAACACCCACCAGGGCAGCCGTCACAATCAAAGCCTTTCTGCAGCCGCGGAACGCCAAATGGACAAAATGTCACAAGTTGAAAAGATTTTCCAAAGGTCACAACTGCTAACTGAGTCACTGGTTCTCATGGCTGAAATGTAACAATTAAAGAAGGACTCCGCTAAGCAATACTTGTGTCTAAAACGGCCCTATATGTTTTCAAAAAGAAAACCAGCAATCCTTCAGGGAAAGTGTCTTTCTATTTAAAGCTGAACTCCGGGTAAAACAACTAAATACACAGATCAAACACATATATGGGAACTGTTTTACCTTCCAAACTGTTTTTATTTCTGCCCATCCTGTCCTGAGATTGATACAGCTCTGCCATACAGCAATGCCATCTCTGGCAGGAGGGCAGACCTGATTTTATTCCACTGTGGTTACAGTGTATATATGGCCAAAACTGTTTAATTTTGGATTGAGTGTGTGTGTGTGTGTGTGGGGGGGGGGGGGGGGGGAGTAAAAGTTCAAACCCTGAACAACTTATTTTTTGCTGTCTGTGTATCATTGTAGAAATTTTCCTTCACTTCCTGCCCCAGAGATGCAATATAAAGTTTGAAGAAAATCTAATCTACCTAAGCAAGGTGAATTTTTCTTTTAGATAGCTGTCCCTGCAAAAGGAAGATTTTCCTTCATCTCTTGTTCTGGGTACAGCTCTAAAATGTAGAATTTCCCCCACTTTCCTCTTTTTTTTTTTTTTTTTTTTGTAACAATGGTCACCAGTATAAACAGAAAGGGTAAATCTCCCTAATGGCAAAAAGATGCCCAAAAAAAAGAGGGATTAAGCTTTATACACTCTATCCCAAAAAACAAAGTTTTGCCTAGCACTACACTTTAAAGTGGTTCTAAAGCCTTAAGGTTTTTCACCCTAATGCTTTCTATGCATTAAGGTGAAAAACCTTCTGTACTGCAGCTAACCCCAGTCCAACCCCTCCCCCTTTTTTCTTACCTGAGCCCGATCCGATCCAGTCATGTGAACGAGAGCAATGGCTCCTGCCGCTGTCTCCCTCTTCATTGCACAGATTGGAGCCGCTGCTGTCAATCAAATGCTGTGAAACGGGAGCAGGGTTGAGTCCCTCTGTCTGTGTCAATAGACGCAGGAGCAAGGCCCGGGAGCGAGCATGCACGGGTGCCCCTATGGAAACTGTCTTTCCGTGGGGGCACCCCGCCAAAGAAGAGGGGCCTGGAGCGCCCATGGGGGATCCCAGAAGAAGAGGATCATGGCTTTAAAAAGCATTGCACAGAGCAGATAAGTATAAACATGTTTGTTAGTTTACATAGGGGAAAGCTCTCGTGCTTATAAAATCAAATAAACCTCTGTGTAAGTGTGCTCAAATAATGCTTACACAAACCCAAATTGCTGCAGCTTAAACAACTAAACAAATATTATAAAGTGAAAATATATTCCAACTAACTGCGCATTACACCCAAAACATATGTGAGTAAATAACCATTCATACAATATAAATAAATATTGGCAATAAGGTATTGACAATAATGTAATGACAATAAATCAAGTGAATGGGAGTCCAAAATCGCGCACAAAAATAAATAAGTGCCAACAAATTTGGATGTGACGAAACGCGTCAGAGCCTGGCTATACGGCATACCGGAAGTAGTGATCGAGTGAGCGGAGGTATCTCCCTAAGGTCCGGTGTACCATCATGGAGGTGGTGAGGGCCGAGGGAGTACCCCAGACCCCTGGTTTTACTATATGCGCTATTGTTTCATGATTTTGTAAGCGCAATCATATTGAATTTATTTTAGCAATAAATAGTATATACCGTATTGCACTAGTGGGGCTCTTTTTCTTCTTTTATATACATTTGAAAGAGGAAGAGGTGACCCGTAGGATCTATTTGAGGAGGATTTCCTTATTTGCAACGATTATTTACACTGCACAGTGAGCCCTAACCATGAAGATGGGGGGGGGGGGCAATATTATGTGGTGAGTTGCCTAGCTGAGGGTTGTGGAATTCACAGAGGTGGTGGACTTTGTGGTGGCCCAGTACTCAGCACGGGATTATCACTATATCACCAACTATCACTATACTCCTTGATCACAGTGGATTTAATGCAGACTTTTTTGTTGTCACTTATTTATTTTTGAGCACAATTTTGGACTCCCATTCACTTGATTTAATGTCATTACGTTATTGTCAATACCTTATTGCCAATATTTATTTATATTGATTGAATGGTTATTCACTCACATACGTTTTGGTTGTTTGTTATTTTAATTTTTAAAAAAAACAGAAGGATTAGAGTCCATTCACACTAATACAGCTTGTCAGGCGACTTGTCAGCCTGACAAGTCGCAGTCCCATTGTGTGGTACAGGAACCGTTCTAATAGGGGCGACACATGTCGCTCCGACTTAGAAAAAGGTTCCTGTACTACTTCGGGGCGACCTGGAGCGAGTTGCATAGACATTCGTTCTGTGAAGTCCGTGCAAGTCGCGCCAAAGTCGCCCCCGAAGTCGTGCCGCGTTGGTGTGAACCGGCACTTAATATCACTTTAAGTAACACTGACTGGTCTTGTAACGGCCCTAGCTTGTGACTGGACAGTGAAGGAGAAGCAGCAGACTGATTAACTCATCCCTCTGTCACTCAAAATGAATGGCGCCATAACATGGTAACAATGTACCCTGTGTTAACATACAAGGGTGTCAAACTGGCGGCCCTCCAGCTGTTGCGAAACTATAAGTCCCATCATGCCTCTGGCTGCAGGAGTCATGCTTGTAATGGTCAGCCTTGCAATGCCTCATGGGACTTGTATTTCCACAACAGCTGGAGGGCTGCCAGTTTGACATCTGTGAAAGGCACCTGATCACAAAAGTGTATTTAGGCCCTGAAGGAGTTTAGCAATCATTTGCAAACTGAAGATTTATATTAAATAAGCACAGTATCCTGAGACCTAAAAAGAGATTTTCTGTGGCTGGGAGATTCAGATCCTTGGCCTGCAGGATCTCAGAATACCTAAAGTCTTTCCAGGTGTTAGACAGAAAAAAACTCTCACCTTGTGCTTGTTTCTCTGCAATTCCAACAGATGTGCATATTGCAATTAATATGAGGAGTTTTATCCTAAAAAAAAAAAAAAAGAACAAAAGAAAAAATTGTATTATTACATTCAGTTAAGCAGTTACACATAAAGCAACCTTTTAAGGACCCCACTATTTATACAGTATGTATATGAAGGCAGCCATATTTCCTCATTACATTACAAGGGTGAGTATATGCATGAAGGTGGGGAACCGTCTGACCCTGTACCCCTTTGCTGTCTGGGTACCATGGAAGACTTTCTAAGACTTCGTTATCACTTGCACGAAATTCCAACACTAATGAGCACCTCTATCATTCATTTTTTTGGACACATAACACATGTTCAAGGCAAGTTAGAAAACACACCCCAGACGCCCTCCAAGTGATTTTTTTAAAACAAAACTAAAGTTCCACTATACAGGAAACTGACGGCAGACAGGATTTTCTGTTTTTAATTAATATATACATTTTTTTTCAATCCACGGTGGTCCCCAAAAACAAAAACCCGTATGTGAACTAAAAATGTATGTGAAAGACACACAAAAGAGTGAACTTAAGGGTGTGCCTTTTTTCACCCCCAGAAGGGGTAGGCCCTTACCCTGAAACCCCAGGACACAAGGCTTTTGACAGGGACAAGGTTCGAACATAGTCCACCTACCAAAAGGCCCCTCTCTTATGGTCAGCTCTCCCAAAGAGAGACCCCTCGGTTTAGGGGAGGCAGGCACCTGATGGCCACACATCCTCTCTCTTAGACTTAAGGGTAGGCCTGAAGACCCACATCCTCCATCCAGTGAAAAAGACAAACATAAGTGCAAAAAGTGACAAACATGAGGGAAGAAAAATAAATAAATAAATAGTGGCTGTTACCAACCCTGAGGCCTGGTAACAAAAACTGCCCATTACTGAGCCAAAAGGCCTAGCTAATGGAGGTGTAGTGCAGAAAATGTTTTTTTGTGGGGTCTCACACCCAACTGTTACTAAAAGCACCCCTGGAGCGACCACTCCCCGGAGGCACAAATACCACGGACTCTCTGCCTTCCCAGTCCATGACCAGACAAGGTAGACCCATTCAAATCAGGAGGCACTTTTCCCCTCCAGTCTTCCTGGGGGAATTACTCCTGTGCCCCACATCCCTTGGGCACCCCAGTTTCTGTTCTGTTCAGTTTCTGTGCCGGTACTAGCCTTCAAAGCCCCCATCGTGCCAGCAGAGATACTGTACAGCCAGCCATTCCTAACAAAAGGCCAGTATGACGGCGTAGCACCCCTACTGGACACTGATAGGAACAGATACTACACTTGATATGTCTCTTATGCAATAAAATGCCCCTATCTGTATGTTGTCTGTCTAGGAGGATAGACCCACATATCATGCTAAGCATACAGTAAACCCCGTTATATCACGGTTCAGTTTTTGCGGTCCCGGTATATTGCGTTTTTTTTTCTGTAAGACCTATTAATATTATTTTACTAATTAAATCATTGTTAATTAAATATTTTTGAGTTTTCCATAGCTCTTGCTCTGTCTCTCAGTATCTTTTATGTGTTTAAACGTGTTTCTATTGTTTTAAAAGTGTGTTTAAAGACCTTAAAATGCTTTTAAAAGTACAGTAAAAGTTATAAAAACATGCCTAGAGTGTATTTAATAAGGGTCTATTTCACGGATTTTCACTTTTCGCGGGTGGGTCCGGGAACGTAACCCCCGCGATGGAGGGGGGTTTATGGTATTCCCCCTCCATGTGCCTTTGTATGTGTTGATGGTTTTTACATTCATTTCCATATATGTTGCCGGAATCATAATCTAATAGTAATCGCCCTGGTTAACCTGATGCTGAATTGGGTCTTCCTGGTTAGCACCACCGTCTTGATGGTCAATCGGCTGTTTTTAGCAAACATGTGTAGCTTCTTTGCATTATCAGGCTGGACCCATCAGACACAGCTGGAGCACTGCAAGGAGACCAAGCAGCAGGATAAAAGTTTATCCATATGGATATTTATCTCACAAGATGTTTATTCTGATTGTGCCTAGGCTCATTATGTATATTTAGAGGGATTCGATCTAGACTGGACCTATCAGATTTGAGGGGGAAGCATTGATTGTAGTGAGGAGGGTAAATAGGGGAGGGGAGGGTTTTGGGAATAAGGAGTGGAGTGGGAACCAGGGGGATGGGGGAGAGGGTTTTTCGGGGTGATGTAGACAGATTGACAGCATCCCTATGGGGGGGGTTGACCTATGCGATGTAATTTTGTTATGAATATACGTTCAATAGATTACTATATTGGTAGCCTTAGTAGGTGCCATTTCCTCTGCGGTGTTTTGTTTTGTACATTATTCAACTTTAGCCAGAGCTGCAGTTTGATTTTACCTACAGACACCCCTTACCTGCATCGGTAGCATTTTGGTAAAGATGAACTACCCCTTTAATGCAATATGTTTAGCTCTGCTTTACCTTTTCCCAATGCTGTGGGGAATTTAGCTACCGTATACACATTTTATCAGTTATCAGCCACCATGAAAGTGTATTGTTTTCAAATGGTCATCTGAATCATAGACTTGCATTGCGAGAGGGAACAGAGAGGGAACAGAGAAGTACAATTATGTAGAGCTGTAAAGCAAGAAGCAGAGCCTGCATATGTAATGATTTCATATGGCTAACCCTGTGTAAATATCCAAATTACATTAACCAACAAAAAGAATATACATTCAACTTAAAGCAATTTTGAAAACAAGGAATTGCTCCCTCCAACACTCCCTTGAAGCTCCCCTGGTAAATAAGCCATGATTATCACATATCCAGGAACGATAAGAGAATGCTTTGCATTTTCTCAACATAGAGAGGCAGGGCAGTGAGGTCACATTCTCCACCTCATCCAATCAAATAGCGCTTCACATTCATTCAGAAAATGGCAACTGTGCAGAGCGGACAATCCCTTGTGTTCAGAATGCAAGAATGCAGCAGACCAGCCACTTGGGCGGGGGGGTCGACCCAGAAGCAAGTGGAGATCAGTAGAGTAGTGATGTCTACTTCAGTGATTTCCAGCTTCTGGGGACTTTAGCAACGTATGGTATATACACTATATTACCAAAAGTTTTGGGACACCTGCCTTTCCACGCACATGAACTTTACCTTTGGCATCCCAGGCTTGAGTTGACCCACCCTTTCTAGCTATAACAGCTTCAACTCTTCTGGGAAGGCTGTCCACAAGTTTTAGGAGTGTGTCTACGGGAATGTTTGATCATTCTTCCAGAAGCGCATTTGTGAGGTCAGGCACTGATGTTGGGAAAGAAGGCCTGGCTCCCAGTTTGCGCTCTAATTCATCCCAAAGGTGTTCTGTTGGGTTGAGGTCAGGACTCTGTGCAGGCCAGTCAAGTTCATCCACCCCAAACTCGCTTATCCATGGACCTTGCTTTGTGCACTGGTCCAAATCATTTGGTGGAGGGGGGGTTATGGTGTGGGGTTGTTTGTCTGGGGTTGGGCTTGGCCCCTTAGTCCCAGTGTAAGGAATTCTTAAGGCTTTAGCATACCAAGACATTTTTGGACAATTTCATGCTCCCAACTTTGTGGGAACAGTTTGGAGATGGCCCCTTCCCGTTCCAACATGACTGCGCACCAGTGCACAAGGCAAGGTCCATAAAGACATGGATAAGCAAGTTTGGGGTGGAGGAATTTGACTGGTCTGCACAGAGTCCTGACCTCAACACGATAGAACATCTTTGGGATGAATTAGAGAACAGACTGTGAGCCAGGCCTTCTCTCCAACATCAGTATCTGACATCACAAATGTGCTTCTAAAAGAATGGTCAAACATTCCCATAGACACACTCCTAAACCTTGTGGACAGCCTTCCCAGAAGATTTGAAGCTGTTATAGATGCAAAGGTTGGGCCAACTCAATACTGAACTCTACGGACTAAGACTGGAATGCCATTAATGTTCATGTGCATGGAAAGGCAGACATCCCAATACTTTTGGTAATACAGTGTACATAGTTAAGTGGTCCAAGATATTCAATCGACTTTTGTCAATGGGACACGTTGGACATTTTTTCATGGTTCAGCAGCCGCAGTCGTTGATTAGTGCATTCTGACAGAGGCAGGTGCCGCTCTCAGAACACAATGTCTTGAATGTGGGGGATTCCTCCATCCACCATGTTTGAGGGGATAGAGAAATTTGGGGGTTTATTTTCTGTGTGTGGTCAACTTTACTCAGGGAATATACTCCAGTGCAAATAGCTGTTCCTGTGAAACTATTTATGAAAGGATTCCCCCTCACTTTGGAGAGATTTCTAAAAAAAGTTAAGCTGAACTATAGAAAAATATAAAAGACACAAATTAATGCAGCTCTGTAATTGTCAATATATCAATATATTTTCTTTATCAATACAAAAAGTGTAAGCACCTGAGTTTGACCCGATGTCAGCCTCTTGCAGTCCCTGTACACAGGGCAGGGACAAGGAGGCAGGAGGGGCATGTGCCTCAGATGCCATGTTTTCATGCATGGGGGGGGGGGGGGGGGAAGCGCAGCACACTCAGGACATGTGTCCTATATATCCTTGTGAGTGCCTGGGTTCTGACTCTACAACCACCATCATTATGTTTACAAGCTTGATCACTGGCCTTTGCTGCAGACCTCCAGGAATATTTAAAGTATAATAAAACAGAAGCATACTGTCAACCTTCCAACGTATGCAAATCAAATTTTAAAAAAGGGATTACGTCAGTTGCCACATGCAATAACCTTTGCAAAATGTTGCTCTTTTAGTCACTCTGACCAATGCGGATAAATTACTCATCAGAAGAAATGAAGGAATGTCACACTGCCCCAATGAACATAAGAACAGTACCGGGTTTATTTAAAGGGGTTTTCCACTTTTACTTCAAAACAGGAATAGCCAGGGGTGGACTGACAACTCATGGGGCCCCCGGGCAATCAGAGATAATGGGGCCCCCTCTATCCACACTGAAGCCGCACAAAGCCCCACCTACAAATTGCAGCTCAGCCACATAGAGTGGGCATTTAAATATCTACCTCAGCATAGCCTGCATGGAAGTTCCTGGCTTCTTTCTGTAGTGTGTAGCCTCTCATGGGGCCCCCTACTGACCCTGGGCCCTCGGGCAGTGCCCTAATCCCCGAATGGTCAGTCCGCCCCTGGGAATAGCCCTTTACGCCCTCTCAATGTGAAGGCCAGTGGATGGATCACTCTCACCCTCACTGATCAGCTGTTCTGGAGGCCTAAAAAAAATGACTCCCTTGAAGCTATGCTGCTTTACTCTTCCAGTTTAAGAAACCTGTGGCTTTTGGTGGCTTTTCAATCCAAGAGCTGGGCTGTGCCAAAAAAAGGCCAAGCAGCTCTGAGCTGTTTTATCTCACCCGCAGAGCAGCTGTTTGGTGAGGGCCCAGGAGCAAGGAACTCTCATTCATTGTTAGACTATCAAAGGAGGTGTCTTGTATTTTCTAAAACCTCATGAATAACATTGTGAGGTGGCTAGAATGATGTACAAAATGATGTATTCCAGGGATTCCCAAACTACGGCCCTGCAGCTGTCACAGAACTACACATCCCATGAGGCATTGTAAAACTCTGACATTCACATACATGACTAGGCATGACGGGAATTGTAGTTCCTGAACAACTGGGGGGCCATAGTTTGGGAATCCCTGATGTATTCCATAAGATTTATTACTCTGTATAACGTGTGCACACAGGTGTACAATGTAATGTGTTGGTGAAACGCGTTGTTACAATGCACCATGTTTTTTCCCTTTTTTCTTTTACTTTATTGACATGATAGAAACACAAACTACAGCTACTTGGGTTGAGGCACTAGGACTTTCATGGTACCATACAAATTTGTGCAGCAAAATTGTTAAAAATGTATCTTTTTTATTTATACATAATTAAAAATTCCGCCTAATAAGTGTAACAATGCAATATGCAAGTTCACTCATGGCATCCATTATTAGGACATGAATTAATTTCAGTGTAATTAAAATCAAACACAAAGAACAACATAGAAAAATCCTTTTTAACAATTTTTCTGCACAAATTTGTATGGTACCATGAAAGTCCTAGTGCCTCAACCCAAGTAGCTCTAGTTTGTTGATATTTCAGGACGTAGGTACATTATAATTACATTATTTAATGGCACATAATATAATAACATAATATAATAAGAAACACAGTTCATTTCACTGCATTTGTAATGCGCCACACATGCTGCACAAAAATGCATCCTGTCCTACTTTTTGCCAGCGCACACCAGCGCAACACATTGATGTGAACTGAAACTATACAACAATACAAATTGCATTGTCTATGCCTTGAGACTGTGTTGGGAGATGCCACCCAACACATATGGTGTGAATGGGTCCTTAATAGACAAGTAGAGCCAAAGCTCTTTTGGCCCTACTTCTCCTGGGGATCACAGGAGTGCACTACCTTCTGCACTCCTGTGACCAAATTTCAGCTGACAGCGGGCAGTCCACTGTTGGCTGATGCCACTAAGCCGGTCCAGGCTCTGAAGAGGTCCCGACTTTACAGTTGAGATCCACCCAGATGCCTGGACAGGCAGCTGGCTCAGCCTCTCAGCGAGCTCAGGGAGACTGAGCCAGTCTATCCGTCCACTTCACAGCATGGCGCTCCAGTGAGCGCTGAAGAAGCAAAGCGGAGAGCCGGTGACTGGCAGTCACTGGCTCTCTGTTCTGCTCCTCCAGCACTCACTGGAAGACTGGCATTCACCGGCTCGCTGCTCACTGAAGACCAAGAATGAAGCAATCAGCGGTCTTTAATGGCTAAGTTCTCGATCTTAGAAGCTGCGGGGAACAGATGCAGCATCAGATAGGTAAACTTCTATTTTAGGATTAGCATACAACTTGATCTGTCTATACCTTTAGATTTATTGATCTTTCTTACGTTATTTTCACTAAGATAACTTTGTCTTATATATTCTTTTTTTAAATACCAATTTGAATTGTTCAGGGTTGCTAAAGGATCTCTTTAACAAAAGCTTTCTTTTTGTAAATAATAAAATGAACATAAGATGAACAAACACTTGCTGGCCAGGCCTTTTCTGGAATTTTTTATTTATAAGTTTAAACTAGTATTTTTTGCTAGAAAATTACTTAGAACCCCCATACATTGTATATTTTTTTTAGCAGAGACCCTAGAGAATAAAATAGCGATGGTTGTAATATTTTATGCTACACTGTTTTTTGGCAGCGGTCCTTCAAACGCAATTTTATTGGAAAAAATACACTTTAATACATTTTTTTTAAAAAACACCAAAGTTAGCCATATTTTTCATATAAAGAGAAAGAAGTTATGCTGAGTAAATAGATACCTAACATGTCATGCTATAAAATTCCACACGCTCGTGGAATGGCGACAAACTACAGTACTTAAAAATCTCCATAGGCAACAAGTTAAAAATTTCTACAGGTTACCTGTTTAGATTTACAGTGGAGGTCTAGTGCGAGAATTATTGCTCTTTTTTTCTTAAAAGGAAGGACAAACTCAAGATAAAGGTATATTTAAGGGATACTATAAAATGAAGGCACCCACGTCCCAGTATGCATGAATATGAAAATAGAAGAAGGGGGAGGGCGCAAGGGGGACTTTCTAGAGAGGTATCGTCATTGGACCAATTTATTAGTCAAGAAATATATAAAAAGGATATTTTTATTGAAACAACATGAAGTAAAATGTATGCTGTATTTCTAAACAGTAGAAAACAGTATTACAAAATCAATAAAAACATATGAATACAAGCCAAATCGTAGCGAAGCATATATAAATCAATCAATATCGTATCTCACACAATGCTTAATAGAAGATTTCTATAGACCCTAAACCAACCAGATGTGAAATGTACTGGTTAGTATAAATGTAAAGAACAATGATGCTCTTTTTTCTTATTTAGTTTCCTTTTTATTTTTACACTGTCCCTTTATTTTTACTTTTATCACTTTTATTCCTATTACAAGGACTGTAAAAATCCCTTGTAATAGAAAAAAGCATGACAGCCCCTCTTTATTGAGAGATCTGGGGGTCAAAAAGACCCCAGATCTCTCGTTTACCTTTAAAAGCAAAGGAAAAAAAAATAAAACTTTTTGATACTATGACTTTAAAAAAAAAAAAAAAAATATTTAAAGCGAAGTTCCCCCCCCCCTCCCTTCCCCCTGCCACGAAAAAATGAATAGTCAACAGCTAAAATACTGTAGCTGCCAACTTTTAATATTAGGACACTTACCTGTCTAGGGATCTCACAAAGTCGGCACCCCAGCCGCTTTTTGGATCGGCTATCGGGTGCTGCTGCCGCCATTAATTGTAAGGGAAACCAGCAGTGAAGCCTTTTCTGCTTCACAGCTGGTTACCTACTGCGCATGCGCAAAGTGCGCTGCACTTTCTAACTGGCCTCGTGACAAAGGAAGGAGGAGGGGGGCCGAACTTCCATGGGACCTTGGCTGTATGTTTATAGGAGAGTAGAGGATCAGGTAGCTAAAAGTGCCTTTGCTCTCCCCTAAAATAAGCAAACAGTGCCTCTGCACTGCAAGGGAGAGTTTTCAGATTTCAGAGTTGGGCTTTAAAGACCTTAATTGCATAATTTATTGGTGTTCTGTAAAACCTTCATCCAAACTAAGAAACTGAAGCTGAGCTATGCTATCTGCTTATGCCACTTATTTCACAAACTGTTCTGCTGGATGTTTGGCTTCTCATAAGTACAAATGCACTAAGAAACCCACCATACCTCGGGCTGTTTGGTCAATCTCACTTCAAATACTTGACATTCCTTTTGTCATGGGAATACTATACGTATAGTATTACCAGCTGGCCTTGAACATACAAGGTTTGCAGGACCTGAGCTTGCTATCTGTTCCACACCTGATACAGACAATTTATATGCAGACAGGGATGTGTGGAAAAGCTTACGAGTGATCCCACTGATGGTCACCAACTGTGGCATGAAGAACCAAAATATTGTTAACGATAAAGGGAAAAGATAAATAGATTTTTAGACATCTCTGTTACCTCTTGTTGGTCATAAACTTTAGTTGATTCCCAACTAAAATAGGGGTAAATTCTGATTTTTCTTTTAATGTAAGGTGGCTTTTGCCTACGCCAGGATTTGCCCGGCTTTTCACGCTTTGCTGAATTAAAGGGAATGTGTAGTTATGTAGTGACCACCGAGTAGAAACAAAACCTTCAGCGGGGGCCCAGGCATCTGATACTACCAAGAGTGTAACAAAAATGTTACACAGCCACATTAGCTGCTTGCAAGACCCATGCCGATAATCACACTGGAAAAAACACTGAAAAAGGGGTGTTTTTGAACCCCTGAAATATGTATGTACTCTTTTTGATTGGCCCTGATGCTAAAAGAAATAAAGATGGATCTGGATCTTTGAGCCATGGTGTGCTCTTCAATTCACATTTTTGTTATATTACACTACAAGTCAAGGGAATGGTGGAGGTCCTTTGGGGAGTAGAAGCCGCTTGCCTGGGAATCTGATCACCCACATCAATATCATTGCATTAAAGTGTTTGTAAAGTCTTATTTTATATATATATATATATATATATATATATATATATATATATATATATATATATATATTTATGGAGACTAATATGCTTGTTTTTAAGCTTGTACTTGCATACATTTTTATTTTAAATAAACACTCCAGATAGAGTTTTGAACTCAAGGTACTACTGACTTCATAATTACCAACAAGAATTTTAGATTGGTTTATTTTTTGTGCTGCAATTTTGTGCGCTGAAAAAAAGGAGGACATGTACCGGTATAACCCAGCTGCTGGTGTTAACAAGCCCTTACAGGCAGCATGTAAAACACTTAAAAGGCACTTTGAGACAGGGTCAGAGTAACTACCCAGTAAAGGCTAATGAAGCGTTTTAGCTGCATTTTACCTAATTGTTAGACATCACCTTGATGTCTGCATAAAACAGCAGACAATAGAACTCAGTTCAAATACTCAGGAATCCAATTTTAGGATGAAGCAGTTTTGATTAAAGTTAAACTTGGATAGCATTTATCCCTATCTTTCCATTTTTTTTTCTGTAAAAGTGAATCTGTTACTAGCTCATGGGTCTAATTAATACAATCAATGCCATTCTTTCTGTATATAACCGGAGGTGCCATTATCATCCCTAAATTCCCATATTTTTCCAGATCCTCACAATGTTTGCTTATTCTGCCACACCGCTTGCAAAGATCGAGCCACTGTAAGGTACACTGAAACAAAAGATAATATTGTAAACAGCGGTAAATTTGACGGTGATTGCCTTTTACTACAGCCCCAGTTTAACAGTCACACAATGGATTTGACAGATTTTGTGTTTGCTCACACTTGCCCCCCTGATGTGCACAAACGTCTAGCAGGCTGTACTTTCTACTGCCTCCCTTTTCATTCCCAATCAGGGCTAAACACTGACAAACCATTCGAACAAAAGGATACATTCACCAAAACCTTATAAAGAACTCCAGGCAGAAGTGTATTTTGGTTTTTCTGCCCTTGGCAAAACTAAAATCAGATGACCCCCCCCCCCCCCCATATAAATTTGTTCCTCCCCATCCGCTTTAAAATTGTGCAAGCCCATGGAACAATGACAAATTATTTAAATTTTACTATCCTGAAGTGATGCTTTGAAAGCCTTTACAGGTTACCACATTAGCTTTATGGAGGAGATCTGGTGCTAGGATTACTATTCATGAACTGACGTTACCGGTGATACCTCACATGTGTGGGGAAATTGCTCACCTTTGCATGCGAGCACAGGAGGACGAGGGCAATTTTTTTATGTGTTAATTTTTTTTCTTTTGATTTTTATTTACACTGTTGCTTTATTTCTTTTTTTATCGCTTTTATTGCTGTCCCAAGGAATGTTAACATCCTTGTGACAGAAATAGGCATGCAACAGCAGGTATTCTTTATAGATTGATCTGGGGTCTATAAGACTCCATATCCCTCCTCTGCACTTGAAAGCATTTAAAATATAGAGATTTTATCGAGTGTTTTTGATTTGCTTTAGATTTTTAAAAACTGGTGCCAATGGTTTCCGAGTAAACCGGAAGTGATGTCATGTCATAGTTTCCGGATTACTTTTACGAACAGCTGATCAAAGCCGATCCCAGTGGGATGAGAGAGCCTGAGCAAGCTGCAGAAGGTGGCGGGAGGGGAAGGACGTCCCCTAACCCTGCTTGTAATAGCAATCAAGCAGCTTGTAAGCCGCTCCAAATGCTATTACAGGAGCGCCAACTAACGGCTCTAAAAAACAATACCAGGATGATGCCTGCAGCTGGTATAGGCACCGCCTGGTATAGGCACCGCCCTCCTGAAAAATGCCACCCAAGGCAAATGCCATGTTTGCCTCATAGTAGTAGTAGTATGGCCCTGACTCCAGGTAGCTATCAAAGACACAAATTAGTGCTGCTCTGCATTTATTAGTACACTTTTAAATGTATTTTTTTCAATGCAAGCAGTGTAAGACAGGGCTCAAAATTTCAAGTCCTGAGCTACTAGCCGGGCCTTAAGGGTTATTCGCTACCAGTTGCCCAACCCAACTCCTACCCTGCCCCGCCCCTTATTCCCCCCTAAACATGCCCTCATAACTTATCTCAAAAATGACACTGTTAAATGTTTTTGCATAAATGCAGAAGTTACAAAAATAAATATTAATAACAACTATATCAGTGCCCATCAGTGCAGCCTCATCAGTGCCCATCAATGCACCCTTTCAGTGCCCATCAGTGCAGCATCATCAGAGAAGCTCATCAGTGCCATTCAGTGAAACCCCACCAGTGCCCATCAGTGCAGTCTCACCAGTGCCCATCAGTGCAGCCACATCAGTGCCCATGAATGCAGCTTTATCTGTGCCCACCAATGCAGCCTCACCAGTGCCCTTCAATGCAACCTCACCTGTGCCCATCAATGCAGTTTTACCTGTGCCCATCAATGCCCCCTCACCAGTGCTCATAAATGCAGCCTCACCAGTGCCCATCAATGCAACCTAACCTGTGCCCATCAATGCAATCTCACCTGTGCCCATCAAAGCAGCCTGATCAGTGCCCATCAATGGCCATCAATGCAGCCTTATCTGTGCCCATCAATGCAGCCACCCCTTTGCCCATCAATGCAGCCTCTCCTATGCCCATCAATGCAGCCTCACCTGTGCCAACCAATGCAGTCTCACCTGTGCCAACCAATGCAGCCTCACCTGTGCCCAACAATGCAGCCTCACCTGTGCCCATTAAGCAACCTCACAAGTGTCCATCAATGCAACCTCACCTGGCCCCATCAATGTAGCCTGATCAGTGCCCATCAATGCCCATAAATTAAGCCTCATTTGTGCCCATCAATGCAGTCTCCCCTGTGCCCATCAATGCAGCTTTACCTGTGTCTATCAATGCCCCCTCCCCAGTGCCCATGAATGCAGCCTCGCCTGTGTTATCAATGCCCCCTCTCTAGTGCCCATGAATGCAGCCTAACCAGTGTCCATCAATGCAACCTCACCTGTGCCAGTCAATGCAGCCTGATTAATGCCCATTAGTGGTGCTTCATCTGTGCCCATCAATGCAGCCTCACCTGTGTCCATCAATGCAGTCTAACATGTGCCCCTCAATGCAACCTCACCAGTGCCCGCCAATGGCGCCTCACCTGTGCCCATCAATGCAACCTCACCTGTGTCCATCAATACAGCCTGACCAGTGCAGGGGAAGAGAGAGGAGAGGGAGAGGAAAGCTGGCCGGATCATCACAGAGTGGGGATGGCCCCCCTGTAACAGCTTTCATTTGAATTGCTGGGTACTCGCCATCACACACAGTCCTGCTTCTTGGATCGGCTCTTATGATAGACGTCACGCGTCCCGGCATTGGACCGATGTTCTGTCTACCAAAGGAGCTGGGCCAGGAGGCGGTGCTGTGGGTGTGATGAAAATTCAAATGAAAGCTGTTACAGGGGGCGATCTCTGCTCTGTGATGATCCGGCCAGCTTTCCTCTTCCTCTCCTCTCTCTTCCCCTGGGCAATCGCTGGGAGAATGGCTCCCGAGGCAGCCCCACACTCACCCTCAGTCATTTTCCACTCGCAAAACGCGAGCAGGCGAGTTGAAAATGTGAGGGCTGGTAAATTTGGCTTGGTATCAGCCTCTTGTAGTCCCAGTACAACAGAACTCAAAGTGCGAGAAGGGAGAAGCAGCACAAGAAGCCATTCAAGTATGTTGATGTGTAAAGAGCCTGCTGATATAAGGAGAGCAGAGTGACAGAGAGATGAGCTCATCTGTCAGTTGCTTTTTCTTTCATGGTCCAATAAAAGACTGGGGAAGGGACATGACCTAAAAGTGTTACTGAACTGCAGCACAAAAAATTCCCCAGATTCGCCCTCTTTATTTGTCCTGGTGACAGTTACCACTAAAAGTGAAAGTGAAAAAAACCTAAAGTGCTAGTGGTAACCAGCTCAGGAATAGAGAGGTATTCCTCCAATGGGGACACAAGTTCTGGTCGCTCTGGAGACAACCAGGGATGTTTTGGCTATAGGACAGGAAATGACAAGTGTTATAACCCTCCCCTACTTCCAATATGAAAAAATGAGATTTTTGACCTACCGTAAAATCCATGTCTCTGATGTTCATTAACGGACACAGCTCCTGATCTTCTTACCAATTGGGATATACTGCTCCCTACAGGAATAGGACACTAGGCATAAAAAAAGTCTGGCTACGCCCATGGGCAGTCCCGGGGGTATACTCCCTATCTTTGCTATAGGTACTCAGTTTTGTTACAAGCAGTGTCAGAAGAATTACAACTCCACAGAGGGGTGGGTGAGGTGTCCGGCAATGAACATCAGAGAAATGGATTTTACGGTAAGTCAAAAATCACATTTTCTCTTTCATTCATTGACGGACACAGCTCCTGATCTTCTTAACCATTGGGACGCCCCAAACAAGTGTTAAACATGAGGGGTGGGAACAGCAAAAAGGAAATTCCCAAGGCTAACTAGCCAACCAGGTAAACAGGAGCTCAACCAAAACAACTGGAGCTCACCTGAAAAAAAACAATACACCCATGGGGGGGGGGGGGTAGGATGGGTGACAGATGAAGGGGGGAGCCTGATGGGAAAGAGGGGAACCCAGGGGTCTGATCGTCCCACGGAGGGGCCTACGTCCACCCCAAAACCATCCAGGGGGAGAGGGAGAACAGCTACCATACCAGGAACCAGTCGGGCACCGCTCCAGACAGAACCTCCTTGCCATCTAAATGGGAGGCTGTCGGCCAGGAGGAATGCTGCGACTCGAGCCGAGACCCAGTCGTATGTGACGTCGCAAGGCATTTAACTCGCAGGCCAGCCCCCATCCAGTGGGGCTATGTCACGGCCTACCTAGTGTGGAGCTGAGGTCTGTGCGCACTCGCTGGCCACACTGGGGTGACCTCTAGATCTCTCTGGAAAGAAAAAAAAAAGAAAAGTTCAATTGAAAAAGAAAAAATTGCCAGGACCAGAGATCCCAGCAAGGAACTACGTCCTTACTCCTGACTAGACAGAAAAAAATTGAGTACCTATAGCAGAGACACGGAGTATACCCCCTGGGACTGCCCATAGGCAAAGCCAGACTTTTTTTCTGCCTAGTGTCCTACTCCTGTAGGGGGCAGTATAACCCAATGGAGTAAGAAAATCAGGAGCTATGTCTGTCAATGAACGAAAGAGAAAGAAGGTTTTGCCCTCAGTCCTACTTTAACAAAAGATATGTTGTCCAAGGTTTATATTTACTTTAAGGGGACTTTTATGTTAAATGTTACTCTACAAGGACTGATGTTTGCTGCATACCATTCTGTCAACACCTCCGCCTGAGTATTTTGGAAAAAGCCCAAAAACTACGAGCCAAACTTGACAATAAGGAGACTTTTTATGAAGTGCCATAAACCAAAGTGACTATAATCCACAGACAGCAGCTGGACAAAACAGATGTTATTATATACAAAATGCAGAAAACAAACAGATGTTATTGTTATTCTAAAATGGAATTCCATATTATGGAAAATTTAAGTGAATTAAGTTACCACAATTCCCTCCAAAATCAGGCCAATGATACTGTATGTATGATTCAGACTTGATCCTACTCCTACCATCTATGCTCCTATTTGTAGGAAGCTGACAATGATTAGGGAAATGTGCAGTCTTGAGATCATTTGCAAATGATTACTGTAAATACTCAGTGTACAGTCCATAGAAAGTAATGAATGTGAAGCACAAATATAATAAAAATAAAAGTTTTGAGAATTGGTGAAAGACTTTCCAGAGATGTTACCTATGTCTGTCTGCAAAGTTTTAGGTACCTTCAGCATTTTGGGGTGACTACAGCTGTCAAGTATTCAAGTCACATACTTCTGACTCCAGTGCGGACTATGATGTACATATATTAAGCAAGTCTTACAATTTAGAATTTAAAGAAATTAATAGTATGTAATACTGGTATGTACACAAGGAGTCTTTGAACATTTTAGTAGAAGGGCCACAATTAATATTTTTCAAATATTTGCGGGCCGAAAAAAATCATTTTTGTGAATCAACTCACAAATAGCATATCAGAGTATAATTTAGTAAACAAAAACATAGTTCCTCTAATATCATAGACCTTACATCAAGGTCCCCATCAGCACCCCCCCCCCCCCCCTAAATCAGGATCTGCCTTAGGAGTTCCCTCCTAAACCAGGATTCTTACTAAAGTCTCCCTTACATCACAATCCTCATGAGAACCCCCCTGACATCAGGGTTCTATTAGAGCTCTCCGTCAGAGCCCCCGGTTTCATCAAGAAGGTCCCCCCTCAGAGCTCCTTTACATCAGATTGCTCATCAGAGCCCACTTACATCAGGGTCTCCATTAGATCCCCCTTACATTAGAGTCCCCCTTATATCAGGGTCCCCATCAGAGACCCCCTACATCAGGGTCCCCACCAGAGCACCCCATGCAACCCTACATCAGTGTCCCCATCAAGGTCACACTGTATATCAGGATCCTCATCAGAGCCTCTTTTACAGCAGGGTCCCCATCAGAGCTCTTGTTACATTAGAGCCCCACCAGAGCCCCCCATATATCAGGGTCCCATCAGACTCCCCCCTATATCAGGGTCCTCATCTGAACACCCCATACATCACAGTCCCCATCAGAGCCCTGCTTACTTCAGGTTCCCTATCAGCAGTGCACCCTTACCTTGCAAACAGCGTGTCTGTAGTTGGTGTAACATTAGGGCAGGAAGCAGAGCAGGTATGGGAAGAGTAATGCCCCGTACACACGCATCGATAGTTGGCCGTGAATTTTCGGCCAAGGTCCGATCGGCTGATTTTCGGCTTGTTAGTATGATGCTTTCGACAACCGACTGCGACTTTTCGGCCGAATAAAATCTGGTGTGCAGGCTATAAAATTTTTGTTGGCCGTCAACAGAACGGCCGATTTTCCGTCAGTCAGTACAGATTTCGGCAGACAAAAATCTGATGAGCAAGACTGGGCATGCTCAGAGAAGAAAAAACACAGGGAAAGTAAACCAGCACATGACATCACTTCTGAAGTTGGTTTTTGTTGGCCGAGAAAATTCATGTGCAGTCTAGAGCACATTCCAACCAACACAACAACACTGGACAAAAGACGGCCGATCGGTCGGCCGATAATCGTTGCGTGTGTACGAGGCATAAGTTCTGTCCACCTGCTGGGGCAAGTTCATTATCAGTTGCTAGTATGCTGTCCTAACAATGAACTGTTGGGATAATCATAGCACAGCTGTGGAGGAACGTCCATTGCTGCAGGCCTTATGCAATCCTGTAGCAGGCCAGATTTGGATATAGGCTGTTTCTATTTAAGAACACTTTAAGAATGTGGATACCCCTCCAAATGAATCAGTTCAGGTGTTTCTGGGGAAGGGCGCTAATAATACTGCATAACAGAATTTTAAATAATTATGTGCTTCTAACCTTGCTGCAACAACTTGGGGAAGGCCTTTTTTTATTCCAGCATAACTGTTTCCTTCAGCACAAAGCCGGCTCCCTAAAGACATGGTTTAATGAGTTTGGCATGGAGGAACTAGAGTCTCCTGCACAAAGCCCTGACCTCAAGCCTATTGAAAACCTCTGGGCGAATTGGAATGCCGCTTGCAAGCCAGGTCTTCTTATCCAACATCAATACCTGACCTCACAAATGCTCTTTTGGTTAAATGGGCACAAATTCCCACGACATGCTCCAAAATCATGTGGAAAGCCTTTTTGGAAGAGTGGAGACTGTTTTATAAGTAAAAGAGGGGTGAGGGATTCCATATTATTGACCATGGTTTTGGAATGTGATCTCCAATAAACTCACATAATAATGCTACAAATAAAGTTATTTAAGCGTGTAAGGGCCCGTTCACACCTATGTGTATACATTTTAACAGATGTTATAATGTCCGTTACCACAAGCTGCATTGCTCCATTAATTTCCAAGAACATTCCTATTATTTCCTAATAGAAGGCATCTTAAGCATCTGAATTATTTTTTTCTTTTGCAACACATTGCAAAGCTGCTTTTTTATTGCTTGTAATTTAAATTACAGAGGGGCAGGCGCACACCTGTGCATTCACAGGTATGAAAACAGTCTTAGTACAACTAAAGGCTTTTGTATGAGAGTCTAAACATGTACCAAATCCAAATACTATGTGACGCGCAAGCGCAAGCAGGCAACTTCAACTTCACAATTTTGACAAAAGCCTTTTACATCCACTGCAACATTTAGACTCTTCTTAACCCATTAGAAAGGTTATTCTTTCCTATCTATGGGTTCGCCTATGGTATCTCATTACTATGCACACTGCTACTTGCTGTAGTATATGTGGCCCAGATTACTTTGCCCACTGGAAACATGAACTGTCTCATCCCAGAACAGAGATATAAAATTCCTTTCTGTGTTACCATTATTTTACGGGATTTATATAACATCAACAGTTTGCGCAGTGCTTTACAAAATGGAGGCAGTGCGTACAATTACAATATGATTCAATAATTACAGGGAATCATAGGACGCAGCTTGTTAGAGCTTGCAATTTAAAAAGGAGGGTTACCCCTAGATTAAAGTGTTACTAAACCCAGGAGCCTGCATTCACTATATATGATATCCCACAGTACACAGAACATGGAAAAGCAATCATTTTAGTAAATATAAACTGCTAAATACCTTTTCTCATCAGCAGTATATAGCAGCCATGTGGCTTTTTTCAGTTCCTAGTAAAGCTTGTAGGAGGAGTTTTCATTTCTCCCATGATTGTCCTCTCAGGCTTTAGCACCCCCAACCCTTTGTCTGGAGAGTGCTGATTGGCCTTGTGCTGATCACATGCACCCTCCCAAGAAAACTTTCTAGCAATACACACCAAACTGAGCATGTGCAGCCTGACTCCATAGACTGTAAATATCAGGTTATTTTTTTGGAGACAGTGGAAGAAGGCAGGGGTGCGAGAAGACAGCATCAAACACCCTTTTTACACAATAAGGAGGATTTTTTACTTAGGTTCCACGTTGAGTATAACAAGCATGCTTTACTGCATATACAGACTGATTTTACTGTTGTGGGTTTAGCACGCTGTGGTGGGTGGCTGGCTGGCTGGTAAAGGGCCTGTGGGTGGCTGGCTGGCTGGTAAAGGGCCTGTGGGTGGCTGGCTGGCTCCCTGGTACAGTGCCTGTGGCTGGCTGGTACAGGGCCTGTGGATGGCTGGCTGGCTCGCTGGTACAATGCCTGTGGCTGGCTGGTACAGGGCCTGTGGATGTGGGTGGCTGGCTGGCACCGGGCTGCTGTGGGTGGGTGTATGGCTGTGATACACTCCCGCAAGACTAGCCCAGACTCCAGACGAAGCTGTCCAAGGCGAGGGAGGCGGCCTAAGAAGGCAGAATGACGTCACGAAAATATTGGCAATATCGGCCAGTTCCGGGGCCGATACCGATATATTGAGGAAAGTGCATATCGGCCCCCGATATATCGGTCTGTCCCTAGTATGCACATGTAGGTTCTTTTGTTACATAATATATTGGCTGTATATAAATATGGGGAATAAGCAGGCAATTCTTCTGACATCCTTTCTCCAATAGCAGAGCAAGCACAATGGGGAAGCTTCCCCAACCAAAAAAACTGCTTAGTTCCAGTTTATAAACCTACAGGCCTTCTAAACCTGGATTGAAGGGTTTTCGCCTTTTTAGGTGGAAGTGATTCCCTATTATAACACAAATGCCTGAACGCACAAAGTCACTCAAGCCCATGTAAGGATATTATAAATATAAAGGTAAAAATATCCTTTTTAATTTTAGTTTCTATGAAACATAAACCTGAGCGCTCCAGATTGGTGGAAACTAATTATTACAGTGATGAAACTGGCAGTGGAGCCAGCTAGTGAGTTTTGAGAATCTTTGAGGAACTTGAGCTGCTCCAAATTCCTCAGTTTGCATTTGAACCCAGACGACCCCCCCTCCTTGACGTTTGTTCCTCTGTGTGCTGGCAGTTGTGTGCTTTGGTCTTGGGTGGTCTTTTACTGCTGACCCCTGCATTACCTGTCAGTACAACACTGCACTGTTGGGAAGCTGCTCTAGTAGAATCATCTGTCCATCTTTGCTCTGGTCTCATTGCCATCCTGTAACCCCCTAAACATGACCCCTTTCACTGCCCCCATTCTTCCTAAAAGATGAATTCCTGAAGGATAACTCCTCTGGCAGTTAGTTTTTCCCCATCTTATTCATTTGCTTGGGGAAACATATCCTAAATTCAGTTAGACGTCTGTATTCAGGCACAAAACTTTAATTCAAATATTGATCAATCCTTCCACGGAGGATATAAATCCAGTTTGTGTGCACCAAATGCTTTTGCAAGCCCGGACATTACTTTGTAAAAGTAGTAGTGACATCACCACTTTGCTGCACATAACTTCGCAGATAAGAGAGCTGTGGGATGGACCCATCAACTCCATCCACTACAGGCTGTCTGCAGAAAACTACAGAAGGGGGCGGAGACAAGACCAATCACCCTGCACAGTAACAGAGCAGTAGTGACCGGTCTTTATTACAGGAAGCTCCTGCTGAGAGGAAAAGTTTCACACTGGAGGAAATTCACAAAACACTAAGATTCAAGTAAAAATATACATGACTCATTGTGTTTAGACAATATTTGCTTATCCAAGAGTTCAGCTTTAAATAAAGATGCAGATAGGTTTCCATAAAGGTTTCTTTCTAGGGTCTGTACAGCATGCATCACAATTCTCACCTTGCTTCCTTTCTCTAGTGCAGTACAGTACGGCTCGTCTCTCTTTAAAGTGGAAGTAAAGTTCCACACATTACTTTTATCTATAGACAAGCCTTTAATAAGGCTTACCGTTTAGAAGATATTTATATTATATCCAGCCAGTGACGTCACTGGCGCATGCGCTCTGAAGGGATAACCCAGCCGTGCCTTTCCTTCTGAGCCCTGTGCCATAATGCGCATGCGCAGGAGTGACGTCATTGCAGCTCCGTCCAGTCACAGAGTCGGAGTCCACGCGAACCCGACGGGGGAAGATGGGAGCTCGCTGCAGCTCTGAGATCTGGGCGCGGGAGAGCTTCGTTTTAGGGTAAGTTTAACATATTGTGCTAGAATGCAATGAATACTAGCACAATATGCCTTTACTTTGTAGAGTGTAAAAAAAAAAAAGTCCAGCGGTTTAGATCAGCTTTAAGAGTACACACTTGACAGCCACTGGTATAATGAATTGTGAGATTCGAATGTTATGTTTGAGAACAAAGCAACAGCAGCATAGACCAAAGTATGCCATGTTATGAAGTGTGGGAGGAGCTAAGCATGGTACTATGATGCAGTTTTGGAAAGTTGTGATGGAGGACTGTGTTATAAGTCAGGGCTTGACAAATTTGCTTTGAACCTAGGAGCCAGATAAAAAAGTAAGGAGCCAGTTTTCCTCCAAATCCCCTTCCTAGTGTAAATTTCCCCCCCAAATCCCCCCTCCGAGTACAAATTCCCCCCCTTCCAAATCCCTAATCCCAGAGCAAATCCTCTCCCCCCTCCTAGTACAAATCCCCCTATATCCCTCTCCTCTTCTTAGCACAATCTCCTCCAAATGACCCTTTCCAGCACAACCCCCCCCCCTCCCCCCAATTCACCCCTACTAGTACAAATCTTCCTGCTTTCTAACACACACCCCCCTCCCTCTCATTCTTCTTTCTAGCATAAACTCCCCCCCCCCTCCCACCATTACCCTTCCCTTTCCAGCACAAACAGTCCCCCATCACCCTTCCCCCACAAGCTCCCCCAAACCCTACTACAGGAGTAGTAAGAAGGTATGAGTTCTCTTCCTCCTTAACATAACTCATAGCTCCAGATTACAAAGGATCGCTCTTACATCGGACAGTACACTGCTTGATTAACCGCCACCAATCTCCTCCAAAGACTGCTCATCTCCTGGAAATGTGGGTAGGGGGGCGAGTAATTAAGCCGTGTACCATTGGAGCCAAGATCGATCCTGTGTAATCTGCTGTATGAAGGAGTGCTCCATTGATGGGAGAGAGCACAGAGAGCCCCACCTCCTCCCGACTCTCTCCGTTCACCGCTGACACTTCTCCTGTCCCCGGTCCCTTGTCAAGGTCCAAAGGGCAGGGATTGGGGGAAAAGATCAGTTGGGTGGGCTGGCGGGGGCTCAAACGCTGGGACACAATTTCTGGTCACCGTGGCTACCTGGCGCCTGGGATTTGTCAAGCCCTGTTAAAAGTGAAATGTGACAATGCTCAACAATAAGATTTCTGTTGTATTCTATGGGGCCTGTTCATGTCTGAGCTATGCCCTGTCATGTCAAAGAAATACAGGAACTTCTTTGTAGCAAGATTTCAATGAAAATGTGTGTAACACAACCAGCCTGCTCTTCCTTGCAACCTGGTTTCCATTGGGCCCAAACAAAACCGCTTCTGCCTGAAAACACTTTAAAAATGCCCGAAGAAGCCAATGCTCAATTATGAGCCAAGCCTTACACAAATTTCTGGAAAAAAACATAATTATTTAGAACCAAAAAGATTGCACTAGCTGATAGATCAGGCATGTCCAACCTGCTGCCCGAGGGCCAAATGCGGCCCAGAACCCCAGGCAATGCGGCCCACTGCCCCCTGACAATTATTTTTGTTGCTGAGGAGGAAGGAAGTCGGGTCGGGGGAACGGCCACAGCAGCTTCCAACTGTAGGCAGAGGCTGCCTCGGAGGGGAGGGTGGGGGCGAGCATTTGCAGTATTTCTGATTCCTACCACCATGACCACTTCAAATCACTGAAGTGGTCATGGTGGTTAGAGTGTTCCTTTATTATCTCTCAGAAGAAGTAAAACTCTGTATACTGATTCCATTTAATTTGATCATCCTCTAGTTGTGTTAAATTAGTGCGGGGGGGGGGGGGGGCGCGGCGGCACATTTTATTACTTATATACCTTAACTATAGTATATATTTTATATGCGGCCCGAGAAAATTTCTCTTCACCCATTATGGCCCAGAGAAGCCAAAAGATTGGACACCCATGTGATAGATGAAAGCCAACACCAGATTTGAACATTTCACAAAAGCACCTAATAAAGACATCATATGAAATGCAATAAAACAGACATGTGCCTGTGGACACGAGGCCCCCTCATGGGTACAGGCATGTTGTGCATTCCCTCAGACACCTGAAAATGACAGGGGTTACCTAGTTTTTTAGCACCCAGTTTTTTAGCTGGAATGTGGCAGAACGTGGAAGCCTTCTGTGTTTACATAGCAAATTTGCTCTCAGTGGCTCTTGGAACAGATCCCTGCATGCACATTTTCACCAGGGCACGGTGGGAACAGATCTTTAGAATCTGAGAGAAAAGAACGAACTGGCTGCAAGGCGAGGCAGAGTCACCTACACAGGGAGGTACTAGAGTCGGGCCAGATAGGAGAGAGGGATGTAAGGAAGTTTGGAGGAGGGGGGGTTGCACACTATGCATAACGCGCTCTCAAACCTTGCAATCTGTACACAGCACACCCCTGAACTCTGCACTCTGTGGGTAATTCACTACTGAACCTTGCACTCTTTATGTAGTGTACCTTTAAACCCTTCACTTTGTACATAGGGCACCTCTGAACTCTGTACATAACGCACTCCTGAACCCTGCACTCTCTATGTAGTGCACCCCTAAACCCTGCACTCTGTACATAGGGCACCTCTGAACTCTGCACACTGTACATAACGCACTCCTCAACCCTGCACTCTGTAGGGCACCCCTGAAGTCTGCACTCTGTACATAACACCCTCCTGAACCCTGCACTCTGTACACAGTGCACCCCTAAACCCTGCACTCTGTACATAGCGCACCCCTGAACTCTGCATGTAGCGCACTCCTGAACTCTGCACTCTGTATGTAGCATAATCCTGAACTCTGTAAGTAATGCACTCCTGAGTCTCGCACTCTGTATGTAGTGCACCCCTAAACCCTGCACTCTGTACATAGGGCACCTCTGAACTCTGCACTATGTACATAATGTTCTCCTGAACCCTGCACTCTGTAGGGCACCCCTGAAGTCTGCACTCTGTAAATAACACACTCCTGAACCCTGCACTCTGTACACAGTGCACCCCGAAACCCTGCACTCTGTACATAGCGCAGCCCTGAACTCTGCACTCTGCATGTAGTGTACTCCTGAATTCTGCACTCTGTATGTAGCGCAATCCTGAACTCTGTAAGTAATGCAGTCCTGAGTCTCACACTCTGTATGTAGTGCACCCCTAAACCTTGAACTCTGCAAATAGGGAACCCCTGAACTCCGCACTCTGTACAAAGCGCACCTCTGAACCCTACACTCTTTACATAGGGCACCTCTGAACTCTGCACTCTGTACATAATGCTTTCCTGAACCCTGCACTCTGTAGGGCACCCCTGAAGTCTGAACTCTGTACATAACACACTCCTGAACCCTGCACTCTGTACACAGTGCACCCCGAAACTCTGCACTCTGTACATAGCGCACCCCTGAACTCTGCACTCTGCATGTAGTGTACTCCTGAATACTGCAGTCTGTATGTAGCGTAATCCTGAACTCTGTAAGTAATGCAGTCCTGAGTCTCGCACTCTGTATGTAGTGCACCCCTAAACCTTGAACTCTGCAAATAGGGAATCCCTGAACTCCGCACTCTGTACAAAGCGCACCTCTGAACCCTGCACTCTTTACATAACTCACTCCTGCACTCTGTATGTACCACACTCCTGAACTCTGCACTCTGTACATAGCTCTGCATCCACATGTACGGTATATGCATAATTACATTGGTCCAAGCTGTACCAATGTACTGTAACTATATAATAAATGCCATACCTGGAATTCTTCTTTGCTGTAGCTTTCATTGCAGGGTAATGAGTGGCGGGTGAAGATAAGCTAAATATAATGAATACACTGAGTAATAAAGAATACATCTTTCTCCCTTAGCTCCAGTTGTCATTACGTCACTAACACAACAATGATGAAATAATTAGTAATAATGGAGATCTGAAAGGCCCCTAGCAGCTACAAATATCCAAGCAGATTGCTATACTCATACTCAATGAAAGGGTTATACTAACTATGTACAAATAACAGAGACGGAAATGAAGAATGTGAAATACAATTATCAGACAAATATTTTGTGTGTCAAGATGAAAGAGCACATTGATTGCCTTGGGGCAGAGCCTCCCCTTCCCAGTAATCGCAGGATCCAAGAGAAATAGCTGCTTTATTTTTCTTTCTCACACAGATTTCAGTATGGATATACAGCTCTGACTACATACTGTCATCACCAACCTCCACTGTAATTTCATCTATGAAGAACGAGGAATTACAGCAATAAAAACTGCTCTGCAATGGATTTCCAGAGTTCAAGAAAACAATAAAAAAAAAAAGGAATAGCGAGTTTGTTTAACCACTTCTGGATCGGAAGGTTTTCCCCCTTAATGACCAGGCCATTTTTTTGACATATGGCACTGCGTTACTTTAACTGACAATTGCGTGTTCTTGCGACGCTGTACCCTAATAAAATTGTCCTTTTTTTCCCCACAAATAGAGCTTTCTTTTTGGTATTTGATTACCTCTGCCATTTTTATTTTTTGCGCTATAAACAAAAAAAAGGGCAACAATTCTGAAAAAAAAAAACAATATTTTTTATTTTCTGCTATATGACATTCCCAATAAAAAAAAAATTAAAAATCTAATTATATTCATCATTTTAGGCCAATTCGTATTCTGCTACATATTTTTGGTAGAAAAAATCCCAATAAGTGTATATTATTGATTGATTGGTTTGCGCAAAAGTTATTGCATCTACAAATTAGGCTAAATAATTATATCATTTTTTTTTTTTTTTTTACTAGTAATGGCAGCGATCTTTAGCGGGACTGCGACTGCAACATTGTGGCGGAAAGATCGGACACCTAACTGACATTTTTGACACTTTTAGGGGGACCAGGGACATTACTACAGTAATCAATGCTAAAAATATGCAGTTACTATACTAATGACACTGGCAAGCAAGGGGTTAACACCAAGGGCGATCAAAGGGTTAAATGTGTCCCTAGGGGTTGCTTTCTAACTGTGTGGGGGATGGGCTTGCTGAATGAACACAGAGACCTGTGTTCCCAAATAAGAGGAACACAGGGATCCCTCTGTTCATTACTGACAGAACAGGGGTCTGCTGTGTTTACAATGGCAGACCTCCGTTCTGTCTCCATGGGGAGCGATCGCGGGTGCCCGACGGCAATCGTGGCCATCGGACCCGCTGATTGGCTTCCCCTATGGCCAATCAGTGAATGCACATGCCTCTGGCGGCGCGCGCGCCCCCACTAGTGGTCCCGCAAACGACCTACAGGCTCCTGTCTAAATTGGCCCTAGTGTATATGTACACTATATTACCAAAAGTATTGGGACGCCTGCTTTTACACGCACATGAACTTTAATGGCTGACCAGTCTTAGTCCGTAGGGTTCAATATTGAGTTGGCCCACCCTTTGCCGCTATAACAGCTTCAACTCTTCTGGGAAGGCTGTCCACAAGGTTTAGGAGTGTGTCTATGGGAATGTTTGACCATTCTTCCAGAAGCGCATGGCTCGCAGTCTCCGCTCTAATTCATCCCAAAGGTGTTCTATCGGGTTGAGGTCAGGACTCTGTGCAGACCAGTCAAGTTCCTCCACCCCAAACTCACTCATCCATGTCTTTATGGACCTTGCTTTGTGCACTGGTCCAAATCATTTGGTGGAGGGGGGGTTATGGTGTGGGGTTGTTTTTCAGGGGTTGGGCTTGGCCCCTTAGTTCCAGTGAAGGGAACTCTTAAGGCATCAGAATACCAAGACATTTTGGCCAATTTTATGCTCCCAACTTTGTGGAAACAGTTTGGGGATGGCCTCTTCCTGTTCCAACATGACTGCGCACCAGTGCACAAAGCAAGGTCCATAAAGACATGGATGAGCGAGTTTGGGGTGGAGGAACTTGAATTAAAGTTCATGTAAAGGCAGGTGTCCCAATACTTTTGGTAATATAGCATATGTATGAATGTGAGGTAAGGACCTTAGATTGTAAGCTCATTAAGTGCCGGTTCACACTATGGCGCTCCGACTTCGGGGGTGACCTATGAAGTCCCGTGCACCGCGACTTTGGCGCGACTTGCACAGACTTTATATAATGAATGTCTATGCAAGTCGCTCCGAGGTCGCCCTGAAGTAGTACAGGAACCTTTTTCTAAGTCGGAGTGACTTGTGTCGCTCCTATTAGAACGGGTCCTGTAGCAGTCAATGGACCGCGATGGACCGCGACTTGTCAGGCTGACAAGTCGCCTGACAAGTCGCGGTAGTGTGAATGGACACTTAACGTACAACATGTAAAGTGCTGTGTAAATTGTCGGCACCATATAAATAGCTGTAATAAATAAATAAATAAATGACCCCCATGAGAGAACGTCAGATGCTGAATTATTCATGAAAAGTACTTCATAGGGCTCCAGCAAACACCGTGGTGGGGGAAAACAGCAAAGTTATAGCCCAGCTCCAGGATTTTAGCAACCCCAACCTAACAACGCTGGTATGGAAAAAAAAAAAAAAAAACAAACCTATTCAAATGACCATTTTACATTTTACCTCATGCGACAATCATTCTCACTTCTTCTGTTTACTTCCTGGGGTCTTTCTTTGGGTGTCCACATCACTGCCTGCGTTATATGGACACCGCCTAATGGTGGAGACAATACCCCAGTGGCCGAGTCCTCTCTCACAGACCCCAGAGGCAAGAGAACGCATGGGGGTGGGGAGGGGACCAGTGCCCAAAAACATAATGAGCGGGAATGAATGTCTGATGATCCCCAGGAGAAAATCAGCTTGGCTCATACAGAAAACTCTAACTCGGATCCATTACACTGCAGAATGGCTTAGGAAGTAATCAACCGGTATTGTTTTTATTGCCGATACTGATATTTTGGTCATCGCATATCGGTATCGGCTGATATTGGCTGCTATTTTTGTACATTTAAAAAAAATATATATATTTTTTTTCTTGACAGGTACTCTTGTGGAGGGATCTGGTGGTCTAAAAGACCCCAAACCCCTCCTCTGCACTCAGGGCCGGATTAAGAGCATCATGGGCTTGGTGCTGAGAATTTTGAAGGGCCTTAAGGGCCGTGCCTTGCCATGCACCCAGAGGAGGAAGGGTGCAGCCATGCATGCCTAATTCAACATGGGATGCTGTCTCTGAAGCCCATAAACACATCCACGCATCGGCAACTGTCCCTCCTTGTCCGGCCTTCGTGCTGTGTGAGGAGGTTCTGAGGGAGCTGCCTGGGGAAGCGAGCATAGAAGCCAGACTTCTGTGTTTACAAGTGACAGAAGAGCGGTAACAGTGAAAATGGCCAACCCGGGGCCTATATTAAGGTAGGGGCCTGGAGCTGCAGCTCCAATAGCCCCTACGTTAATCTGGCCCTGTCTGCACTTCAAAATGCAAAGTTTGGCTGTTTTGAATGCAGTCATTTTTTTTTAATTTCTGCATTGAGTACCCAGAAGTACACATCACATCACTTCCAGTTTTTTTAGTGAGCTATAGTGGTGAGGGGGGGTCAGTGGCAGTGGTGATGGGGGGGTGCCATCACCACATTTGGCACATACATTTTTGTGGAGGGGAGCAGGTACCAATGTTTGGCATTTACCCACTCCCACTTTCGCTTGATCACTGAAGTTGCCCCCCCCCCTTTTTGCCAGCAGCCTCTTGAGGTGACAGGTCCTAGAATGCTGTTAGTCTAATCACAAAGCGCAGCACTGCTCACGCATGCGTAGTGGGAAGCTGGCTGCAAAACTGCTGCAAGGAGTCAACCAGGGACCCGAAGACCATTGAGAACCGGCATGGTGAAGACAGTGTTGGATCCCTGGACAGGTAAGTGACTGCAAAAGTCAACAGTTACAGTACTATTTTACAGGTAGAACCTTTTTAAGTATGAGCAGAAGAGGGAAAGAACCATCAAGTTCAATAAAGCAAACTCTCTGAATCAACAGTAACTATTTTAATCATTATGCTGCTAACATTAGTACATAGATAGGAAGGTATATATTATATTTACTTGTTTTACATTTTTTTACATTTCTTCACATGCTTTCTGGTCCCTGGCCTAGGCCAAAATGATGTCATACATCCCAGGAGTCTTCATAGGCAAGTTTTCCTATTATCTGGAGGAAGGGCTTTCTCAGCTAAGCTCCTCCTGCCTACGTGCCTGAGATAAGGACAGATGGATTCCAGGGGGTAAATGCACTTTTTTTGTATTTTTTTGGGAGTGATTTGACAAAGTTAAAAAAAAAAAAAGCTGACAGCTCCTGGAAGCTTCTAAACGTTGTTAAACACTGGTAAGCACCAGTCTCCAGCATTTTAATTTTTTTTCTTAGAGAGTGGACTGCCGGCATCCTTAACAAACACTGTAAAGCTGGTTGTTAAGGAGCAGGCCAGCAAGCCAGCCGCTGCATCCTTAACAGCCGATGACTCATCAGCTGTCAGTGGGGTTCCTCGCTGACAGCTGAATATAAAACAAAACAGTTGCCGGTAATAAAACATGAGAAGAAAAACAGCGTGGGGGTCCCCCCCACCACCTCAATCACGCCTTTCAGGCTTGGTATGGATTATCAGTACAGCCCCAATCAGTGCCCATCAGTGCTGCCAATTAGTGCGCCTATCAGTGTCCTTAAGCGCTGCCTATTAGTGCTCATCAGTGCCTACTCATCATTGCCCACCAGTACTGCCTCATCAGTGCCCATCAGTGCTGCCTATTAGTGCCCATTAGTGCAGTGAAGGAGAAAAAAAATTTAACAGAAACTAGGGAAAACTTTTTTTTTTCAAAGTTTTTGGTATTCAAAAGAAAGCTCTATTTGTGTGAAAAAATAATAAACATTTCATATGGGTACAGTGCTGCATGACTTTGCAATTGTCATTCAAAGTGCAACAGCGCTGAAAGCTGAAAATTGGCCTGGGCAGGAAGGGGGTGAAAGTGCCCAGTAGGCAAGTGGTAACAAGGGGGCCCCAGATTGCGGCCTCCCCCCATGTGAATGAGTATGGGGTACGTTTTACCCCTAATCATTCCCCCAAAAAGTGTCAGAATGTAAATAATAACACACAGTTTTTGACTTTATTAAAAAAAATAAAAACAATGTCCCCGGTGTAGATTAATTGTCAATCATAGAAGATAGATGAAGCTCAATATATTTTGCGCTCAATATCGCTTCCTCAGGAGCATATTATCTTAAAGCTTGAGCATTATATCTCTACAAATGGAAGAGAAAATTCATATTATGGAGTCTGGACTTTATATACAATTGTTTGTATTACAGACTTAAAATTTACATCTATAAGCCTATAAAGTGTGATCACTTTATTTGACTTATTACTATGATTTTGTAAGTCATTTATTCTTCAATCATGATGAACGCCGGCGACAGACCCAAAAAAAAAGGTCTGCACCTGAGGAAGGCTCCTGCCATCTGACAGCTCCACTGCTAAATAAACTAAAGTCGGGGCCACCCAGTGACATCACCAGGTGACCCCGCCCTCTTGTGACATCATCGACCCAGCACAAACAGTGTTGGCTCTGTTTGGAACGTGTATTTCTTGGACAAAATAAAGAGACATTTTATTCATGCTCACCTGGTTCCCAACTTTACATGCAAGGAATCTTATGTTGTAGAGTGGAGACTGCAAGTCAGGCACGGTGAGTGGAAACAAAGAGCTCCTGCCGATCCTGATCGCATGATTGGGTTTCAGTGCCATCATCTTGCATGTGTGTTCAGCCAAACGTGGGTTGGGATTGGACCCATGCTCATCCATATGATAGACATATGCGCTTCGATTTTATTATCTAACCCACGGGTGTCAAACACAAGGCCCGCGGGCCGAATGTGGCCCTCCAGGCCATTTCATGTGGCCCTCGCACCTCTCCTGCAGCTACCCCCTCATCTCTGTCCCTACCTTGTCTCAGCAGTCGGCGGCAGAGTGGAGGACAGAACTCCTTATACAGATTCTGTACCTCCCTGTTCAGCTGCAGCACCACCTCATATCTGCCTCCCCTGGTCTCAGCAAACTCCAGCCCCTCCTCTGGTCCTCCTCCAGACCCTGCACTTTCTGCTTCCCAGCTCCATCCCCAGCTTCTTTCAGGAAGATGCACAAGGTAAAGAGGGTGCACTGTGATGTAAGGGAAGGTGGGGGATTTTCACTTCTGATAGTGGGGGGCTCTTTACATCTGATGTAAGGGGGAGTGGGGTGCTGACAGATACAGCAGGCCCTTTGAGGGCATCCATAATGCTGATGTGGCCCTCGATGATATTGGGTTTGACACCCCTGATCTAACCAAAGTGCAATTTGATCAAAACAATTAAATCAGAAACCAATCAATTAGCCGTAACTTCTATTCTGATCAGATTAGACTCGGTTTAGTTTGGATTCAATCAATCTATCTAGTCAGAAAATTATCAATCAATCTGCAACAGTCAGCAGCACCGAGATGATTTGGTCATGAATTTATTCATATTTTGATCAATCGGAATAAAAGGGTTACAGAGATACAATGGATAACTTAAGATCGTATCTTCCAGCTATCAATTGACTTCCACCCCCCCCCCCTTGCATTGTCCACTATGAATCGATTATATTGATCGATTGGAAAATAATGTGATTATTTATTGAAGAGCATATGGCCACCATTAGTTATAACTTTTCCCTACTCTATCCAAAAGAAAAGGCCTTAGTTCCAATTTACCTTTAGGTACAATGGCTGTCTTTGATAGCACTACCAGTTCACTCGTCTTACTTGCCGCCTGGAGCTGCTATTTAAAGGTAAGTTTGTCACATGCTTGGATGGTGACAGACAGAGGAAGTGGAATATTTTTACAATACGTTTTATCCTCAGCTGGCAGAAAAGCTAAATTTACTAAGACAGCCCATCCAAATATCTGGGTTCTATATACACACGATGACGATGGAAAAGGGCTGCAGAGCCTTGTGCAGAAGTCAGTTTTATTAGCACTAAGTGCATATTTCTCACTCTGTGCTATTTCTAGAGCCATGGAACATATCCCAGAGTCAGCTTCTGATCTTAAAAAGCTAATGAAACGCACACACATGCGGCTTTAATCACTCTCTGCCGTCTGCTGTTTACATATAGAGACCTCAACATATATCTCTTCTCTGTCCCTGGCTGGGGCTGATGTTTAATGAAATGCACACTTTCATGAAATAATACGCGTCCCAGCTAGGAATGTCGATGCAAAAAAAAAAAAAAAACTGGCAGAGGCGCGTTCCATCCGCAAACTTTCATGTAGAAAGAAAAACTTGTGCCAAACAGAGGGAGACACTCTACTAATTACATTATCGGGCTTACTCAAGCAGAACTTCAGGCAAGTATGAAAAGTCAACTGTGAACTCAACTCTGAACATATAAATATAGATAAATATGGTTTAAACAAATCAGCTGATCAAAGTGGTATTAAACCCTAAATCAAAAATGTATACTGCATATTGCAGTATACCAATCCCTAAATCTGATGGCTACATTGGTTTTCTTTTTCAGGCTGAGAAATAAAAAAAGGTGTATCTCTGCGCTGTGATGGGGCTGCAGCTGACACAGATAAGTACTATACCAAACTTATAAATAATCTAAAGAAAAAAGTGTGTAGCGCCAAAAGTGAATAAACAATAGTGAAATGTGAATACTGTTATATATATATAGACAAAACATCAAAATAAAGTCCAAAATAGGGCTAAAGTGAAAAAAAATGTATATATATATATATATATAAATATAGCAACCCCAACCTATATATATACATATATATAAGTCCAATCTTGAAAAAAATCGACAATAAAAAATGAATATAGTGAAAAATATAGGTTTAAATGCACAGTTCCATGATAGGATCAGCAATATAAACTTATTGGTGAAAGTAAAAAATTTAGTGCACAGATGTGCACAAAAAATTAGTGGTGACTTGAAAAGTGAAGTAGTGATTCAGTACAGTTCTCCAGTATCATCCACCGCAACATAGCTTCCAACTGTCCCTGATTTCGAGGGACTGTCCCTGATTTCGGGGGACTGTCCCTGATTTCGGGGGACTGTCCCTGATTTCGAGGGACTGTCCCTGATTTCGGGGGACTGTCCCTGATTTCGGGGCACTGTCCCTGATTTCGAGGGACTGTCCCTGATTTCGGGGGACTGTCCCTGATTTCGGGGGACTGTCCCTGATTTCGAGGGAATGTCCCTGATTTGGAACAAAGTACATCTGTCCCTCCTTCCTCCTCATTTGTTCCTCATTTTGGTCTGATCTATATAGTTGTATATAAAATGCACTATGTATCTTTCAAAAAGTGTTTCTCAGGGCTAAACCTTTCACCCAATTTCTAAATTTCTGCATTTGTAAATTCCAAAAGCCAATATAAAGGAATAGTAATGGCAAAAAAAAGCACTTGTGGGTTTAGCGAATATTATTTTTTGTACTATTTTCCTTTAAGGAGGGACGTGGCAGGGGGTGTGTCCTATGTCTACATACCTTTGGTAATAGGTGTGCCTCATTCCCAGCTCAGTAATTTGGGAGGTATGGTAACACACTTTCTGTCATAGGGTGCATCCACTCTGGATGGAGGACCTACACAGACACCTTAAGGGTCCTTTCACACAAACGATCCGATCAGATCCCCCTGTCAGTTTTTCAGGCGGACCTGATCGGATGCTCCATGCATCTCTATGGGGCAGCGGATGTTAGCGGAGACATCTCCGCTGACACCCGCTGCTATCCGCTGCTGATCTTATCTGTCAAATCCTATTTTCCATCCGTCCAGCGGATCGGATCGGATTGGATTGGATTGGATTCCCCCATAGAGGACAGCGGGGATTTGACATCTGTGTGCGGAGACGGAGCTGTCATCCGCCTGCTCAGCAGGGATCGGTGGATCGATCCCCCGCTGAGCAGAGAACGGACCTCACGTGAAATGACCCTTAGACAGCAGCATTGTCAATCTGGGGAGAGGTAAACATCGACAAAAATACCCATGCTATGGAAATGTGAAAAACAATATAAATTGTGCTAATAACAAAAACAAAAAAAAAAAAAAAAAACTGGTTGCTGCTGTTTTGCTGTACAATATAGACATGTGGTACATCAGAAATGTGACCCCCAATTATCCAAAAGGTAACAGCACTAAAACAGTCTGAACAACATAAATATAACTTAAAGTGATTGTAAAGTCTCGTTGTAGCGATTGGGGTGCCATTGCAAATGACGGGGATCGCAAGCACATCCCGCAATTTGCGGTGATTCGGGATCGCGGGCAGAATTGCGGCGATTCTGCCCACGATCCAAAACACCTAGATGTGAACGAGAGCAAGAGGCGTAACTAGAACCTTCAGGGACCTATTTGCAAGAATCTATGAAGTACACTCCTGACCACTAAGTTGAGAAGAGGAAGTGACATTGGAAACTGCAAAACAATATGCTTCAAATAGTGGTTACCCTCTGGCAGGAATTTGCTAATCACAAGCAATAATACATAATAGCAACATATTGTTTGCAACATTGTTTAAAAACTCCACCTGTTTAAGGCTCGGTTCACACTTGTGCGATGCGGGAAGGCTGCGAATTCGCAGCCTATTCCCGCATCGCATCCGCACATCTGGCAGTTCACACTGCCATATGCTATACGCAGGGGGTGTCAATTAAATGTTAACGACACCACCAGTTTGATCGCATATCGCAGTGCGATCTGACAGTTCGCACAGAATCGGATCGCACAAGTGTGAACCACTGTGCGATCCGATCCTGATGCGGCTGAAAAAAAGGGTCCTGTGCGTCTTTGCTGCGGATGCGCTGCGAATCCAGCCATACAAAGTGTATGGCTAAATTCACATCCGCATAGGAGATCGCATGTAATGAAGGAGCAGTGCGCTCCGAATTACATGCGATCAGCGCATCCGCAGAAGTGTGAACCGGCACTAAGGCTGGGTTCATACTGGTGCAATGCCAGACATCGCATGTGATTCACAACACATGCCTGTGCACATCACATCTGTGCAGTGCAGTGCAAATACAGTTTGTATGGCTGAAATCGCATTTGCACCATAATGGTTTTGTCTGCACTGGAATCAGATTGCATGGGTGTTCAGACCCATGCGACCTGAATCCATCTGATTCCACAGTTTACACTGCATTCTGCAAACCGATTTGAGGGTGCCATTAAGTTTATATTGACACCCGCAGTGGTTTGTGGACAGCAGTGTGAAGTGCCTGCGATTCAGATGCAATGCGGGAACCCGCTAAAGAATCGATGTGGTTCCCGCATCGCACCAGTGTGAATCCAGCCTTACACTGGAAAAAAAAATGTTAACTATTTTTCCTATAAAATACAAAACAAATGCATTGATTTCACCTCCAATTGAAATTATTTGTCTGTCCTTTATAACAAAAAAGTCTAAATATTAAGCTGGTATCAAGAAATAATGAGAAAGGTAATAGCTTCAAGTGTATAACCCCCCAGCCAGAAAATACGATAAATAGGCATTGGTTTTTCCTTAAGAGCCGGTTCACATAGGCGCGACCCGACTTGCCGGGGCGACCTGTGAAGTCGTGGTGCGCAGCTCGCACCGCGACCTCGGAGCGGCATGCACGGACTTCATATTATTGAAGTCAATGCAAGTCGCTCCAGGTCGCCCCAAAGTAGCTCAGGACCCTTTTTCTAAGTCGGAGCGACTTGTGTCGCTTCTATTAGAACGGGTCCTGTGCTAATCTATGGCAGGTGACCCGCGGCGACTTGTCAGGCAACCAGGTCGCCCCAGTGTGAACTCTAAAGTGTATATTTAGGACAACATATTTTTTGGGATACGGTATTGGAAGCCGAACTCCAGGAATTATATTTATTGCATATTTGCATTGCGCCAGTTTTGCTCGATGTAAGTACCTGATGACCTGAGGGCAGCTGGGAATGCTGAAAATCATATCAGTAGTCTATGCCAGCCTTTTTCAACCAGGGTGCCCTGACACCCTGGGTAGCCCTGAGGTTTCTTCAGGGCTGCCTTGGCAAAATGCCTAAAAATTGCACTACAATTGTATACAAGCTGGTGTGTGGATAAAGCTGCCTTTTAGTTACACAAATCCACAAGGTTTCATTGGGCACCATTACAACCTTCTTGAGGGCGCCTTAGCTGTGTGATGGAGAATAATTGAGAGGTAAGAGAAACATTGGAATACTAGTCAGTACCAGTTTGGAAAAGTGTATTTGCTTTGGAAGAACAAATCACCTCTAAAGTTGGGTGTCCTACGTGTATTAATATTGCTTTGTTATGCAAAACTAATAAAATAGTTTTTGCATTTTAGACTGGGGTGCCTCAAGACTGTCTATAATTTTTAAAGGGTGCCTCGAGTCTGTTCATAATCTTTGAAAGGGTGCCTCGAGACTGTCCATGATTTTCTAAGGGTGCCTTGACTGGAAAAAGCTTGGTCTACGCTACTTACAGTAAGTGCCGGTTCACACTTCCGCGTGTGCGGCGATCGCATGTAATATCGGAGAGCACTGCTCCTTCATTACATGCGATCGGATGTGCAGTGCGAATTCAGCCATACACTTTGTATGGCTAAATTCGCACTGCACCCGCACAAAAGTCGCACATGAGGCATTTTTTCAGCCACATCAGGATCGGATCGCACAGTGGTTTGCACTGCGATATGCGATCAAACTGGGAGTGTCGTTAACATTTCATTGACACCCCCAGCGTATCGCATATGGCAGTGTGAACTGCCAGATGTGCGTTTGCGATGCGGGAACAGGCTGCGAATTCGCAGCCTTCCCGCATCGCACAAGTGTGACCCGGCACTAAGAGCTGTGATCTTTTGGGCTCGTTACGAGTGGCTTCCCCTCTACATATTGAATCACACACTCGGCACCGCCACCATTCAGAGAATACTTTCTATTTATTTTTTCAGTGGATACAAGGCATTCTCTGATTGGAGGAGTTGGAGATTGGGACACCATCTGCCCTTCTCTTCACCTTGGTCAATCAGAGAACATCTTAAATCATTTAAAAAAAAAAACAAGGCATTCTATAAATGGCGCAGGTGCCAAGCAAGCAACCCCCTGTGTTCAGTGTACAGAAGGGAGGTATGTAATGTGGACTACTACAGTGATTTTCAGCATCTCCAGCAGCCCTCTGGATATCAACTACAGATATGTCTATCAAGGCAAGCTTCGAGTATGGAAATAGTATAATTCCTGGAGTTCAGCCTGAAGGATTGGAACCTATGACAGGTTTATATTTCTGTCTGTGTCCCCGCAGGGGAGATTTACCCTCTTAGCTTGTCCTGGTGATCGTTGTCACAGAGACAGAAGGTGACGGGAGATCCAAAATTTTAGAGTTGTCACCACAACAAGAGGTAAGGATAAAACCTGTTCCAGTGACAACTGTCTAAAAGGGGGGTGCCCCTCATTTTGTAATGATTTCCTTCCATTTCCTGATGCACATCCTCAGTTATTAGTCCTAACTAATGACCAACTAATGACTAAAGAAAGAAACAAACACTATACATCCCCTTTAATAAGACGTTTCTAAACATATAAGCACTAGAAAATATTAATGGTTTGTTGCCTGAACAAAGGCTCTTGTACTTTTTTGGGCAACAGGCATCAAGCTATAAGCAACACAATGCTTGAATAGCAATGGGATTCTTCTTATGGAGGTTTGTTGCACATCGCAGGGCCGGATTAAGAGCATCATGGGCTTGGTGCTGAGGATTTTGAAGGGCCTTAAGGGCCGTGCCTTGGCATGCACCCAGAGGAGGAAGGGTGCAGCCATGCATGCCTAATTCAACATGGGATGCTGTCTCTGAAGCCCATAAACACATCCATGCAACTGTCCCTCCTTGTCCGGCCTTCGCGCTGTGTGGGGAGGTTCTGAGGGAGCTGCCTGGGGAAGCGTGCATAGAAGCCAGACTTCTGTGTTTACAAGTGACAGAAGAGCGGTAACAGTGAATATGGCCAACCCGGGGCCTATATTAAGGTAGGGGCCTGGAGCTGCAGCTCCAATAGCCCCTATGTTAATCTGGCCCTGGCACATCGGGAAACATGTGACAAGATCTCGGGTGTGAATGGGTTCATAATCTGATGCTTCTAAAAGAATTTCTTTGCATGTTGGTATTTCCAAACATCAGTGAAGTCTATGGTATCCATTTGGTGAAGTGTCCTCCACTAAGTTCAACATGGACACGATATTAGATATATATTCTCCACCAGCTTTTAGTGCAGGTCAAATGTTTTACACAACATATGTGTGTCTGAAAATCCACTTTACCTATTCACATGACCAACCCAGTTTAGGATCCACTGGATCTGTTTGTTGTGAATATGCAGCAGTATATCATCGTCACCTTTGATCTTCTGACCCTTTGGTGTCCTCTACACCTATGGTCCATGCAGTCACCATAATATACACTTGTACATATACATTGGGGAGGATCCCAAAAAACTTTTCAGCTAGCATGCAAGTGCAGGAAGGTCATCTATAGACATGCACTGGGGGCCACCCACAGTCTACAGTAATTCAAAGCTGTCATATAAATGCCATATTTACCTTGGACGCACATGCGTGAAACCAATAGCATTTTTTTTAGCGACAGCCTTGGGGGGGGGGGGGGGGGGGCGACGACAATAGAATATCCCTCTACTTGTGGAAAAGAATAGCAATTGTTCTGGAAAGTCTATTCAGGTAAATTGCCTTGCAATTGGTTGCAAAGAGTGTTTAAACCATCTAGAGATGTCTGGAACAGGAAAATGTTCTTTTATGCCAGTAGGCACTTTTAGGGAGTATGTTATATAAAAGACTACTCATAGACATGGCATAAAGGTGCCTGATTTGGCAGCCTTTTGCCCTGGCACATAACTGCAATGGTTTTGCACAGAGCAGCCCAGATCCTCCTCTTCTCTGGTCCCACACCGATGCTCTTGACTCCTCCCTCCTGTTGGGTACCTACACAGCAAGCAGCTTGCTCTGGGGGCACCCAAGCAGGTGCACTCCATTCACACACAGAGTCGTGGCTAGGCCTCTCCCCTCCATCTCCTGATTGGCTCATTAGCTGTGACTGACAGTGGTGGGAGCCAATAAGGAATGCAAGTCCCTGGAGAGGCAAGGCTCTTGTGGACATTGCTGGATCAAGAGGGGGCTCAAATAAGTATTAGGCCCCTCTCACACTTGTGCGACTTGTCTTGCGATTTGGGACTGCAAAATCGCATGACAAGTCGTTCTCCATTATTTCCAATGAGTACCATTCATATCTGTGCGACTTGAAGTCGCACCAACTTCAAAGTAGTCCCTGCACTACTTTGGCACAATTTTGAAGCATTTTAAGGCCAAAGACATTCAAGCCCAGTCAAACTCGCATCAAAATCACGTCAAAATCACGGCAAAATCGCTGTTAAATTGCGCGACTTTGAAGTTGCACAAGTGTGAAAGGAGCCTTAGGGGGACTAGAGAGCTTCTACACACAAAAGGTTTTTTACCTTCATGCAAAGAATGCCTTTACAACCACTTTAACTTCCTCCCATCCGCGCTATAGCGGAAGTACGGCTGCAGCGCGGACTCACATTTTCGGGAGGCCGTCCTTGGACACAGCCAATCACAGATCGTGGTGAATGGCCAATCACAGCGGCCATTCACCACGTGATCGGACCGTCCAATGAGAGATGATCTCATATGTAAACATATGAGATCATCTCTCATCGCCAGCGCTCCTTCCTCACACAGAGACTGCGTGTGAGGAAGGAGGAGAGCCGATCAGCCGTCGGGGACACAGAAGAATGTAATCAGGGCACTGATCACCAGTGCCCTGATTGCACAAGGTACAATAAACACACTAACTGCACACCATCAGTGCCCACAGTGCCCGCCATCAGTGCCCACAATCAGTGTCCATAGTGCTGCCAGTCAGTGCCCATCAGTGCCTGCTCATCTAGGCACTGATGAGCACTGACTGGCAGCACTATGGGCACTGAGTGTGGGCACTGATGGTGCTGCCCATCAGTGCTCATCAGTGCCGCCAATCAGTGCTCATCAGTGCCACCCGCCAGTGCCCATCAGTGCCGCCCGTCAGTGTCCATCAGTGCCACCCATCAGTGCCGCCTCTCAGTGCCCAGCAGTGCCACCTCTCAGTGCCCAGCAGTGCCGCCTATCAGTGCTCATCAGTGCCGCCTATCAGTGCTCATCAGTGCGGCATATTAGTACCTCCTCATCAGTGCCACCTCATCAGTGCCCATAAGTGCCCATAAGTGCCACCTCATCAGTGCCCATCGGTGCAGCCTATCAGTGCCCATCAGTGCTGCCTCATCAGCACACATCAGTGAAGGAGAAAAATTTATTTATTTTCAAAATTTACTCGCAGAAAATAAGAAAAACTTTATTTTTTCCAAATTTTCTGTCTTTTTTCTTTTTTTTTGTAAAAAATAAAAAACCCAGAGATGATTAAATACCACCAAAAGAAAGCTCTATTTGTGTGAAAAAAATGATAACAATTTCATATGGGTACAGTGTTGCATGACCGCGCAATTGTCATTCAAAGTGTGAGAGCACTGAAAGCTAAAAATTGGTCTGGATGGGAAGGGGTTTTAAGTGCACAGAAGGCAAGTGGTTAAGTGCCATGTATTCATAAAGATCCTCTGTGTCACCAATAATAGTTTATTTTATGCTTCTTAACAGCAGTCCTTGTTTTATCTTTCCTACTAGTATTCATCCCTTGCTGGAAATCACACCAATAATGCAGCAAGCAATATTTTTTTGAAAACATACAAGTCAGCAAAAATGTAAAAGCAGCTCAAAGCATCTCAGAAACAATCTCAAAGCAACTAAGAAGCAGTGTGAAGAAACTCATGAGCTATTCATAAGCAAACACAAACCAAAGGAACAAAATACTGAATTTGATTTGGTTCCCACACTGAAACTCATAAACGTATACTGCAGCCATTGTCAGTACCCTCCTTTTTTTTAACAGAAAGCTCAGTCCTAAGGTCCTTTTCACATGTGAGCGTTTTTCAGCTTGTAAAATGCTCATCTCTGAAGTCTTAAAACGTCCAACAAGCAAAATCCAATTCATTTCAATGGCCCCTGTTCACATGTGAGCATTTTGTCGCCTGAAGCTCAAAAAAGTACATGAGATTCTTTTTTGGCAGATTACAAGCGTTTTTGTCAGATGTCAATGCCTGCCTCCAAACACCTGCAAAAAAAGGCCTGAAAAATAGCCTGAAAAAAGCCCCAAAAAACATCTGAAAACGATACGCTCAGGTGTGAATGGAGCCCAAAGCAATCAGTCAGATTTCAATATTTATTATTAAACCTTGACTGTAAATATGACAGCAGGAAGGTGACTGCGATGTTTGCGTTACCATTGACACACTTTTCATACATCAGGCCCATTGTGTCCTTTTCCAGCATTCATTCAATAAAATCATTTCACACAAAGTTTTTACACAAATTTTCTAGCTTTCTTCTACCAGCTATGCATACTGTAACTTACAGCTCACAGTCAAGCTTAAAACAGAACCAGTGCATGCTGGGACCTTTAAAAAAAAAAAAAAAAAAAGTAACAACCTATCTATGGGGAAAGAAAATCTTCCAACCCTTCCCACCCATTCACAATAATACAAATATCAACTTCTAAGACATTTTTTTTTACCTAAGTCATCCATCGGATGACCCTCTGTGGAGCCTCTTCTGGTATTAAGCGAGCTGCCACCGCAGTCCAGGCCTGCAGGCTAGTCTTGCTGCCACCCTTGTGTCATAATGTCCTGTCACTACACTCAATAAAAAGCAGCCATGTCAACAGGTAGGAGTGCTTGAAGGAGGACCTTCTCACACTGCTGTCAATAAAAGAGAAGACTCCAGACCTAGAATTTTATGTAAGAAATCGGGTCATTTAGTTATCTTTCTTTTTAATCTAGTTGGTTGAATAGCTAGAGGGAGTGGTTGGTTGGGTAAAATATAGCGAAGGAGAGGAAAGCTCATAGATCACCTCTAAATGAAACCTCAAAGCCGGGGTTTCTCAACAGGGTTTCATGGAACTCTAGGGTACCTCCAGAGCTTGCTAGGGGTTTCTTGAGCAATTAGCAATTTCTACTTCTCTGATAAGTTCCCACTGACACCAATGGTCTTGTTAGCTATCGGTAAGGGGATAATTCTCAGGCAGTGATCCGGTTGGATTCAAATGCCCCACATAACCCTGATGGCCGTCTTAGGTAAGACAGATTATATTTAAAGTGATTGTAAAGAAAAAACAAAAACAAAACATCTCTATACTTATCTTCTCGGTGCAGGCCACGAACCTCCTCTTCTCAGGTCCCCCACCAGCGCTCCTTGATCTTTCTAACTGTCCAGTGCCCCCAAGGGAAGCCGCTTCCCATGGGGGCACCCGTGCATGCTTGCCCCAAAGCCCTGCTGCTGCATCCATTGACACAGACAGCGGGACTCGGCCCCACCCCCCCTCCTTTATCACTGAAGTTGATTGACAAGAGCGGGAGCCAATGGCTCTCGCTGCTATCAATCTGCCCAATGAAGAGGCAGACAGCGGCTCTTGTGCATGTCGCTGGATTGGATCGGGCTCAGGTAAGAATAAGGGGGGATAGGGGGATCTTGCAGCAGAGAAGGTTTTTTACCTTAATGCATAAAGTGCATTAGGAAAAAAATCTAGAGGCTTTAGAACCACTTTAAGGCTCCATGTACACGGGACGCTGGAAATGGCCGTTTAGGAGCAGTTGGGCGTTTTTTTTAGAAGCCCCTGAATCCATCTACATTTTATCTTATCTGTCCATGTACACATGGTCGTTTGCGGTCGTTTGCGGGCAGTTGCGTTCAGGGACTTTTTTTAGAACGCAATTATTTGCGTTCGAACGTGTGTTTCCCGGCGTTTCAAACGCAAAAATGCGACCGAACGCGTCTGAACGCGTCCGAACGCGATGACCCGCGTTTGGCGTTCGTGTTTTTCCATTTTAAAGGGGAATAATTTTTTTGACCTCTAGGAACGGTTCTAAACGCAAACGCCCGCTAAACGCCCGCTAAACGCAGGTACAAACGCGACCGAACGGACCTTTCAAACGTCCTAAAAATTCCAGCATTCAAAGGGACTTTTAACAACGTCCCGTGTACATGGACCCTAAGACTCTTGCCCCTGGGTTTTGGCATGCTTCATGCGAGTGGACAGGTTAGGGACAGGTTCCCCTTCTGGCGGGGACAGTGGTAGCGGTAGGGAAAGGTTCCTGTGGGGTTGGGAGAGATCAGGGCCTACATCTTCCTCTTCAGGAAGCTTCCCATTTGGGTGTGGGCTGGCCAGGCCGCACTTTGCTCCTCATGGCAGACGCTGTTGGTATCCCAGAGTCTCCCGATCGCTTTAATCCTCTGCATGCCTATGAGTGGCTCCAGAGTGGTGAGTTTCCCGCCAGGCCTGTTGTGCTGTTGACTTACTGTTCAATACAATGTTCTTTGCAAAGTGGGACTCTATGGGGTTGATTTATTAAAGGCAAATAGATTGTGCACTTTGCAAAGTGCTGTTGCATTCTGCAAGTGCAGTTTCTCCAGAGTTTAGTGAATGAGCAGAAACTCTGCTGACTTCCATCATCCAATCATGTGCAACCAAAAATGTTGTTTTTTTTTATTCTCCTTGCATGTGATTGGGTATTCTTTGCAAAGTGAAGCTTTACCTCATTTACTAAGCTCTGGAACAACTGCATTTGCAATTGCACTTTGCAAAGTGCACAGTCTATTTGCCTTTAGTAAATCAACCTCTTTGTGTTCTGCCTGCCACACCCCGCTGCACCTACCCAACAAGTGTAAGGAGAATTCTTCCCACTGACCATCAAGCTAATGTATCATGAGTTGTAGATAGTCATTTTTAGCAGGGGTTCCTTAAAGCTGAAAAGTTATTTCAAGGGTTCCTGTGTTGAAAAGTTTGAGAAAGTCTGCTCCAAGCTATCCTTAAGCATGTCTTTAAAGGATGGTGGTCACCATCTAGGAGTTCCATAGCGTATCACAACTCCCAGAATCACTCCAAAAGCATAGCCACTAATGAGTGATTCTTGTACTTTTTATTTTGTGAGTAGATATTTGATTAACTTTCTATGTATAATATAGTTCTGTGACTTTATATCTGAACAGCCACAGACAGCTGCAGGCGCTGTCAGTCTGCTTTTTATAGACGGAGCAGCTATTCAAGCTATTCACAAACACCTCTCATTCCTAATGTCGGAAACTTCCTATAATTGTTGCTGAAACTTGCGCTATAGTCGCAATCGCAAGTGTGAATGGGGCCTCAAAGCTAAAATTTAGGTATGGCAATTTCTACATAATTATATTGATCACGTTTGGACCAATCTAAGCATGTACCATACCTGTAGGATCCCCATTGAAGATGACTGTAGTAGGCACGGCTACTTCAGTGATCTCCAATAGCTTATGGATCCTGTGCCGAGCAGCACCTTGCTGTATTGTGTATTATGCTGTATTGCTGCATTGAGAGATTGCAAAGTGCTCTCTGAATGGTGCCCATGCCAAGCGAGTGACCTCCTGTGTTCAGAAAGAAGCAGGGCAGATACTTGGCACAGGACCTGGAAGTTAATGGCAATTGCACCCAAGAACAAAAATTAGGTATATTAGTCCTAACAAATGGTGGCTGTGTTGGCTTTATTTTTTTCATGCCTTTTCTTTTATTTTCACCTGGCAATTCTGACTGTAACACACTTCCTGTCCTAGGGTGACAACGTTCATTAACTGCACTGTATATAAAGAGGAGCGGCGTTGTCATCCTAAGGTGTTTAAACATCTCATAAAGTAGAGAAAAATGGGAACAATGCAAACTGATCATCAGATGCAGAAAGCACAGAAAGTTATCAGCTTATTACATCTTTGACAAGGTCAACAGTTGTTTTTTGCACTTATCTTTTTAAAGGTTTGGAATAGCGTGTGAAACAATTAAAATCCCTAATTTTTTACCATTGGGAAATTTCTATTCACTTCCTGTCTAATAGACACAACAGGTCAGACACAACAGAAAATGCCATTGAAACAGGTGTTCCCTTTGGAAAATGATTGGAGAGCCACCAAAATTTCGGCGGCCGAAACATATCGGGTGAAAATGGTGTTTTTGGCATAGAGAAAAAGGTGCAGATGATGGCGCCGAAAATGTACGTGATTTTGCCAAAATTTTGCATTGATTTTGCCATGATTTTACCACAATTTTATTGTGCTTATGGTGTACTTTTCATAGGTAATGTGACTCAAAAACCACATCAAAAACACAGGTGCGTTTTCAATGCATTTCAACAGGGAGGTGCATTTTTGGTGTAGTAAGCAAGATTTTTAACACCACAATGGAAGTGGAGGGGACCAGTGTGAAGACATACATAGAATTTAAAGGGATGCATTTTTCTTGAGCTTTTCTTGCGCTAAGACCCCATTCACACTAGCACGACTTGTCAGGCGACTTGGTCGCCTGACAAGTCGCGGTCGGTCGCCTGCCATTGATTAGCACAGGACCTGTTCTAATAGGAGCGACACAAGTCGCTCCGACTTAGAAAAAGGGTCCTTTACTACTTTGGGGTGACCTGGAGGCGACTTGCATTGACTTCAATTATATGAAGTCCGTGCAAGTCGCGCCGAGGTCGCGGTGCACGCTGTGCACCGCGACTTCACAGGTCATCCCAGCAAGTCGTGTCGCCCCTGTCTGAACGGAGTCTAAAGGTGCCAATAATGGCCCCTAATAAATTTTAATTAATTTAAATTCATGATATTAATTAAAAAGTAGAATACAATACAATAGAGCTGCATGATTAATCGTTAAAAAATCGTGATCTCGATTCACCCCCCTCACGATCTTAAGGCCCCTTTCACGCGATTTTACCGAAAATTTGTTGCCACGTTTTTACCTGACTGGACTTCAAGCAATGCCCATATCTTTGGACCTCAAAACGCATTAAAATCGGCTCAAAGTAGTGCAGTGACTACTTTGAAGTTGTTGCTACTTAAAGCCGCACAGATATGAACAGTGCTCATTGGAAATCATGGAGTGTGACTTGTCATGCGACTTTGCATTCCCTAATCACAGGACAAGTCGCAAAAGTGTGAAAGGGGCCAAAAACGGCATGTCCTCGATTCTTACAAAGCTGTTCCCTGCTCACTCATAGCTGTCAAAAAAACAAACAAAAAAAAAAAAGAGCCCTTGGCAAATGTTTATCAATATTATTAAAGGCTGCAATAACTATAAACACAATGTTTTACAATGTATCATTTCGTTCTTTTAGATCAAAGGAATAAACTTCCATTTGTAAGGGTCCTATCACACGATGCGCCGTCTGATGAGGTCCGTTCTCTGCTCATCGGGGGATAGATACGCCGATCCCCGCTGAGCAGGCAGGTGACAGCTCCGTTTCCGCTCTGTGTGCAGAGATGGAGCTGTCAGATCCCCGCTGTCCTCTATGGGGAAACTCGGATGAGACTGGACCGCCTTTCCGCCGATCCCATCTGATCCGATCCGCTGGACGGATGGAAAATAGGCTTTCCATCCATCTGGATTTCACGGATAGGATTGGAAGCGGATAGCAGCGGGTGTCAGCAGAGATGTCTCTGCTGACATCCGCTGCCCCATAGGGATGCATGGAGCATCCGATCAGGTCCGCCTGAAAAACTGACAGGCAGATCGGATCGGATCGTTCGTGTGAAAGGACCCTTAGTGAGGGCAGTTTAACCTCTTAAAGACTAAACCTTTTTCTGACACTTGTTGCTTACAAGTTAAAGCGGTGATATATGCTTTTTAATTTTTACCTACAAGTAAGCCTATAATAAGGTTACCTGTAGGTAAAATTAATATCTCCTAAACCTGCACGGTTTAAGAGATATTCACCCTGCATGCAGCCGCTGACACCAGCGGCACATGCGCTCTGAAGGTCCAGCGTATCTTGCCAGACCTTCAGAGCTCCTTGCCGGAAAGTGAACTCCTGCGCGCATGCGCAGGACTGACGTCATCATGGCTCTGGCCACTCACAGCGCCAGAGTCGCCAAACCCGGAAGAGACGCGGAGGGAATATGACAGCTCCCTCAGCAGTGTCTGGGTGACCGTGTGGGGGCTTTGATCTAAGGTAAGTATTTCATAATGTGCTAGTATGCATACTAGCACATTATGCCATTGTCCTGCAGGGTTTTTTTTTGTTTTTTTACAGAGGGGATACAACTGCTTTAAAATCAGTATGTTATGCTAGAAAATTACTTAGAACCCCCAAACATTATATATATTTTTATTAGCAGAGACCCTAGAGAATAAAATGGCGATCGTTGCAATCTTTTATGTCACACTGTATTTGCACCAAAGTCTTTCAAACGCAGTTTTTTGGGAAAAAATACACTTTAATGAATTAAAAAAAAAAACTAAACAGTAAAGTTAGCCCAATTTTTTTGTATAATATAAAAGATGATGTTACGCCGAGAATCGCGATCTTTATTCTAAGCAAAAAAATAGTGATTCTCAGTTTATCCAAAATCGTGCAGCTCTATAATACAATTATATATAAAATATATATATACTTTTTAAAAATTGTCATTTTCGGTTTCGGTTTGGGCCAAGTGTATCCCGCATTTTTGGTTTCGGCACCAAAATTTCCATTCGATACACCTCTAAAAAATTATCTCTCACCTCCTGTTCTGGTGACAACTGTAACATTTTGGATTTTCCATCACTTTCTATCCATACTGGTCACCAGCATAAATAGAGAGGGTAAATCTGCTGCAAACAGCAATAAAAACATGCCAGAGAAAGAACATTATGGCTGTAGATACAAGGTAAATTAGGAAATTAAATAAAACTTGCCAATGAAATATCAAATGAATAATAGGCTTCTGAACGTTGGTGTAGAATCTGGCCTGTGAACAGGTAATGCAGGTGCTGCGCCTGACCTCTCCAACCTGAACTGTCAGCGGGGTCGGGAAGTAGAATTGGCGCTCCATTCTTCCTATTGGATGACACAGCACAAGAGATAACAGTGCAGAGCGCCAAGAACGGGGATGCTGACAGCAACTGTCGATTGCCAGGGACTTAAGACGGAGGTGTCTGCACAGGAGCAGCTTGATCCGCATTGGCTATCTGCTGAATCACACCTAATAAATACAACTTCATTTCAAAGCATTATAAAAAGTATACTACATTTCAACTTCTACAACATTTTACAGCAACAAAAATATAAATGGTCTACATGTTTGTTGTGCTGTATTTTCATGATTGTATTTTTTATTGAGATTTGTTGCTGCTATAGCTGTGCCAATAAGTACCCTTGCCAAGAAATTGCTAAGAGAAAATCAATTACTGGATAAGCCACTGAGTGAACCTTCCTGGGTCTAAACCTGCACTCACCTTGAGGCTTTGCTGCACTTGGTCACCGTAGGCTGAACCAAAGGAATCTATACCCTATATAAGAAATCTATACATCTATACTCGATATATCGAAGGGCCGATATGCACTTTCCCCGATATATCATAATCGGCTTTTACTTTACCGATATTGCCGATTTTTCAGGGAAAGTGCTTGTACCGGGGTGATGCCTGCAGCTAGAGGCATCACCCCAGTACCGGTGTCCATAGGCGACGGTCAGCTGACTTGTGATGACAACTAATGCGGCTGAGAAGCCGCTCGGCTGTCATTCCAAGGAGCGGGAGGGGACGTCCCCCCCACCCCTCCCTATCGCCGCCTTCCGCGGCTCGCCCGGGTCTCCCGTCCCATTGGGAGACCCGGGAATCCTACCTTCACCGCCGTCTGACCCGGGTCTCCATTTCTTTGAATTCGGCACCACTGTGTACCCGGAAGTGATGTCATCACTTCCGGGTACTGGCGGCGCCAAATTCAAAAACTTACAGCATTCAAAACAGCCAAACTTGGCGTTTTGAATGCTTTTAAGTGCAGCGGAGGGGTTTGGGGTCTTTTAGACCCCAGATCCCTCCACGACAGTACCTGTAGACATTAAAAAAAATAAAAATATCGGCAGATATCGGCCAATATCGATGTCCGATGACCAAAATATCTGTATCGGCGGTAAAAAAACGATATCGGTCAATCACTACATGTATTATCAGCTTTAGAACATATATTAACCTTTGCAGCCAAAGTGGGATAGCACCTACTTTATATTTGTTGTATGTTCCTATTCACATAAAAGTGTGGCAAAGTGGAGTACCACCCTAAAAGGGAAGCTCTGCTTGTCTGCCTCATTCCGCCTCCCCCTCTGCTGCCACATTTGGTATTTTTTTTGGGGGGGGGCGGGTACCTGGTTTGGCCCCCCTTCTCCTTCCCCCCACAGCCGGCCCAATTAGAGAGCGCAGAGCGCATGCGCAGTAGGGAACCGGCTGTGCAGCTGCAAGGCTTCACTGCCGGCGTTCTGTCAGAATACTGCTACCTATCAGATTCTGCTACCGGAAGTGACGTATGGACTAGAATTTACTGCACATGCGCCATGCGTTCCAGCATGGCCACTATGCGTTCCAATAGGTTTCCTAATGTGACAGAACACGAAGCAGAGGCAGATATCTTCTTACACCCATGCAAGTCTTGAATTTTACATTTATTTTAGCGCAGTAAGTAGTTCTGGTCCATAGGTCACTTCCGGTAGCAGAATCTGATAGGTAGCGGTATTCTGACAGAACACCGGCAGTGAAGCCTTGCAGCTTCACAGCTGGTTCCCTACTGCGCATGCGCGCTGCGCTCTCTTATTGGGCCGGCACCGGTTTCCCTTAGTGGAGATGGCGGCAGCAGCACCCGAAAAATCAGCTCGGGTGAAGACACTGCTGGATTCCTGGACAGGTAAGTGTCCGAATATTAAAAGTCAGCAGATACAGTATTTGTAGCTTCTGACTTTTCATTTCTTTCTGCAGGAGCATGGCGCTCCTCTTCAAAAAAAAAAAACGTAAAATGCTGAGGGGGGCTGGGGAGTTTTAGTATGTTTACCTTCATTTATGGCCTGTACTGTGCTGGCAGATATCCATTATCAGCTGTAAACTAGATGTGCACAATGCCTATCCTAACAGGATTAAAGCTTACCTTTGGGAGACCTGAATGTTTGTACCAAGATTGTATGATATGTATATTGCAACCCAGCTTCAAAAATCAGGACAAACACACATAAGGGCCAGACATAGTCCACTCATTCCAGAATTTTAACTGCCTGCCATTAGAAAAGGTTATTTACAACTGTGTTTGTATTGGTGCCTGCTTCGTGACATGCCAAGGGGTATCCAGAGCGCCCTTCAGTGCACCATCTGGAATGTGTCTCAACCTCAGGAAAGAGTGGGAGCAACCAAATGAAACTGCCACCTAAAAAAAATGACTCCTGTCTGATGGAAAAGCAGGACATTGTTTTCAATGATAAAGTGCTGTAATCACTAAAAAAAAAGCCAGTTTACAGTTTTACCTCCTCTCCTTGCTAAGGAACAGTACCTAAAATTCAAAGGAGAACCCAATAAAAAAAAAAAAAAAAAGATAAAAAAGAATAGCCCAATATAAGATTAACCACTTCGGCATTGGAAGGTTTTACCCCCTTAATGACCAGGCCATTTTTTGCGATTTGGCACTGCGTTGCTTTAACTGACAATTGCACGGTCATGCAATGCCCTACCCAAATACAACTGATCTCCTTTTTTTCCCACAAATAGAGCTTTCTTTTGGTGGTATTTGATCACCTCTACGATTTTTCGTTTTTGCGCTATAAACAAAAAAGAGCGTCAATTTTGAAAAAAACACCAATATTTTCTACTTTCTGCTATAAAACTCTCCCAATAAAAACATTTAAAAAATCTATTTTCTTTATCAGTTTAGGACCAATTTTTATTCTGCTACAATCCCAAAAAGCGTATAATAATTGGTTTGCGCAAAAGTTATAAAGTTTACAAACTACAGGACAAATTTATGGACTTTTTATTTTTTTTATTAGTAATGGCATCGATCAGCGATTTTTATCGGGACTGCGACATTGCGGCGGACAAATCTGACACGAAGTGACACTTTTTGGGGAACAGTGACATTAATACAGTAATCAGTGCTAAATAATATGCACTGTCACTGTATAAATGACACTGGCAGGGAAGGGGTTAACACTGGAGGTGATCAAGGCATTGAATGTGTTCCCTATTTGTGCTTACTAACTGTGTGGGGGATGGATTTAACAGAGACAGAGAGAGATCTGTGATTCAGCTTAGCTGAATCACACAATCTTTCCCTGCCTCTCTGACAGGAGAGCCATCTTGCATTGTTTACATTCCAGGCGGCTCTCCTGTCAGTCTAGTTGAAGATGGCGGGAGGCTGGCGGCGATCGAGTCCGCTCCTCCTGCGATCTGCATCCCGCTGTGTCTATTCACGCTCCAGAATCGCATGCACATAATCACATAGATCTACGTGATTATGCGCAGCCGAGCCGCCCTGCCACAGTAAATCTGCATGGGGTGGTAGTTAAGTGGTTAAACACCAAAACCTGCTATTGCTAACATATTTCCCATGCAGTACTTCTTTTTGTCACTAGATGTACTCATCCTAATGGCCAGCATTATTCATCCACTTCCTTTGAGCTCAGGTCGTCTTGGACCACTCCAGCCTGTAAGTAAATAGGGCAAGGAGAAGCAGCACAGTGATGAACTTATTACTTTGTCACTTTGCTCTCTTCTTCTATCAGTATGCTTCTGGCCTGCACATAAATTAAATGTTTCCTTGTTCTGCTTCTTCCTCTCACACTCCAGCACTGCTGTACAGGAACTGAAAGAGGTTGATACCAGATCTAGTCACCTATTTACAGTGCCCCTATCTAGGAACATACATTTAAAAATGTATTAAAGTTGTCATAAAGTCAAATCAATTTTTATCTTAATGCATTCCTTGCATTAAAGTGGAACTTTACTCTCCCAATCAGCATTCATTATTTTTAATCCTCATGCTGCTAGTATTAGTAAATAGATAGGAAAGTATATAATATTTACTTGTTTTATACTTTTTTTTCACATTTCTTCAGTTCCTTCTTGGTTTCTTGCCTAGGCAAATGATGTCATACATCCCAGGAGTCTTCAGGAGGGGAGGAGAGGAGGGGTTTTCTCACCTAAGCACACTGTGCTGCATGCATGCTTGAGTTAAGGCATCATCCCAGTACCGTGGTTTGAAGCCGACGGTCGGCTTTCTGTCGGTAACGACCGATGCGGCTCGGGAGCCGCTCGATCGTTACCCGGGGGGGGCGGGAGGGGATGCCCTCCCCCTCCCGCCGCCTTCCGTGGCTTTGCTCGGGGCTCCCGTCCCACCGGGAGCCCCGAGCACCCAGCCAGCACGTCCGCCGGCTGGATGGAGTCCCGATGAATGCCGGAAACGGCATCGATCGGGTCTCCAATGACGTAACCCGGAGGCGGCGTCCATGACGTCAATTCCGGGTTACTGTGCTGCAAAAGGCAGCAAATTTGAAAAACGGCTGTATGCAAAAATGCCGTTTTCGGGAAGGGAAGTGTAGTGGAGGGGTTTGGGCTCTTTTAGACCCTCGATCCCTCCATAAAGTGTACCTGTCACTACATATTGGTGTCACAAGGGATGTTTACATTGCTTGTGACAGCAATAAAAGTGATCAGATTTTTTTTTTTTAAAAACCTGTAATAAAGTTTAAAAAAAATAAAAAATAAATAGGAAAAAAAAAAAAATGTAGCCACCCCGTCACCGTTAGCTCGCGCACAAAAAAAAACGTATACGCAAGTCGAGCCGCAAATGAAATCGCTGTTCAAACCCCACGTGTGAGGTATCGCCGCCATCGCCAGAGCGTGGGCAATAATTTAAAAAAAAGAGCTACACTCTACCTCTAAACTGGTAACCGTTAAATAAATTTAAAGCGTCGCAGATTGAGATCTCTATTGACCGTAGTTTGTCGCCATCCCACGGGGGGGGCGCAATTTTAAACCGCAACATTATGGGTATCTATTTACTCAGCGTGACATCATCTTTCACAATATACAAAAAAATGGGCTAACTTTACTGTTTAGTATTTTTTAAATGCAGTGAAATGTGATTTTTCTAATTTTTTCCAAAAAAATGGCGTTTTAAAGACCGCTGTGCAAATACCGCGTGACAAAAAATTTTGCAATGACCGACATTTAATTTTTCAGAGTCTTTGCTAAAAATATATATATAATGTTTGGGGGTTCTAAGTAGTTTTCTAGGAAAAAATACTGGTTTTAACTTGTAAACAAAAAGTGTCCGAAATAGGGCTGGGGCTTAAGTGGTTAAAAATGAATTCAATAGTATTTTTTTGTTTGTGGTGCTCAGATGCCGTAAAGTTCTGCTTCAAGGTAAAAAAAATAAATGTCCCACTACCTGTTTATTTACCCCCCCCCAACACTTACCTGCACCCTTTCTTGATCCAACGCTATGCCTGTTTGCAGCTGTAGTGACATAATCGCTGTGCTCCCACTCAGTGCTGGGACAATGTCATCAAGAGCCCAGGGCAAACATGCCAAACAGTGCCCCCCCACCATGATGTATGAGCATTATTTGTCAGCAAAATTCCCCCCCACAAAAACACTGAGCACTAATATGCATGCTTACCCCCTAAGTATAAATTCCCCCTCCTCCCAATACAAGTCTGTCCCCCTGCTGAAATCCCCCCTCTCAGCACAAATTTTGCTCCTAAATCCCCCCAGCACAAATGCTCCCCCCCCCCCCCCAAAAAAAAACACCCTCCTAGCATAAATCCTCTATCTCTGAAATTTCTCTAACTAGTACATATCTTCCCCCCCCCCCCCCCACTTCGATTTCCTTACTCCCAGTACTAATTCCCCCCAAATCCCCCCCCCCCCTCCAACTTACCATCCTAAAACAATACTTACTCCCTGCAGAACCCCAAATTCCCCCTTTTAACACAAATCCGCTCCGTTCCAATCTCCTTGTGGCGCCCTGCACCTCACATGATACCATAGTGCCCAGAGCAGCCGCCCCTCCTGCCCACTTCTTGTCCTGGCCCTGCACCCACTACAGTCTGCTGACAGAAAACTACAAGGGGGAGGGGTGGAGACAAGACCAGTCACCCTGCACAAGGAGAGAGAGCAGCAGTGACCGGTCTTTATTACAGGAAGCTCCTGTAAAGAGGCAAAGCTTCACACTGGATTACTGCACAGATACTGAATAAATACACGAAGCACACCAAAATCCGAGAAGTATTACACATTCCTCTTGTATTGAGATGGCATTTGCTTAGTTGGATTTTAACTTTAAACAAATCACCTCCTTAACCACTTGCCGACCGCCGCACGACTATCTACGGCGGCGGTCAGCCCCTCACAGGCAAAGTGACGTAGGTCTACGTCGCTCGCCTGTGAGGGTTTAGGGAGCGAGCGCGCGCCGCCGGAGGCGCGCTCCCGCGTGGTCACGGACCCCCCCGCGCGTGTGACCGGCGGACCTGATCGCCGCCGGCCACTCTGCGATCGGCGGGGGAGAGGGAGAAAGTCAGGCAGCTTGTGTAAACAAGCTGCCTGTCATTCTCCTCTCTGTACTATGTAGATCCATTGATCACTCTGCATACAGTTGAAGCCACAGCCAATCACAGTTAGAATCACGCCCCTAGGGACACACACAGCCCCTCCCTCTCAAATAAAGTTAACCCCTTCACTACCAGTGTATTTTTACAGTAACAGTGCATATATATAGCACTGATTACTGTCACTGGTAACCCCAAAAGTGTCAAAAATGTCAGTCAAGGGTCCGATCTTTCCACGGCAATGTCGCAGTACCGCAAAAAAAATCGCAGATCGCCGCCATTACGCGTTAAAAAAAAAAACAACAAAAATGACAAAAATCTTTCCCTTTGTTAGTAAACGCAATAACTTTTGCGCAAACCAATCAAAATACGCTTTTTGCGATTTTTTTTTACCAAACATAGGTAGCATAAAACAAATTGGCCGAAAATATTAAAAAATTTAGATTTTTACATTTTTTTTGGGGGGGAATTTCATATAAAAAAAAGGGAAAAATATTGCTATATTTGCAAAATTTACGCTCTTTTTTTGTTTATAGCGCGTGATCAAAAAATCGCACAGGTGATCAAATACCGCCAAAAGAAAGCTCTGTTTGTGGGAAAAAAAGGACGCCAAATTCGTTTAGGTACAGCGTCGCACGACCGCGCAATTGTCCGTTAAAGTCACGCAGTGCCGAATCGCAAAATACCCTCTGGTCGTTTAGCAGCCAAATCCTCCGGGGCTTAAGTGGTTAAGAGCCCATTCAGATTGAGGCGACACGACTTTGAGGGGCGACCTGTGAAGTCGCGTGCACCGCTGTGCACCGCGACTTCGGCGCGACTTGCAGAGACTTCACATAACGGAAGTCTATGCAAGTCGCTCCGAGGTCGCCCCAAAGTAGTACAGGACCCTTTTTCTAAGTCGGAGCGACTTGTGTCGCTCCTATTAGAACGGGTCCTGTACTACTCAATGGACCGCGACTTGTCAGGCTGACAAGTTGCCTGACAAGTCGCGCTAATGTGAATGGGCTCTTAGTCCTCTCCAGTAGTTTCCATACATCAATAAACCTAGCTATATTATTATTTATTATTAATAAGGATTTCTATAGCGCCAGCAATTTACGCAGCGCTTTACAATATTAGAGGGAGACAGTACATATACAATACAATAAAATACAAGAGGATTTAGAAGGCCCTGCTCAGAAGAGCTTACAATCTAATGAGCTATATGTGTTCCTGTGGAGCGTGTTTGTAATGTGACTCCAGGATAGTAGATCGGAGAAGCCCCCAGTGGTCGAAGCCTATGTTCCTCTCACAACAAGTTCATACAAATATGTGAATCATGGCGTCTAGAAAAAACTGCTAACATATGAGGGCTCCAAGCTTACGGCTCTCCGGACTTCCAAACCCTGCTGCCATTCCTGTCTAGAATAGAAGGGCTAAGAATGGACATGACTGACACCGACTGTCCTCTTCAAATAGATTTTACACAGTGCCGGTGTGTGTCCTGACCGCAGGTCCCTAGGCTTCCCATTTTTGTCCTCCAAACTTTCATTCCCAGCTATTTCCATCCATAGCTTGCCCGTCAGTTCCAGCCCCGAGGGGGCCGTGAGTCCCTATTTACTCTGTCATGTCTGTGATGGCTCTCTGGGGTGTATTTGCAGGCTGCTATACAAACAAATTCATCTGCTGTCATCTCTTTCAAATATTTGTCTTATTTAAGAAGCCGTCCTACCATGGAGACGAGGGGAGAGAGAGAAGTTGAAAGCGACAAGTTACCACAAGTGGTGCATTTATCTTTAACCTCGTCATAACCGTAAGGGATTCAGTGACACCAGTCTTATGAATGGACAGGCAGCAGCCAGGGGCTTGGAAATCCATCCTAAGAAGGGAGAGTCTCTCCACTCCTTTATTGAAAGCAGAACCCTAACCAAAAACATCAAGACAATAACGAGTCGTCCATTACGGGTTCAGGCACACAGGCACACAAGGTAAAATTCTCCCTGTTTTCCGCACCAAGGAAGCTCAATCTATGGCTGTTAATACCGATATGGGAAAGACTGGGCCAGGGGGCAGGGGGGCAATTGCCCCCCAGGCTGCTCTGATGCCCCGTAAAAAGGCTCCACCACTTCTGCCACAGACATGCCTAAAGAATTCCTGGTGAAGAGAAGTAAAAATTCCCCACCGTTGACCTACTGAATGGGGGATGAAGACAAGGAAAGAGCGCAGGAGCCCCCCCCCCCCCCCCCAGCATGGATGGTGTAAACAGTGTCTGAGCAGAAGCCAGTTCCATACCCCACTGGAGACTCTTCTGCCCCAGCCAGCCCTGAGCTCGGCCAGTGAGTAGAGAGTACCTGAAATGGAGCTTCAGCCTGGAATGGGGGTCAGGAGGAGGCCAGGAAGAGGGAGAGTGGGATAAGGGCCGAGTCGCTGCACCATGGGCCTCTGGTTTGTACTTGCCCCCTGGGCCAAAAGTTGCCAGTCAGCCCCTGATACCGCTCCACCGCACTGTAACCGGGGTGGCCCCATTTGCTTGAATGGTTGCATTTGGTGGCATCGGTTACACCAAGGAAGCTTAATCTATGGTTGGCTGTACAAAGCACCTGGGCTTCCCGGATGTCAAAATATTTACATTGTACGCCCCTAATGCACCACTAATGGCGCTTTTCCACTGCATGGAACCAAACGGTCCGGCTCACTTTTGTGCTTTTCCACTGCTGGTACCGCATGGTATGGTGTAGGAATGGTTCGGTATGGTACGGCGGTGCTTTTCCACTGCATGGAATCGAACGGTACGGCTCTCAAAAACAGTACCACCTCGATTGTGGTTCCAAGAGGTACCATACCCGGTACCATATCCCACAATACTTTGCATGCAGTCACTACTAGCCACTGATTGGTCAGAGAATCGTTGTTATCCCACCCACTTAACTTTAGTACTACTTTAGTGGAAAAGCAAACCATACCGTACCGTACCGAACTGTTCCAACACCATACCATGCGGTACCAGCAGTGGAAAAGCAAACCGGGCCAAGCAGGGCCGAGTAGAGCCGAACCGATACTTGCAGTGGAAAAGTGCCATAAGGTTATATTTTTACACATGCAGTGAGGCGATAGCAATCCAACCATAGAGGGGATGTGCTGCCTCCTCACCACCTGTTAATACCACACCACCACGCTGCAACCGGGGCAGTTTTGGTGTGGCCCCATTTGCTCAAATGGTTGCATTTGGCGGCACCGGCTGGGGAGATAATTTTTGCCACAGGCGTAAAGAAAAGCATTACAGAATTGGCATGTGTACAACCCCGTTCACTGCCATTGCAGCCTATTTGTGGAAGTACAAATGTGGTTCAACCATGTGTTTTACTACCCCCAACCTCCTACGAACAAAGTGTAAATGAGCTGTAAACGATGCAATAACAACACCACTGGCTTTTTTCTGCAATATTAACCTTCAATCCAGAGATTTTTCCCTTTTTCTCCACTAGATGTCCTCAGTCTGATGAACAACATCATTCAACACAATTCTTCTGAGCCCAGGTTGTCCTGGACCTTGGACTGGACAGTGATTGGAGATTTAGCACAGCCAGGAGCTCATCTCTTTTCCACTCTCTTCTCTCTTATCAGCATGACTCTTGTCAGCAAATTAAATGATTGACTCCTTGTGCTGGACAGAGATTGCAAGTGGCTGATACCAAGTCATAATCAGGTATAATAATGATGATGTATTAATGATTATAGAGCTGCATTAATGTGCGCATCATTTATAACATATCAGCTCTAAAGGCTATAGAGAGGCCATAGATTAATCGAAATTCCACCAGTTCAGCAGGGACTGGCCGAATTTAGATCCATACGTACGTGTCCCTGTTGAAGAGAAGTCAATCATTAGATCGACTATTGTTGAATGGGAATATTGGAAAACTTTTCCTGATTAGCACTGCAGCCAATCAGTTACAGAGCTGATCAGTGTATTCCTACAGCGGAGAGTCCCACTGTCAGAATATAATGTCCCAATGGAGAGGATTCCTTCATCCACCTCGCTTGTGTGTATGGAGAAATCTGTGCCTTTTTTTTTTTTTGTTCAAAGCAAAAAAAAAAATCATATGAGCCTTTAGTAATGTAACAGTGAAGCCCTTGGAGAAATTGGACCCCCCATTTACCCATAAAATCAGAAAATACCTCCTAACTGATTCCAATACCATAAAAAGGTTGCTGTGAGTTGGTGATCTTTGCCTTAGGGCTCAGCCACGACTCAGGTTTTAAATAGCTTAGTAGCATGAAATTAACCCCTTCCTGTTGTGTTACCTTATTTACAAATCACTGGTTTCCATGTTTGTCAAACAAGAGGGTTACCATCACTCTACTGGCAAAATACAAATTTCACCCTGTACGCTTTTAGAGTATCCACGCCAAAGTTTGGAGACTAGAGCAGGAAACCCTGCCGACAAACCAAGCCCATAGACAAGCAAATGAATCCTACAGATGATGATTTGTTAGTCACAGCAAGCTGGAAGGAGAGTCATTCATTCCTGTAAATACTATCCCAGGTGGCCTGGGAAGTCATTTGGAATGTGCCAGTTTGTGTCAGTGAAAACCACCAGAGCTTGCATTCTGATCCGAAGGTGCTAATTTACTGTATGTAGTGCTGAAAAAGTCTGCAGAACTACAGAGAACACCCGAACGCAGTCCTTCTGTTGAAGGATCTGTCTCTCCAATGTCCCGGTACAACCAATGGTGTCGCTATGGGGGTGACACCTGCCAGAGGGGAGACACCATCAAGGAGGAAGTGATATCCAACCATGATGGTATCACCCCATCCGTGACAGCGCACTAGTGGGGTTGGATGGATGACATCATGTTTTAAGCCTCGTACACACGCATCAATTGTTGGCCGTGAATTTTCGGCCAACGTCCGATCTGCCGATTTTCGGCTTGTTAGTATGATGCTTCCGACAACCGACTCCGACTTTTCGGCCGAAAAAAATCTGGTGTGCAGGCTATAAAATTTTTGTTGGCCGTCACCACAACGGCCGATTTTCCGTCAGTCAGTACAGATTTCGCCAGACAAAAATCTGATGAGCAAGACTGGGCATGCTCAGAGAAGAAAAAAACACAGAAAAAGAAAAAGTTAACCGGCACATGACATCACTTCTGAAGTAGATTTTTGTTGGCCGAGAAAATTCGTGTGCAGTCTAGGCACATTCCAACCAACAAAACACCACTCTGGACAAAAGTCGGACGATCGGTCGGCCGATAATCGTTGCGTGTGTACGAGGCATTAGAGCCTGATTGGGGGGGTTTACTAAACTAGATAACACCAACCCTTGTGACGCCACTGAATACACCAATACACAAACTAGGATAATTTTGGGTGGAAGACAGCAAGCCAAACACCATGTTTATGGAACATTGAATAAAAAAAAAACTGGAGCACCCAGAGCAAATGCATTGATAGTGCCCTTAGTGGGAATCGAACCCACTTATTCACTATGCCACCCAAAGAAAAATACAAAACAATACTGGTTGCCATTGGTTTTGGCTAATATGGCTCAATATACACATTACAATCTGGTCATTCAATTTCTGTACAGCCAGCCAACTTTATATTTACCAAAGCTATGTAATATAAGAAGCTATTGAAAGAATTCAGTCAATCTGTATAGTTCATATTCCCATCGCACACCTTCCTGGATATGGGCACATCTGTTGTGGGTGCTGCCGCGATCACCAGCTGGACACTGGCTCTATCACAGATAAACATACATGTTCTCCAGCACACCATGGATCTTGCACAGCAGTCCGCAGAAACTTTTTATTGCAAATCATATCAGGATAAATGCAACGTTTCAGAGTCACGCAGAACCCCTTCGTCATCACATGCCTGATGAAGGGGTACTGCGTGACTCCGAAACGTTGCACTTATCCTGATGTGATGTCATCCCTTTGCAATAAAAAGTTTCTCCGGACTGCTGTGCAAGATCCATGGTGTGCTGGCGAACATATATGTTTCTCTTCAATCAATCTGTATCACATCAGACAGTCCCTTATACTACTGTACATACTTGGTAGATCTAAGGTCTCGTTCACACAATGTGATGTAACTGTAGTTTTTCCACAGTGGATAGATGGCGGTTACTGGAAAGGCATATAGAAAACACGTCATTTTTATGTTCCATGATCACACTACAATGCCAGCATGTCTGCATTTTTTCTGTAGTGCACTGGATGGCACTACACATCACTGCACTGCGCTGCTGCACAATGTTCAAAGTATAAATCGTTAGAAGACATTGGGGTGTATAAAGAATTATGAGACCCCACTAGTCATATCACTTCTACCCTTTAAAGTTACAGTGCCCTTCCCCCACAACCTTACTAGTATATGGTACCAGCTGTGGATGTCAATTATTTTTTAAATAACCCCCCTATCTTGCTGCAGCAAATCAGAGTAACATCCCATACAGATCTTGTGGATCTTGTAGTTTCAGCCTTTCGGTACACTGCAGCTTGAAAAAGCTCAGTACAGCTTCTTTTTTTTTTTTTACTGAGCTAAAATACAGCCCAATAATTATAATGTGCCTATGAACACAGGGCCCTAAACGAGCGCCGTGCATTCTTCAGTAAAAACAAAAATAGAAAAATCTGCATTTTTGGTGAGTAATTTACACCCCATGCGCCCAAATATGTGTGATTGCGCACAAATGTCCTTATACATATTGCTTCCGTGCATTTACGTGGAAATGCGCGCGTGTTCGCGAAAATTCGCGATTGCATTTGCGAGAGAATACATACAAGAAAAAAGTCTGAAAAAGAAGATGCTCAAACAGGAGTATCGTGTGCAAGAGGCCTTATAGTGGAATTAGAGAACCTAACTCTCAACGATAAAGAAAAAAGAGCACATCTGTTACCCATGGCAACCAAATTTCTTGCTTCTCCTAAAAAGTATAAGTATCACTAGGAGACACTGATATGAAGAATGAATTAGGTGTCCTTGGCCTTTTCAGAGTACCCCCTCCATTCCCCTCCTCTTTAACCTATGACTCCCCTAACCTGCCCATTTTTTTATACCAGTTGTGGAACTTCAGGTTAATAAATAACCCCCCCCCCCTCTCTTGCTGCAGTAAGTCAGAGGAACTTCCAATGCAGTGACACACTCCAGGATCTCCTGGGGTAGGGTGCACTTAGGGAACCTAAAACTCAATTTATGAAGCTGATATCTTTGGGAGACACAGGGATACAAAATGACTTGGTGACCCCATTATACAAGAATTTCCATGTTTTTGAGTTACAGTGCTCCCCCTAACACCTGGCCAGTGTATAGGGGCCAGCAGTTTCAAAAACATCCCCCCCCCCTTGCTTCAGCAAGTGAGAGAAATGTTTTATATAGTGGCATATTCCATAATCTCCTGGTTTAGGGTGCAATTAGGAAACCGAAGCTTCAACAATAATGAAGACCTATAGCAACCAGATTGCTTGCTTCTCCTAAACAATATCCCAAATTCCTCAAAGCCAACATCTTTAGGAAACACTTGCTCCACTACACATGGCATTTCCACTCTTAAAAGTTACAATGCTCCCCCTATACTGCCCAGTATGTGGTGCCAGCTATGGAACTTCAGTTTTAATAAATAATGCCCCTTCCTTGCTGCAGAAAATCAGAGGAACTTCCAATAGGTTGGGTTAGGGTTCAATAAGGGGAACCTAAGCTTCACCAATAATTAAAAAACCTAAACCAAATCCCAAATTCCCGAAAGCCAACATCCTTAGGAGACACTGGGGTACAGAATGAATTAGGTAACAATGCCCCCTAACGTGACCAGTGTATGGGGTCAGCTGTGGAACACCAGTTTCATAAATAAACCTCCCTCTTTTGCATGCAGCAAGTCAGAAGAACTTCTAATTCAGTGACACATACTAGGATTTCATGGTTTAGGTAGCCTTAGACCCCATTCACACTAGCGCGACTTGTCAGGCGACTTGGTCGCCTGACAAGTCGCGGTCGCCTGCCATTGATTAGCACAGGACCCGTTCTAATAGGAGCAACACAAGTCGCTCAGACTTAGAAAAAGGGTCCTGTACTACTTTGGGGCGACCTGGAAGCGACTTGCATTGACTTCAATGATATGAAGTCCGTGCAAGTCGCGCCGAGGTCTTCACAGGTCGCCCCAGCAAGTCGCGTCGCCCCTGTCTGAACGGGGTCTAAGTCTCAACAATAATGAAAACCAAAAATATTTGCCCATAGCAACCTGATTTCTTCCATCTCTTAAAAAATATCCAAAATTCTTCAAAGCTAGCATCATAAGGAGACGCTGGGCTGAAAATGAATTAGGTAACTCCACTATCCATAGCATTTCCACCCTTTAAAGTTACAATGCCCCCCCCCCCCCCTCAATCTGATGCCAGTTGTAAAACTCCAGTTTCATAAATAACCCCACTCACTTGTTGAAGCAAGTCAGAAGAACTTCCAATTCAGTGACACATTCCAGGATTTCGTGGTCTAGGGAACCTAAGCTTCAACGATAATGAAAACCTAAGCAGTATCCCAAAATTCTCAAAGCCAACATCTTTAGGATAGACTAGGGTAAAGAAGGAATTAGGTGATCCCCCCTCTATATATATATATATTATATATATATATATATATATGTATATATATAGCATTTCTATTCTTCAAAATGTCAAAGCTGCCCCTAACCTGGCCAGTGAATTCTTGCTTCTCTTAATACATATACAAAATTCCTCAAAGCTGGCATCATTGGGAGACAATTCCTTGTAAAGTGAAGTTTTACCTCATTTACTAAGCTCTGGAGCAGCTGCACTTGCAAAAGTACACAGTCGATTGGCCTTTAGCAAATCATCCCCAATGCCTCCCTCTCACCCTGGTGCTAGCTCCGAGACTCCAGTTTCATAAATAACCCCCCCCCCCCCACACACACACACACACACTTGCTGCAGCAAGTCAGAGGAACTTCTAATTCAGTGACACATTCCAGGATCTGGTGGTTTAGAGAACCTAAGCTTCAACAATAATGAAAACCTAAACAATATCCTAAATTCCTCAAAACCAACATCTTTAGGATACACTAGGGTACAGAATAAATATAGCATTTCCAAGCTCCCCCTATCCTGCTCAGTGTATGGGGTCAGCTGTGGAACACCAGTTTCATAAATAACCGCCCCTGTCTTGCTGCAGCAAGTCAGAAGAACTTTAATTCAGTGCCACATTCCAGGATCTGGTGTTTTAGTTTCAACAATAATGAAAACCAAGAGCCCATTGGTTGCCCATAGCAACCTGATTTATTGCTTCTCTTTTAAGAAATATCCAAAATTTCTCAAAAGTCAGCATTATTAGCAGACATTGGAATACAAAATGAATTAGGTGACCCCACTTTTCATAGAAGATACAAAGTAGAGAGCGCTTCTATAAGTAGCCACTGGAATATGATACAAAATTGCAACAGTGGAGTTAATTTACTAAAACTGGAAAGTGCAAAATCTGGTGAAACTGTGCATGGTAGCCAATCGGCTTCTAATTTCAGCTTGTACAATTAAGCTTTGACAAACAGCCCCTGATCACATTGGTGTGATTTGACCTGCTGGCAATGGCACTGTCCCAATCGGTGTGACGCCGACTTTGCGGTGCTGCACCGATTTCCAAAAGTAGTTTATGCACTACTTTTGGCGACTTCGGGGGCGATTTCAATAGACATCTGTGCATGAACCCACACACATGTCTTTCAAATCGCCCCCGAAGTCAGACTGAAATGCGGCTTTGAAATTGTGCGAGTTCAGATGAAGTTGTACGATTTCAAAGCCGCGTTCAATGTGATCGAGAGCTAAAACCTATAAGCTGATTGGTTCCTATGCAGAACTGCACCAGATTTTGCACTCTACAGTTTTAGTAAATCAACCCTTATGCATTCTTCTATCCATAGCATTTCCACCCGTTAAAGTTCCAATGTCCCCTGCTCACCCTGGTGCCAGCTGTGGAGCTCCAGCTTCATAAATAACCCCCCTCTCTTGCTGCAGCAAGTCAGAAGAACTTTAATTCAGTGAAACATTCCAGGATCTGGTGGTTTAAGGAACTTAAGTCTCAACAATAATGAAAACCAAGAACCCACAGCAAACTGATTTCTTGCTTCTCCTATGAAATATCCAACATTCCTCAAAGCCGGCATCATTAGCAGACATTGGGATACAAAATGAATTAGGTGACCCCACTATCGGTAAAAGATACAAAGTAGAGAGCGCTTCTATGAGTAGCCATTGGAATATAAGACAAAACTACAGCATTGGGGTTGATTTACTAAAACTGGAAAGTGCAACATCTGGTGCAGCTGAGCATGGTAGCCAATCAGCTTCTGATTGTAGCTTGTTCAATTGAGCTTTGACAATAAAACCTATAACCTGATTGGTTCCTATGCAGAGCTGCACCAGATTTTGCACTCTACAGTTTTAGTAAATCAACCCTTATGTATTCTTCTATGCATAGCATTTCCACCCTTTAAAATCCCAATGCCCACCCCTCACCCTGGTGCCAGCTGTGGATCTGCAGTTTCATAATAAACCCCCCTCTCTTGCTGCAGCAAGTCAGAAGAACTTTAATTCAGTGACATTCCAGGATCTGGTGGTTTATGGAACTTAAGTCTCAAACATAATGAAAACCAAGAACCCACAGCAACCTGATTTCTTGCTTCTCTTAAGAAACATCAACAATTTCCCAAAGCCGGCATCATTAGCAGATATTGGGATACAAAATGAATTAGGTGACCCCACTATCGTTAGAAGATACAAAGTAGTCTTTGGAAAAAAAAACAAAAAACAAAGTAGTCAGCGCTTCTATGAGCAGCCACTGGAATATGATACAAAATTGCAACAGTGGAATTGATTAACTAAAACTGGAAAGTGCAAAATCTGGGTGCATGGTAGCCAATCGGCTTCTAATTTCAGCTGAATCAATTAAGCTTTGACAATAAAACCTATAAGCTGATTGGTTCCTATGCAAAGAGCTGCACCAGATTTTGCACTCTACAGTTTTAGTAAATCAACCCCTATGTGTTCTTCAATCCATAGCATTTCCACCCTTTAAAGTCCCAATGCCCTCCCCTCACCCTGGTGCCAGCTGTGGAGCTCCAGCTTCATAAATAACCCCCCTCTCTTGCTGCAGCAAGTAAGAAGAACTTTAATTCAGTGACAAATTCGAGGATCTGGTGGTTTAGGGAACTTAAGTCTAAACAATAATGAAAACCATTAGCCCACAGCTCTTAAGAAACATCCACAATTTCTCAAAGCTGGCATCATTAGCAGACATTGGGATACAAAATGAATCAGGTGACCTCACTATCAGTAGAAGATACAAAGTAGTCAGTGCTTCTTTGAGCAGCCACTGGAATATGATACAAAATTGCAACAGTGGAATTGATTTGCCAAAACTGGAAAGAAGCCAATCAGCTTCCAATTTCAGCTGAATCAAGTAAGCTTTGACAATAAAACCTATAAGCTGATTGGTTCCTATGCAGAACTGCACCAGATTTTGCACTCTACAGTTTTAGTAAATGACCCCCTATGTATTCTTCAATCCATAGATGTCTTTCAAGTCGCCCCCGAAGTCAGACTGAAATGCGACTTTGAAATTGTGCGAGTTCAGATGAAGTTGCACTATTTCAAAGCCGCATTCAATGTGAATGAGGGCTAAAACCTATAAGCTGATTGGTTCCTATGCAGAACTGCACCAGATTTTGCACTCTACAGATATTGGGATACAAAATGAATTAGGTGACCCCACTATTGTTAGAAGATACAAAGTAGTCTTTGGAAAAAAAAAAAAAAAAAACAAAGTAGTCAGCGCTTCTATGAGCAGCCACTGGAATATGATACAAAATTGCAACAGTGGAATTCATTAACTAAAACTGGAAAGTGCAAAATCTGGGTGCATGGTAGCCAATCGGCTTCTAATTTCAGCTGAATCAATTAAGCTTTGGCAATAAAACCTATAAGCTCCTATAAGGTTCCTATGCAAAGAGCTGCACCAGATTTTGCACTCTACAGTTTTAGTAAATCAACCCCTATGTGTTCTTCAATCCATAGCATTTCCACCCTTTAAAGTCCCAATGCCCCCTGCTCACCCTTGTGCCAGCTGTGGAGCTCCAGCTTCATAAATAACCCCCCTCTCTTGCTGGAGCAAGTCAGAGCAACTTCCCATACATTGCTCATGTCAGCCAGACATTCATAATTACAACTTATCAGATGTAACCAAAAGTTCCTGTTATGTTATTAAACATTGACATTCCATTAGATGAACACAGCCAGCCCCAGGGGTAACTGGAGGGGGGCACTACAGATCCCAGCGAGTGTTGTGCACTCCAGGGTCTGCAGCCCCCCCCCCCCCCCCCCCCCCTAGCAGCACAGCAGGGACTTACGTTTTTGCAGTGGGAGAGATGTATCCACTCCTTGTCCTTTGGGCTCCTAAATGCATTTGTCTGCATTTGTCCGCGCAGCGAGGATCCAGTCGAAATCAGAAGGCGAGAGAGAGGTGTAGGTGGTGACTGGCACTTCGGCACCTCTGCATGGTTGGCAGGCTGGTGGCACCCATCAGTCCCTACACATGGCACGCGCAGCTGACTCCGCTCCTGCGAAGGTCGGGGAGAGAGTCGGGGAGAGAGAAGTCGGGGAGAGACAAGTCGGGGAGAGACAGAAGAAGTGGCAGAAAGCAGAGAAGGAGCCGCTCAGTGCTGATCGCCTGTGACTGAGAGACGATCCTGCCCCGTGGTGTTAGATTTCAGCACACACTGATTCCTGATGACATCAGCAGCTGCTGTGTACTATATGGCACTGTGTGTGTATGTCAGGGGGAGCTCAGCCCACTCATTACATACTGTACTGTACAGTCGGGGCTGACTTGGAGGATATTCAGTGGACAGCATGGAAATCAAACACACTCAGGGCAGGAAGCCATTCAGGACAGTAGGAGTGCAGATGTGCAAATAATGGAAAGAATCTTCCATAGGCTGTTCAAGATCAGCTGGGACCACCGGTCCTGGGTCTTCCTAAGTTCATCATCAACCCCTAAACAGATGACCAGCATCTACCGTTTTGCACCCTTTGGTAAAGCATGGCCAAGAGCAGTGGTCCACAGCCTCCCTTTCTCCTGCCACCTGCTGATCCACTAACCCAGCCTTTCTGAACCAGGTTGCCTTGTGGTATTATAGGTGTGCGCAGCATATTGCATTAGGGCAGGCATGTCCGACCTACGGCCCGAGGGCCGCATGCGGCCCAGAACCACAGGCAATGCGGCCCACTGCCCCCTGACAATTATTATTTTTTTTGCTGTGGAGGAAGGAAGTCGAGTCGGGGGCACGGCCACAGCGGCTTCCAACTAACTGTAAGCAGAGGCTGACTCGGAGCCTCTGTCAATGATAGACAGCACATTGGTGACGTCTATCATAGGAGCCGGTCCAGGAGGCAGGACTTCATATGACAGCGGTCACCGACGGGTAAGCGGGAGATCCCTGCTCTGTGTAATCCAGCGGCTCTCCTCTCTCTTCATTGCAGACTGCATTGGATGGGCACGCACTGGTGAGGCTACATTGGATGGGCACTGATCAGGCTGCATTGGATGAGCATGCACTTGTGAGGCTGCATTGGATGGGCACTGATCAGGCTGCATTGGATGGGCATGCACTTGTGAGGCTGCATTGGATGGGCACTGATCAGGCTGCATTGGATTGGCATGCACTTGTGAGGCTGCATTGGATGGGCACTGATCAGGCTGCATTGGATGGGCATGTACTTGTGAGGCTGCATTGGATGGGCGCGCACTGGTGAAGCTGCATTGGATGGGCATGCGGGAAGGGCGCGGTGGCGTTTTATTACTTATATACCTTAACTGTAGTATATATTTTATATGCGGCCCGATAAAATTTCTCTACACTCAATGTGGCCCAGAGAAGCCAAAAGGTTGGACACCCATGCATTAGGGTCTGCTAGGGCCGGGACAAGGGGTGGGCAGGAGGGACAGTTGCCCTGGGTGCAATGGGTTTTTTCAGGGGCCCCTTGACCCTAACCCTAAGGGAAGGGGGGTGCAGTTTGGCATCCTTGCCCTGGGCACTGAATGACCTTGGCCCTGCACTGGGGTGTGCACCCCAAATGTATTAAAAACATGGACGGTGTTAGTAGGGCAGTGGATGGTGTCAGTCAGGGCTGCTGATCAGTGGCGGCTGGTGCTTGGTAATTCAGGGGGGGCAGTAAACCAATGCACCAGCATCCCCCCCCCCCCCCAATGAATGGTCTGCCTCCTTACCTCCTCCTTCCTCCTGCCCGAGCCGGGGATGCTTCTGGGAGCTGCTTAATGGCTGAGGTGCTGCGCTTCTCCTCCAGTCGTGTGTCTTCTGCCTCTTCCTGGCCACTGGCCTGTAAGATCGCTTCTCCTTTGGCCAATCAGGAAAGGGATCTCGCAACCCTTTTCCTGATTGGCTGGGAGGAGAGTCAGTGTGACAAAAGCGAATATTCATTCGCTATTGCCATACAACTGGGTGAGCTCAGGGCGCAGTGCTCTGCGCCCCGAGCCCACCCTTTTTTGAAGCCTATTAGAGCCTCTGGCTCTAATCAGGTGCTTAAAACAAAAAATCCCCTATTGGAATCCATGCATCCTGCGCCCTGCATGTAGATTAGAGGGCCGGACGCAATGGATGGGGTGGCGGCGCCCCTGCACCCCCAATGGACGGGCCACCACTGCTGCTGATAGAAATTGTGGGGCCCTGTACACAGGGCCGCTGATAGGGGGAACCACCAGTCCTCCTGTAGGGGGCCCTGGCATACAGGGGGGCCCTAACAGCATAGGGAATCGGTGCAGTCGGGCAGAGGGGCAATTACAGAAGGAAGCCCTGTGCGGCTCTCTGCAGCAGCTGAAAGCCAGTTTCTCCCTCTCCTGCCAGCTTTCAGCTGCTGCAGGGAGAGACGCAGGACATCATAATTACTTCTCCGACACCAATCCCCCTCCCTGCTTCTGATCCCCCCTCCCCGTGTGTCCCCTTTTCACTGTGATCCCGCCCCCACAGCGCTGCAGACTTCCCTGTCCTGTAAAAAAGAAAAAAAATTGTAAGGAAATAAGCATTAAACATTGTAATAAATAATTAAAAAAATGTAAAATAAAAGAATTGTTATACATTTTTTTCTTTAAATTTTCTGTTATGTTGTGTCCGCTAATAATGATTTTAGTGTATTATTAGTGGAAATATTGTCTTGATAAATTCAGGGGGGGGGGCTGCCAGGTATGCTGTATGGAGCCCCGTGTTTTCTAACAGCAGCCCTACCGTACAGACTTCCACCAGATAGAGCCACCCCCATCCCCTCCCCCAAGAAGATGTTAAAGCTATATTTTGCTAAAAATACAATAAAATCATTATTAGCAGACCCAAATACAACATAACTCGCAGAATCCCTGCTAAATCTAAAAAGATAAAGCTGAGTTAATAAAATAAATAAAAATGAATATGAGATGAGATAAAAAAATACACAGGCTGGGCTGTTGGAGCTCCGGGATCAGAGAGACAGAGGGAGAAAAATAAAGTTACAGGGATAACAAACTTAGGAGCAGCGCTAACATTACAGCCAGCGCTGGGAGGGGGGGGGAGGCACACAGGGAGGGGGATTAGTGAGGGACCACTGACTTTTTCTCAGCAGCTAAAAGCTGGCAGCAGGGAGAGTGGGAGAGATCAGTTTTCAGCTGCTGGAGGAAGAGTTCTGCAATTGTCATCCATCACGAATCCCCCTCCCTGTGTGGGCCCCCTGTGTACTCGAGCTCCCTACAAGAGGACCGGTGGTCCCCCCCTATCAGCGGCCCTGGTGCAGGGCTGCTGATAGAATTTATGGGGCCCCTCACAGCCTAAAAACATACAGCGATTGGCGCAAACAGAGAAAATATTAGCAATATAAACAAGAAAAAATTGCAAGCTGGACACTACAGACACATCACTATTATCCTACCTGACAGGGCCCCCTTCTAGTGATCGACCAATATAATTTTTTTAATGCCGATGCCGATATTTTGGTCTTTGGATATCGGTATCGGCCGATATCTGCCGATATTTTCGGACATTAAAACATTTTTTTTTAATTTATTTATTTTGGTACTCCTTGTGGAGGGATCTGGGGGTCTAAAAGACCCCAAACCCCTCCTCGGCCCTGAAAAGCATTCAAAACGCCAAGTTTGGCTGTTTTGAATGCTGTGAGTTTTTTTAATTCGGCGCCGCCAGGACCTGGAAGTGATGTCATCAGAGCCGTATGCGGGTTTGATCTGGTCTTTTCTTCGGCGGCAGCGGTGGAAGTAGGATGTCTGGGTCTCCTGGTGGGACGGGAGACCCCGGCGAGCCACGGAAGGTAGCGGGAGGGGGGGGAGGGAACATCCCCTCCCGCTCCTTGTAATGACAGCCGAGTGGCTTCTCAGCTGCATCGGTTGTCATTACAAGTCAGCCGACCATAGCTAAAATACAATGCCTGCAATGCTATGCTTTGCAGCCATGCCAAAAATGATACCCTCATCAAACAAGACCTATTCAAGTGAATAGCGGCACAGAAGCAATATCTGCACCCCAGAGTGAGTGATCAGTATTGATCACTTACTGCATTCATTCAGGTTGGTGTGTTCATTCAGGATGGTGAACCCCCCCCCCCCTTTCTCTATCCTAAAATAATAACTTGCCTGTGTGCCCTCCGTAGCTGCTGGTAGGAGAGGAGAGGAGGGAAAATGGAAGCACAGCAGTGGAAAGGGGCACACTGGGGTCCCAGACAGCAGGGGGAAGGGGCGCAGATACTAGAGTAAATCCCACTGCAGTTGGGTCTCCTGCTAGGCAGGTGCTCGGGCCCACCTTTTGAACTGATGAGGCCCGGGCCCAGTACAGCAGGGCTGGCTGTACTGCATTATCAGCAGCCCTGCACAAAGCCAAAGGTTTTCATTGTGCACCATTAAAACCTTTGAGCAGCCGGCATCCTAACAACCAATTACAACATCGGTTGATAAGGAAGATGTCGGTCACCTGCACAGCCAGGGCCGGCGCTACCAGTAAGGTGACCTAGGCAGCCGCCTAGGGCGCAACTTAGCAGGGGGCGCCAGCAGAGCCTGACCTGAAGTAAGTGACTTACCGTAAGTCACTGAAGGAGTTTTAACGAGTGGCAGCCCATCCATTAGGGAGCAAGGGCGCTGCCCCCCCCATCCATGCGTCTGGACACCTAATCTACATGCAGGGCCCCGGATGCATGGATTCCAATAAGGCTTTTTTTTTAAGAACTTAATTAGAGCCAGAGGCTCTAATAGGCTTTAAAAAAAGGGTGGGCTTGGGGCGCGAGCCCACCCAGTTGTGTGAAAATAGCGAATTAATATTTGGTATTGCCACACCGATTCTCCTCCTGGCCAATCAGGAAGTGGGTCCTGAGACCTGTTTCCCAATTGGGCAAAGGAGAAGGCATCCTATTGGCGGAGGAGGAGGGAGGAGACGGCTGCCGAGAGGGAACATGGAGGAGACTGAGGGGGAACAAGGTAAGTGAACTGGCACCTGGGGGGGGGGGTATGGTGTGGACTGGACTCTGGAGTGATGGGGGGGGGTCCGTGGCCAGGTCCGTCTGCCGCCCCCCGACCAATGGAGCACCAGCCGCCACTGGTTTTAACCCCTTCAGCAACTTGGGATGGGGGGTGGAAGAGCATATGGGGGGGGGGCAATTTTTATTCTGCCTAGGGCGACAAAAATCCTTGCACCGGCCCTGAGCACAGCATCCTTGTTTGCCCCCTCCCCTGACCCACTCTAGTCAGTACCAGAGTGAAAAGGTGTACAGTAAAACCTTGGTTTGAGAGTAACTTGGTTTAAGAGCGCTTTGCAAGACAAGCAAAATTTTCAAATAAATTTTGACTTGATATACAAGCGATGTCTTGATATACAAGTAGCCTCAAGTCACAGCTGAGTATAAAAGAGAAGAGAGGCGCCTCTAAGTGTAGTAATATGGTTACATTTAATGAAGGTACAACATTTAGCAACTCATATGGTTGATGATTAGAACAGGCACATCTAAGGATGCAGGCATCCAGGCTAAAGCTGTCCACATAGGGGTCGGTGATGCGTTTGCCGGGGAAAATCTTTCGGCTTTGTGCCGCGCGGATCGGGGACGATTCTTTGGTGACTTCGCCGAATAGCCCTTTGTGGTTTAATCCGGCGCTGAAGGAGTTTGTCCGTATGCAAGATGGGGGTAGTTGGGCTAGATATGGTCTGAAGTACCTACATCAGCTGTTCTATCAGGGTAGGTTGGTGTCCTTCGCACAGCTGAGGGAGACCTTTGGGATCCCCGGGACGTGGCGCTTCAGGTACTTACAACTTCAGCACGCGGTGCGGGTGCAGTTTGGGGGGGGGGTTGTGGTTTTGACTAACCCCTCGCTCGAAGCTCTGTTAATGGATCCGGAGCCGATGAAACGGATTTCCAGATACTACGGGGCGCTGTGTCCTGGGGGTTCTGGGGCAGTGGATAGGGCCAGGGCTAGGTGGGTGACCTTTATTCCTGACTTGACCGATGAGCAGTGGGAGGAGGTATTGGAGAATTATTTGGGCACGGTTATTTCTTCGACCGATAAGATGATACAGCTGAGATATCTACACCAGACCTACTATACTCCGGTACGTCTGTTCTCTATGCGTAAGAGGGATACTGATTTGTGCCACAGGTGTTCGGGAGATCGAGGCTCCTTTCTGCATATGGTCTGGGACTGCCCTAAGGTGCGACCACTGTGGTCTCAGGTTACGAAATTTATTGCGGATAGCTTTGGTCTCCCGAATATTTGTTCTCCCCTGGTGTGTTTACTGGGGGTCGTGGAGGTGGAGGGTCTAGATATGGCCACCAAGCTGTTTCTCCGCATTCTTTTTTTCTGCGTTAGGAAATTGATCGCCAGGAGTTGGATCTATACTGCGGAGCTGACTCTTGGGATGTGGATACGGGTGGTGAATGCCGACATTGTACTGTACAGGATGACTTATGAGGCTAGGGGGTCACCTAAGAAGTTTAGGAAGGTGTGGTACCGATGGGTAGACTCGGAGGCTACTTTAGTGGACACGCAGGTTAATGGTTAGGATGGGTCTGGAGCGATATGGGGGGCGGATTGAGGCTTAGATCATTCCCCTGATGTGTGACTGTTGAGTGATTGATGTGCTCTGCCACGGACCTGGTGGTTTGGTATGGGGGGTTTCTCTGGGTTGTCACCTGTGGGGGGTTTGTTCAGATGGCCACCTCGCCTGCTCCTCCTACGGGAGTGTGGGTGGGGAGGCCTGGTTCTTGGTTCTGGGCTGAGGGGTGGGGGGTTCGGGGATGTTGTTTTCTTTTAAAAATGCAAAACTTGGGGTCCTACTGGGCGCATGGTTAGTGCGAGCTGACCGGCGGCTGTCTGAGGGGTTTTGCCTTTTTTACTATATACCATATGTGTTATGGAACATTTTTTGTTTCTGGATGTTTATCCCTTGGAGGCTGTTGTGCTATGCTGGTTATGTAATGTTTCTGTTGCACTGTGTGCCTAGGTTGGACTTCAATAAAAATCTTTTTCAAAAAAAAAAAAAAAAAGCTGTCCACATAGAGCATCCTCCGCACCGCCATCTATGTCATCCCTTCCATGCTGCCCCTCGCTTTTCAGATCGCTTTACTGCAGGGTGGTCTTCCCGGTCAGGATTACAGACTGGCAGCCAGTGGTGCATAAGATAGTCTATGTGGACAGCTTTACCCCGGATGCCTGCATACTTAGATGTGCCTGTTTTATTCATCAACCATGTGAGTTGCTAAATGTTGTACCTTCATTAAATGTAACCATATTGCTACACTTAGAGGCGCCTCTCTTCTCTTTGATACTCTGTAGCTCCTGCTGGATTTTGCTTCTAATCCCCTTGTGGAAGCGGCTATTTGTGGGTGGACATTTTATGGTTATATAACCTATCGCAATGCTATAATCTTTTTATATGGACTATAAACTGAAGGACTTATGAATAAATGGTTGTGGAACGAATCATCTGAGTTTCCATTATTTCTTATGGGGAAATTTGCTTTGATATACGAGTGCTTTGGATTACAAGCATGTTTCCAGAATGAATTATGCTCGCAATCCAAGGTTTTACTGTATTTGCTTTGGAGGAATAAATCACCTCTAATTGGGTATCCTACCTGTGTGGCTGCTCCTGTATTATGTAAAATTATTAGAATCGCTTTTTACATTTCAGGATGCCTCGAGATTTTAAGGGGTGCCTCAAGGCTCTCCATAAATAAATGGGTGCCTTGACCGAAAAATGGTTGAGAAGCACTGCCCTAACCAATTCTTTTTCAACCAGGGTGCCCTCAGGTCTCTTTAGGGGTACCTTGCCAAAATATCAAAAAATTGCCCACAATTGTATACAAGCCAGTGGGTGGTGGCTTAAGCCTGCCTTTTAGTTACTCAAAGCCACAGATTTTCATTGTGCACCATTACAACCTTCTAGTTGCTGGGGTCCTATCAACCACTGGCATCATCAGTTGATATAGAGGACGTTGGGAGCCTGCACAGCATCCTTGTTTGCCCCCATCGGATAGGAACTGAGGGAGACATTGGAATACTAGTGTGTTTTGGAAGATTAACTCTTGGTTTGCGCTATGAACCTCTTGTGAATCGCACAGGAACCGCACCGCATTTCTGTTCCATTCATTTTAAATCTGCTAAAATGGCACTGCATCGTACCAAAGTCATGCATGCACCAATTTTGGAACCATACTGCAACCAGATTGCAGGGTACTTTTGTACCATGTGATCCAGTGCGGGCAAATTCACTGTTTGTGACCTTCATTTGGGGTGTTGTTAAGATTGCGCTAACACCCACTGCAGGTCGCAAGGGCAGTGCAATTTGACTGCAGCACTGGAAATGCGCGCAGACCTCAGGGTTTCCTGCACTGCACTTCCTGCACTTCCTGCACTGCATTACTGGATGTTGCTGCATTATGTAAAACTATTAATTTACATTTTAGATTGGGGTGCCTCATGATTGTGCAGAATTTTAACCACTTTAGGACCGCGCGCGGTAATACTACTGCGGCAGTGCGGCACGATACCGCTCAGCCACGTAGTATTAACGTGATGCGCGATCGCGGCTCCAGAGCGCGCTCCCGAGTGCCGCGGGTCCCGATCCCGATGGCATTCGGTAGGGAACCGATCAATCATCAGATACTGACCAATGATTTTTGGTCAGTGTCTGTAGATCGGTCCCCACCAATGGCAATCTGTCCCCTGTCTGTGTAATGTAAACACAGACAGGGGAAGTGATGTCAATGTCCCTCCTGAAGTCCTTTCGGTTCCAGGAGAAGACAGACACACCAAAAACGTGAGTTTCCACCAACACTACACTGACACACCTCACATAGGCACATTTAACCCCTTCATCACCTCTGATCACCCCCAAACCCCTCACAGTGAACACTATATACAGTGGTATACAGATATTTTACTGATCACTGTATAAGTGTCACTTGTGAGCGTAGTTTGCGCCTGCGTTAGGCCCAAATAGGGTTAGGGTACCCGCCACCTATCCCCTAATAAAGTTTTTACCCCTTGATCAGCCCCAGTTAACCCCTTCACTACCTATTACTCTGTGCACTAAATACAGTATATAGGTAAATACTGATCACTGTATTTAGTGTCACTAGTGACCCTAATTTGCGCTTGCGCTAAGCCCAGACAGGGTTAGGGCACCCGCCACCTATTCCCTAATAAACTTTTAACCGCTTGATCTTCCTCAGTTAACCCCTTCACTCCATATAAAACAGTGCACTAATATATACAGTATATCAGATAACTACTGATCACTGTATTTAGTGTCACTGGTGACCCTAATTTGCGCTTGCGCTAGGCCCGAATAGGTTTAGGCCACCCGCCATCTATCCTCTATAAAGGTTTAACCCCTTGATCTCCCCCAGTTTAACCCCTTCACTTCCCTGTCACAGTGTTCACTATATACAGTGATTACCGATCACTGTATTAGCGTCACGGGTGACACAACTTAGGCTAGCTAGTTAGCGTCAGGGTCCCACTACACCACCATTACTTAGCGTCAGTTAGAGTCAAGTACACTAACACACACACACCACCGTTACTAGTATAGTGTTTGAACAGATCAATATCTGATCTGATCAGAACTATACTAGCGTCCTCATAATTTAGTGTTCCCCAAACGCAGTGTTTGCACAATCAGCACTGATTCCTGCTAGCACCTGCGTTTAGCCCCCCTGCCCAGCCCACCTTACCCAGGCAAGTGTAGTAATCAATAGATTACTGACTCTTCCAAAAAACACATCACACAAAACCGCTGAAATTTCAGGGCCTCCGAAACTGTGATGGGTAGTCAGGAGTGAAATCAACAATTTACGCCATTAGAAAACCTAAAGATGGAGATTCATTTTCGGGGTCCCGTACACAGCTAGGCTCCCAAAAAGTCTCACACATGGGGTATCCCCATACTGAGGAGAAGCGGCAGAATGTATTTTGGGGTGTCATTCCACATATACCCATGTCATGTGTGAGAAATTTATCTTTTAGTGACAACTTTGTGTTAAAAAAAAAAAAATAAATAATAAATTGTAATTTTCCCAAAACTTGTGGCAAAATATAAAATATTCCATGGACTCACCATGCCTCTCAGCAAATAGCTTGGGGTGTCTACTTTGCAAAATGGGGTCATTTGGGGGGTTTTGTGCTATCTTGAAATTTCAGGGCCTCCGAAACTGTGATGGGTAGTGAGGAGTAAAATCAAAAATTTACGCCATTAGAAAACCTAAAGATGGAGATTGATTTTCGGGGTCCCGTACACAGCTAGGCTCCCAAAAAGTCTCACATATGTGGTATCCCTGTACTCAGGAGAAGCAGCAGAATATATTTTGGGGTGTAATTACACATATACCCATGGCATGGGTGAGAAATGTATCTTTTAGTGACAACTTTGTGTTAAAAAAAAAAAATTTTTTTTTTATTCATTTTTCAAACACCTGTGACAAAAAATTAAATATTCAATGAGCTCAACATGCCTCTCAGAACATTCCTTAGGATGTCTACTTTCCAAAAAGTGGTAATTTGGGGGGGTCTTGTACTGCCCTGCCATTTTAGCACTTCATGAATTGAGATAGGCAGTCAGAAATTAAAGCTGCGTAAAATTTCAGTATTTACACCATAGTTTGTAGACGCTATAACTTTTGCGCAAACCAATAAAAATACGCTCATTGAATTTTTTTTTGTCAAAGACATGTAGCTTAATATATTTTGGCCAAAAAAAATGACATAAATTGAGTATATTGGATATTTTTTAAAAGACAAAGTTGAAAATGTAATTTTTTTGCAAAATTTTCGCTATTTTTTTATTAATATCGCAAAAAATAAAAAGCGCAGAGGTGATCAAATACCACCAAAAGAAAGCTCTGTTTGTGGGAAAAAAAGGACGTAAATTTCGTTTGGGTACCACATTGCATGACCGCACAATTGTCAGTTAAAGTCGCACAGTGCCGAAGCACAAAAAGTGGTCTGGACGGAAGACAGCAAAATCCTCCGGTTGTAAAGTGGTTAAAGGATGCCTTGACTGAAAAAAGGTTGAGGAACACTGCCCTAACCTACCAGTGCCTGCCAGCTTCATTAGTGTCCCCAACCTCCACAAAAACTGCCAACAGTGCCCCACATGCTCTGCACAATGCCCTTAGACCCCCTGAGAGCCCTTACTGTGCCCTGAGTTTTTTGCAGTGCCCCCCAGCCTGCCCCCAACCTCCAAAAGTGTCCCACTGTGCCTCCTAGTCACAGCAGAGCACTCCAGACTCGAACAGTGCCCCTGTAAAGTTTCCAGGCTCCTGGAGAGACCCTAGGCCCCTCTGGACATGTCATCACCCAGAGGGTTACCGAGTCTGCTCCCCTAAGGCCCCTTTCAAGCTTGTGCAACTTGTCCTGCGACTTGGGACTGCAAAGTCGCATGACAAGTCGTACCCCATGATTTACAATGAGTACCATTCATATCTGCGCGACTTCAAGTTGCAGCAACTTCAAAGTAGTCTATGCACTACTTTGGTCCGACTTTGATGTGACTGGAGGTCCATAGACTTCAAGATCACAGAGGCATTGCTTCAAGTCGCGTCAAAGTCGCTCTGCAAAGTCGCGTCAAAGTCAAGTGGCTTTCGGGTCGTACAAGTGTAAAAGGGGCATAAGCCACTCCAGAGCCCCCAAACTCCTACAGTGCCCCCTATTCTTTCACAATGCCTCCCAGCCTGCCCCAACCTCTATTAGTGTCTCACAGTGTCTTCTAGTCTCCGCAGTGTTCTCTAGTCTTTTACAGTGCACCTGCAAAGATCTCAGCCTCCTGGAGAGACCCTGGCCCCTCTGGACTTGTCATCACCCACAGGGTTACCAACGGAGCTGCTGTTGGTAATCACAGGACCCCGTAAAGCCTACCTGACAGAGGGCCCCCCTTTGAAAGTATCAAATGATATTTTCACTAAAATTTCAAGTCCGCAATGCTATGAAGCCATGGTAGAAATTATATCTCCTAGGCAGCCCAAGCGGAAGTTTCTCCTTTTCCCCCTCCCTCCTGGAATCTTCTGGGACATGTCAGAGGTCCCAGAAGATTGCCTGGCAATTCACGACACTTGCGGCTCCACAGCTGAGTGCCAACACTAGAGATGCCGGCGCCACCGAGGGAGAGGAGTGAGGCTTCGGGGGCGGCTGCATCGCTGGGTCTTGGGACAGGTGAGTGTTTATTAAAAGCCAGCAGATACACTTTTTGTAGCTGCTGACTTACCTTTAAGAAACACAAAAACGAGTGGAACTCCGCTTTAAAGTGTAACTCCAACTAACAGTTTTTAAGCAGTTACTGAAACAGTTGTTTTCCTTTTAAGATAAAGGTTTTATATAAATGAACAAAAGCTGACAATTGTAAATGGTAGTAAATGGCTATAGCCAGTGGTAAATGGTTTTCTCAATCCTCTATCTGCCACCTTTGCTAAACAGCTTGGTCTGTTGAAGGAATTTGAAAAATAATCAAGTTACTCTTGCTATGGGGGCACTCGTGTGAGCTTCATCCCAAGCCACACTATATGTGTTCATTGACATATAGAGTGTGGCTCGCCCCCACCCCCCCACTCTCTGCTCACTGGCTGTGATTGACAACAGCAGGAGCCAATAGCCCCTGCTGGTGCCTCTCTGTCCAGTGAGTCGAGAGCAGAGAGAGCCCCTGCTATTGTGCACAGCGCTGGATAAAGATAGGGCTCAGGTAAGTATGGGGGGGCGAGTTGCATATAGAAGGGTTTTTTTGTTTTGTTTTTTTCAATTAAAGAGGTTGTAAACCTCGAGAAAAAATGCCAAAAAAGAAAAAACCTTGAAGACAAAGGCATAATGAGCTAGTATGTATTGCACACTAGCTCAATATGAAATACTTACTTTAGAACAAAGCCCTCCAGCGACAACCGCACACCGCTGAGACAGCTGACATCTTCCTCTGTGTTTCCTCGGGGTCTTCTGGGACCCCGGCGCTGTAAATGGCGGAAGCCACGATAATGTCACTCCTCGCATGCACATGGAGCCACCGTTTACGGCACGGGCTCTGAAAGTCCAGAACAGTAGACCGGACCTTCAGAGCGCATGCGCCAATGACGTCATCAGTGCATACACTGTGCAAGTTTAGGAGATATTCACAGTATCTACAGATAAGTTTTATTATAGACTTACCTGTAGGTGCAATAACAAAAAAGGACTTTACTTCCTCTTTACAGCATAGAATGCTAAAAATCATAGACGAGTGTCTGAAAGTGTGTGTAATTTTGCTTCAATATTCTGTACTGTTCTGTTTTGTACTGAAAAACAACCATAACTAAAACACTTAAAAAAAATAACAATGGAAAGGAAATGAAACTTTTTTTATCACAAGTCTGTGCTATGCATGATTCTTTTCCTTAGGTAAAGTACATCCAGGAAGCATTCATGTCACACTACTATCGCTCCTGGGCCACTGCAGTAAATACATTATATTACCAAAAGTATTGGGACGCCTGCCTTTACATGCACATGAACTTTAATGGCATCCCAGTCTTAGTCTGTAGGGTTCAATATTGAGTTGGCCCACCCTTTTCAGCTATAACAGCTTCAACTCTTCTGGGAAGGCTGTCCACAAGGTTTAGGAGTGTGTCTATGGGAATGTTTGACCATTCTTCCAGAAGCGCATTTGTAAGGTCAGGCACTGTTGTGGATGAGAAGGCTTGGCTCGCAGTCTCCTCTCTAATTCACCCCAAAGGTGTTCTATCGGGTTGATGTCAGGACTCTGTGCAGGCCAGTCATGTTCTTCCACCCCAAACTCGCTCATCCATGTCTTTATGGACCTTGCTTTGTGCACTGGTCAAAATCATTTTGGTGGAGGGGGGATTATGGTGTGGGGTTGTTTTTCAGGGGTTGGGCTTGGCCCCTTAGTTCCAGTGAAGGGAACTCTTAAAATGTCAGCATACCAAGACATTTTGGACAATTTCATGCTCCCAACTTTTTGGGAACAGTTTGGGGATGGCCCCTTCCTGTTCCAATATGACTGCGCACCAGTGCACAAAGCAAGGTCCATACAGACATGGATGAGCGAGTTTGGGGTGGAGGAACTTGAGTGGCCTGCACAGAGTCCTGACCTAAACCGGATAGAACACTTTTAGGATGAATTGGAGCGGAAACTGCAAACCAGGCTTTCTTTTCCAACATCAGTGCCTGACCTCACAAATGCGCTTCAGGAAGAATGGTCAAACATTCCCATAGACACACTCCTAAACCTTGTGGACAGCCTTCCCAGAAGAGTAGAAGTTGTTATAGCTGCAAAGGGTGGGCCAACTTAATATTGAACCCTATGGACTAAGACTGGGATGCCATTAATTCAAGTGCATGTAAAGGCAGGTGTCCCAATACTTTTGGTAATATATAGTGTACCTAGCACAGCTCAAATGCAGCATGCAACGCTCAGATCAGTGGGACGCAGGCTAATGAACGTGCCAACGTGAACATGTCACTTTTTCGAGCTGATGTTTGGGATGACCCTGCCCTGCACCCTCTTGTAGCATCCATGTGAACTAGGCTTGTAGCGTTCTATTACTGGTAAACCTTGTTACAATTAGGGGAAAACATACGGACGTATTTAGGAAAGCCACATTTTTTTTAGAAAAGAGAAAGGCTAGAAATGCAATAGTGTGGATTAAATGTGTTTGCAAGGTGTGGTCTTTGGCAGCTGTGATGGTGGGTGGCACCGTTATAAGGAAAGGTTGTTAAAAAGCTGGAGCAGTGGCCCAAGAAAAAAGAAATGTGTGTCAGGGACAGGTACACCCTGGTGTAGGGACAGATATCCCATTAGCTGGACACATGCTCAGCATCATTTGGAACAGAGGTTAGGAGGAGCATGAAAGATTTGTGAATGGAAGAATACTCCTTTAAGACTAGCATTGGACTGGACTATTGTGGTTCTAAAGGAGTCTCTCAAGTGGAGTCAGTGCTGATCTGCAACAATTGCCAGAAATTAGTACAGGTTGTCCAGTTATGTATTTTAGTAAACCTATAGAACCTGTAAAGTATTAAGAGTAAAATCAAAGAGAGGCTAGAAATACCATAGTGTGGATTGAGTGTGTCCGCAAGGTGAGGTCATGTTGGTGGGTAGAACAGTGATAAACATGAAAAAACGGGGGGAAATATACGGAAGTATTTAGGAGAGACAAATTTCTTTAGAAAAGAGAAAGGCCAGCAATGCCGTAGTGTGGATTAATTGTGTCTGCAAGGTGTGGTCTTCGGGGGCCATGTTGGCAGGTGGAACAGTGGTAAGAAGAAAGTTGTTGGTAAGGTTGTTAAATTGCTGGAGCAGTGGCCCAAGAAAAAAGGATTGTGTGTTAGGGACAGGTACCCTGTACGGACATATAGATGTCCCACAACCTGGACACTTGCCCAGCACTATAAAGTAAGAATATTCAGCGCTGAACCCTAATTAATTAACCTAAAAGATCTGCAGCTACGCACTCAAGGACAATCCTAAAAAGCCTTCAAATCAACATCAAATAATAAAGTGCAGCGCACTCTTATTAATCGATAGACAATAATAGTAAAAGTGCATAATATTTTATAAAGTCCAGTATGATATCACATCAAATGCATGAAATAAATGATAAGGTGCCATGATAAGATCCCCGCTGACGAAGTCCCGCCCACCGTAAGGACGTAACGCGTACGGGGGAAGTCACGTGACCCATGGCATCCCAGAAGACAGACAGAGTGAGGAGGCAGGGAGACGCAGACCTCATCGTTACTTTTGACATGCTTTTTATATCGTTTTAACATGTAAGTGCAATCATTTTAAAACTCATTAAATGCCCAGTTTGAAATAGTGAGCACTTAGATCCTGTCCTTCACTTTCCCTATGTATGATACTGCGGAGAGAATTCAGGTGGAATGCTTTGAGGATCCGGTATTAGTATCTATATACATGCTGGGATTAGCTTGGAGATCTTGCCCTTCCTTGTATTCTATTTGTGAAGAGAGTCCGTGTGGGATCCTTGGAGAGAGGAGGAGGATCTAGAGCTTGGTGTCCATTTACATGCTGGGTGGCCCTGCAGGGTCGCCATCTGGTGGTGAGAGGCAGAGAAAGCAGTGGTGGTGGGAGATGAGCACCTATTATTGAATTGCATGCCTCTACAATCAGCACTCAGGCTTCTTATCAGTTTATGAGAGACTTGCTCAGCACTCTCTGAAACAAAGCACAGGAGCATGAAATATTTGTGAATGGAGGAATACTCCTTTAAAATTAGATTTGGATTTGATTACTGTGGCTCTAAAGGGGTCGCTCAAGTGGAGCCAGTGCTGAATAGGAACAACGGCCAAAAAAGAGTACAGATTGTACAGTTATGTATTGTAGAAAACATGTAGGACTTATAAGAAATTTAGAGTGTTGTGTGTAGAGTAATGTCTCTAATTTTTAAGACAGGCTTTCAAGAGGTGCACTTTCGTCATTGGATCAAAAGCAGAACTGGTGAAAAGGGCAAAGCTCTCAAAAGCTGGTTCTCAAATATGAATTGTAGCCTATCCATACATGGTGCAATATTCAAGGCAGGCTTTTAGCTGCAAAAGTGACCAAGTAGATTAAAGGAACCTACCAAACATTTTAGTGGTAACTATGAAACATTCTTGCGGTAGGTTGTAGTTATTCCTTTTTTGTTCCAGTGCAGTTGAGATAATCCCAAATAGGATACACCAAATATTACTCTCAGTTCCACAACTTTATCGTAGTGGGAATCTTAGATCCACTGTCCCATCAGCTGCAGAAACACTCCTAGCCAACAAAGCCAAGTCAAACCTACTTCATCCCAAGCAACACCTCACCGTTCATGGACACTGTTGACCTTTTGAAACTCCATTGTCCCCACTGTTCCACTCACACTCACACACTCCTCCCGTTTTCATTCTGGTGGTGGGGAAGGTGTCAGTTATGAGGACCGCAGTACGGCTGACACAATCCTCCCACTTCCACTGTCCCAGAATAACCTGCTTCAACTTTAGCCTGGACACTGCTTTTGACCTCTATTCTTCTTCTGTAAAACCCCATATGAGTCAAGCATGAGCTTGGGTATCATGCTATTACTTTATATTTAACCGGTTTTGTGAACTGACACTTAATTGCATTATGGGGAGCACTTCACTTCCCCTGTCATTTACACTTGTAGCTATGACCATAAACCTAAATTATTTTGTTCCTAATTATGGAAGGATCAGGAGCCACCATTTGTTAGTCAAAAGATGACCTGTTTTCCTGGTTGTCATACTCTTCCCCTCCTATCCTGCACATTGCATATACAGTATATCCCCCATGATATCCTTCACACTCCTCTCCTGCACTTATATCCCCCATGATATTCTTCACACTCCTCTCCTGTACATACCTCACCCTTGTCATACTCCCCATACTCCTCTCCTGCACATACTATTCAATGTCAAATCCTCTGCACTCCTCTCTTGCTTTCAATACCCACTGTCATAACTGTCACACTCCTTTCCTGCACATACTGCCCCCCAGGTATAATCTTTGTAATCCACTTCTGCACATACCATGCAGAGGCGTAATTATAACCTTCAGGGCCCCGGTGCAAGAAATCATGAAGGGCCCCCCTTCCATCCGAGCTCCGAGCTTCCAGTTCTGGGAGGGCGCCCATGGACATCTCCCCAGAATCCTGCCTCCCACATGCCCCCTGGGGCACGCATCCAGCATGCTCTGTGACTGCTGTGTTCTTCGGACAATCACAGTGGCCCTTTACCATGTGATCAACTGATCACATGTAAACAGATTTGCCGGTTATCGGCACTCCTTTCTTCCCACAAGGTGTCTGTGTGAGGAAAGGAGAGCTGTTAACCAGCAAGACTGTCAGTACATTGTTTACACTGATACGCAGGGCTCTGATCATCAGTGTTCTGATTATCAGTACAGCCCCATCAGTGCTTCCTATCAGTGCTACCTATCAGTGCTTATGAATGCCGCCTATTAGTGCTCATCAATGCCGCCTATCAGTGCCCGTTAGTGCTGCATATCAGTGCTCATGAATGCCGCCTATCAGTGCCGTCTATCAGTGCTGTCTATCAGTGCCACCAATAAGTGGTCATCAATACTGCCTATCAGTGCTCATAAATGCCCATCAGTGCTGCCTATCAGTACTCATTAATACTGCCTATCAATGTCCATCAGTGCTGTCTATCAGTGCCACCTATCAGTGCTCATCAATGTTGCCTATCAGTGCTCATCAATGCCCATCAGTGCTGCCTATCAGTGCTCATCATTGCTGCCTATCAGTGCCCCCTATCAGTGCTTCCTATCAGTGCCCATCAGTGCTGCCTATTAGTGCCACCTAACAGTGCTCATCAATGCCGCCTATCAGCGCTCATCAATGCTTACCTGACAGCTAAGAACATTGTATTCTGTGGCTGAAGGTACATTAGGCATTCACAGGATTAATAAGTAAATGTTGGCCATGAAAGGCCCCAAAAATTATCCCACATGGGTTTACCTGACAGTTAAGAACGTTGCATTCTGTGGCTGAAGGTACATTAGGCATTCACAGGATAAATAAGTAAGTATCGGCCATGAAAGGCCCCAAAAATTAGCCCACATAGGTTTACCTGATAGCTAAGACCGTTGTATTCTGTGGCTGAAGGTACATTAGGCATTCACAGGATACAGAAGTAAGTGTCGGCCATAAAAGGCCCCAAAAATTAGCCCACATGGGTTTACCTGACAGCTAAGAATGTTGTATTCTGTGGCTGAAGGTACATTAGGCATTCACAGGATTGATAAGTGCCGGCCATGAAAGGCCCCAACAATTAGTCCACATGGGTTTACCTGACAGCTAAGAATGTTGTATTCTGTGTATGAAGGTACATTAGGCATTCACAGGTAGTGGCCTGGCTCCAGCTCGTCATCCAGGATAATCTCGTCCTCGTTCTCCTCCCCCCATCCACGGATAACACCAGGGATACCAGACAGGTTTAAAGCATGCTCTTCTTGCTCCTCTTCATGCGCCCTGGCACCATTCTCCTCTGACTCCTCTTCAGACTCCTGTTGTTGACTTGTCTCAGATGGAGTAGCACCCCCTGGGAATTCATCCAACATTGCGATTTCCTCATCTTCCTGCTCCTGCTCCTCGACGGCTTGATCAATGACACGACACAATGCACGCTCCAGAAAGAAGGCGTAAGGTACAACGTCACTGATGGCGCCCTGGCCGTGACTGACCAGTTTGGTGATCTCATCAAATGGCTGCAGAAGTCTGCATGCGTCGCGCATGAGCAGCCACTGGCGAGGTGAAAAAAACCCAAGCTCCCCAGAACCTGTCCTGCCGCATAGTTCGTACAGGTAGTCGTTAACTGTAAGTTTCTGCTGGAGCAGCCTATCAAGCATATGCAACATTGAGTTCCATCTCATCGGGCAGTCACAAATAAGACGCCTGACGGGCAGGTTGTGTTGCCGCTGAATGTCAGCAAGGCGAGCCATGGCTGTGTAGGATCTTCTGAAATGGCCCGAGATTTTCCTGGCCTGCCGCAAGACATCCTGGACACCAGGGTGTTTGGCAACGAATCGGTGCACGACCAAGTTCAGGACGTGTGCCATGCATGGCACGTGTGTAATTTTGCCCTGTTTCAGCGCGCTCAGCAGATTGGCACCGTTGTCGCACACCACTTTACCAACTGCCAGATTGAGCGGTGATCTGCCTGTGAACGCAAAGCTGAAAGGAGTGCAGGACCAGTGTGGCTCTTGGCTTCCAAGATGTATCCTCTCGCTCCGATGTATCCCTGCTCAGATATATCTCTGGTCCGTCCCTATCTAGCAAATTCCGCCTCCCCACTCTAAACTCTTTTGGTCGCTATAGCGATCAACTGGTACTCCATTAAGGTCTAATGTCTAGAAAGGCATCATAACGAAGTTCACCTGATTTTTCCCTTTTAACCTGTATATATGTATATATATATATATATAGATGTTTGTCCTCTCCCCTATGGTTTTTTAATGAATGCACACATCAGACTAACCATATCGTTCACCTTCTGGACTTACCTAAGCACCGATTCGGTGCACTTTCTAAACCTCAAAACTTTTACTGCTGTTAAAACTACACCAAAATAATATTATGTATGTTCCTAGGAACGGACAAAATTGTAATCATGTATGTCATTTGTATTATAAACATATGATTGAATATTGAGCATATATTGTACAGCCCGATTTACCAACACCGATTCTTTTAAAACTCTAAAACTGCACCCGGCACGGATAACCCCGATCCAAGGGTCGGGGTGCTTGGGGCACAAGCAGGGTGATTGGCACCCCATTCCGATTTCCATCAGAGGAACAATGCTCCATTTAAAACCGTGTCGGCGGCCGTTATGACACGACCGGAGGGCCGCCGGGGATGCGCACTTCCACTTCTCGGCTGGTTGCATAATGGGTCCGTGTCATGTGATGCCGCACAGCCAATGAGCGCATGGGCGGCTCACATAAAAGGCCGGGGAACATCCGTAGCCACTCATTCTGCTGCCAACAGAGGGAGCGGTGAGGTCACGGAAGTAGATGCTGCTGTGGACAACTAGGTAAGCTTCATTCCAGCTCCTGGAAAAGGAAACATCGCTGTTCCATCATTTAAATGGGAACTTCACCTATACTTATACTTTTACCCCTACAGTTTGCATCTTTTTGCTGATATAACAAAAAGTCGAAGTAACCAGGATTTTCAACACTGGATACACAAGTAATAATACAAAAATACTTTATTTGAAATATACACCCTAAAAATTAATACTGTCACTATTGATTATTTTAAATGCAATAGCTGACCAAGAAATTATTATATACCATATATTTTCTTAGAAACCTACTCAGTTAACGGATTGAAGCCTCTGATGACACATTATGCAAACTGTGAAGAAATCCACCAGGATCACACAGTTCTTTGCAAAAGTAAAGTAATTTTTATTATCACTTTTTTTTTTTTTTTTTTCGAAATCAACCCTACTCAACTCCCATAAACATTCTGTTTTCGTTCACAACACAGGAGGGTGACGCCGCCTGTTAGCAGCATACGGTTCCCGCTGCAGTTTGAGTATTAAAGAAAGGTGTATTGACATGCAACATTCGGGCTTAAAAACATGTATGTTATTAATCGTCATTATTATCATTTTCATTGTTTTGCATAAATTTCACCTTATGAGTTTATGCATCAAATGATAACACTTCTATTATTGCTTTATAGAATTGGTGATTTATCCTTGAGAAAGGCCCTCATCTGGCCGAAACGCGTAGGACCTATTAGGATCATACCCAAGATCCTTTTCCCTTATTTTGCTTTGGATTCTGTTTATCCCCAACCTGGAAAATAGAAACAGCAAAATAGGTGGATCTCTATCACCATCTTCAAGTCACAATCTTTCCATACTTTTCTGACTTCACACTATGGGCTTTACCCATACACCAATTGTCTATGGGTCATCCCATCCTTAATATGTAATCTGTTACTACTATTATTATTATCATCAATAAATTTTCTTCTTTTACAACGTTATTCTCTAACCTACTCTTGCCCTTAAAGTCCCCTTACCTGGGTTTGAGGCACCCACATCCACCACAATTTTAGAATCTTTTGGGACGGTGGCAAAAACCTACTACAGGGTCCAACTGAGACATAAACTCCCCTCCAATATATTCACGCAACGGATGGATAACACATCCACGTCCTCATTTGTCTCTGGAACCCATATTTCCAAATAAATGTATTTCTCCTGAGAATCTCCTGGTAGCTACTCAGCAGAGCACCAGGCAATTTACATTTAAGAGCACTAATCCCTTCCAACTGTGGTCTTCAAACTACAGCTTAATAAGAGAAGGAGCTCTAAAAAAATCCCTCCTACGATCTGAATACACAGGAAGGAAAAATGTCACAAGAGGAAGAAAGCAACACGGGAAACCTAGTCGGTGACGAATGGGAAACACTGATGCAAGGCATTCAAACGAATTTCCAAAGTAGTGAACAACTGGACTCAGACATAAAAGCACTCTTCTTTACTTTGAGGAAACACCTAGAACGCAAATCTGCCCTCTATTGGCATATCCAAACCTTTCAACGATATATAAAAGAAAATATCAACCCGGTTGGGCTACGGATCCAAATCTTCCCCACAATGGACAATATTACCGTCCAGATGAAGAAGGACTGGGAAAACACGTTGAACGAGTGTTCACGTAACCTAATGCTCCTTTTAAAAGATGAATATGCAAGATAGGTAAAAAGCCTAGATTGCGATATCAAGAAGATATACGAACAATTAACTCCTCTTAAAACCTCTGCACTCTATAGTGAACAGGAAAACAACTTAAAAACGCACCTGGAGGAACATAGTAAGGAAATCCTTCGCAAGAAGGAGCGAAAATACTGGCGTGATAAAAACGCGTTTTCACAAGGGAGAGCCTACAAATGGGCAAACACACGACAAACACGGAAAAACCAACCTGGAAATAGACCTTTCAACAAATCAGCACCCTATTACTCCTCTGACTCATCCTCACATGCCTCTGGCACAGAAGAGAGCAGAAACAGGAGAAAGGGAGAGACCTAAACCAACCAACTATGACTCACAAAGAGAAGGGGAAGATAGGGAAGGAGACACTGCAAATGAAAGAGAAGAGAAGAACTCTCACAACTAGAATTGGAAACACAGCCAGGGAAGGGACGTAGACAACCAACTAAACACCATGAGATATTCACTAGATCTATGAAAAACAAGGGTGACGCCCCAACACCACAACCAGGTTTTTTTGGGAAGCACAAACCGAAAGCCGGGAAACCTCCCCCACCAGCAGCCTCCGAGGAAAGGAGACGAGAGGAGAGGAGGGAAGAACCATCATAAACCTGTCTTCGCACACCCTGACCAAAGAGCAGGAGGAAGTCCTACTTTTAGGACTATCATTCTGCCCTAACACAAGCACGGACAAGTTTGAAACGGTTAAAGATATTAACTTATTTGCCAGGAACTTGCTCTTCAAAATGCTCTACCATAAGAAACCACAACAGGAACAGATACCACAAACTCTAGCTGCGGCCGAGTTTAGGGCCATAAGAGATTTAAATTTGCTTCTTCAAGAAAACACAGATTTCTTAGACGAACCAATGGAATTGGATACATTTATTGAAAGCGACGATGAAGAAGAAACACAACAGATACAAAGTATCAAAAAGAAATCAAGTAAATTTCCTTCTCTGACCTCAAACCCAGCAATTGCTCTCTTTGTGAGACAAACAACAAAAGATATTGAAGAACTGAAAGGAAAAAATACTGAACAAAATCTGACAAAAAAACAAAGAATGGCATTAAAGCAACTAAAACAAAACGATAGTATTACTATCAAACCTGCCGACAAGGGAGGAAATATCGTTCTAATGGATAACGACAAATATAAAACCATGTGTTATACCATTCTCTCAAATCAGAAATGCTACAAAAAGATAGCTCCAATCATGATAAAAAAATATAACGAGGAGTTCTACATCAAAGTGGACAAAGCCCTAAATAAAGGCGTTATCTCCCAAACACTGTGGGAGTTCATCAGAACACCACACCCAAGAGTACCAACACTATATGCACTACTCAAGATTCACAAGAACCTGGAGAATCCACCAGGAAGACCAATAATCTCAGGGAACGGGAATATTTCGGAGTCAATAAGTAAAGTGATTGACACACATTTAAGACCATATGTAAATGAACTGCCATCATACACAAAAGATACCCTGCATCTCCTGAGGATCCTAAATGATCTAACCATACCGGAAAATGCTTACCTTGTTACGATAGACGTAGAGTCTCTCTACAATAATATACCACACAACAAAGGATTACAAGCGATAGAGAGAACTCTTGGCAGAGGAAGCCAACACGATCAAGACTTTAACAACTTCATACTGGACATGCTTAACTTTATCTTAAACCACAACGTGTTCTCCTTCTCCGGAGATTACTATCTACAAACGTGTGGCGTTGCCATGGGCACTAGCTGTGCCCCCTCATATGCGAACTTATATTTAGGCATATGGGAACAAGAATTCTTGGCGAAGGAAGAACACATGGAAATCTCAAACAACATCCTCATCTGGCAGCGATACATAGACGACATACTAATTGTCTGGAGCGGACCTGAAGACATGATTGCCGATCTACTCAAAGAAATGAATAGAAACAGTTACAATATGTTTTTCACAATGAACTACGATAAAAACAAAATCTCATTTCTAGACACTTGGATCCAAAAGAACCCAGCAGGTAAAATATCTACAACTTTATTCAGGAAAGAGACGGCAGGGAATACAATCCTGCACGCCTCCAGCTTCCACCCAACACCATTGAAAAATTCGATACCCTACAGCCAGTTTTTACGGCTAAAAAGAAACTGTACAAACCAGGAAGACTTTCAAACAGAGGCAAATGCCTTGACAAAAAGGTTACTCCTAAGAGGGTACACAAAGACGACATTAAGGAAGGCCTATAACAGGGCGAACAATAAAGAAAGGGAAACACTTCTTTTCAAGGATATTAAGGACCACCAGAAGAAAGAACCAACAACAAGGATCATCATGAAATACACGAATGAGCACAAACAGATTAGACAAATCCTAACCAGACATTGGTCAATCCTCAAAGAAGAACCCTCAATTTCAGAACTACTCTCTGACTATCCTCCAATTACTTTCCGAAAAGCCGGCTCTCTGAAGCAGACGCTCGTCAAAAGCGAACATAAAGAGGGACCCAGGAAAGACCCCTGTAAAACAAAAGGAACATTCCCGTGTGGACATTGCGCACAATGCCCGGTCATCTGCAAAACTATAGAAAATACGCTACCTAACGGTGAACCTTTCAAACCCAAACACTTTTGTAATTGTAGTACAAAAGCTGTGGTATATATGATGCTATTTGTGTGTGGGTCCTTTTACATCGGGAAAACCCGACAAGAGTTAGGAAGAAGGGTAAACAAACACATGCACACCATGGAGATTGGGAATTATTATGTGCCACTTGGAAGACACGTGGCCTTCGACCATAACTATAAAATGCCTAAAGTCAAGTTCCTTGGGGGGCGGAGCCAGCGGCCGGCATGTGAGGACGTTCTGAGTGAGAGCTCCGCTGACTGCCTGTGATCCTGTACTCATCCTGCCCGCAAACTCCGTTTTTTTTTCTTCTGTTGCCTGCTCGGGGGAACCCCTGGACCTGGAAGGACAGTGTGGGAGATGGTCAAATACGGTAAAGCGGCTCCGGTGCCGCCCGGGGACAGACTGGCGCGCTTTGCCTGGGGATCCCAAGATGGCGCCGGTCGCCTGGCGGAGGAGGTGCCGAGGGAGCGGGCTGGTGCGGACGTTGTGGGGGATATCTGGGAAGATCCTGAGGCGCCTGAGCCCGCTCCTAGGCCTCCTGGGAAGGGGCATAGACAGAGGGGGAGATCGTTGGATCGGCTGGTGAAGCCGGTCTGTGCTGACAGCGCTGGCTCTCATCCCTCAGCCTCTGGGGAACCGTCCCTGTCCCAAATTATGGAGGCCATACAATTCTGTCGCTCTTCATTGACTGACCAAATCGATGGGCTTAAGATGGAGTTCTCTTTTTTGAAGCATGATCTGGCCAAAGTGAAGGACAGGACGCGTGCAGCGGAGAGGAGGATTCAGGATGTGGAGGCTGTGGTCCGCCCTATGGAGACAACGGTGCAGGTGTCTAAGCAGATAGTGGCTGAACATACGCTGAAGTTGGCGGATATGGAGGATCGCATGCGCCGCAATAACCTCAGGTTTGTGGGGTTTCCCGAGGGTTCGGAGGCCGGGCACCCGGTGGACTTTCTAGAGGGCTGGCTGAAAGCCAACATGGATGCTGCCACCTTCACTAGGCTGTTTGCTATTGAACGGGCCCATAGGATTCCCTCCAAGGCACCGCCAAGGGGGGCCATACCTCGCCCTATGATCGCAAAGTTGGTGCATTTCAGGGACAGGGAGAACATTCTGCGGGTGGCCCGTACAGGCCCTGCATTGGAGTTTAATGGATATCGTGTTTCAATTTATCCTGACTTTTCGGCAACAACGCAGAAGCAGAGAGCCAGCTATCAACCTGTGAAACGGCGTCTCCGAGAACTTAATTTGGGGTACAGTATGCTGTACCCGGCCAAGCTGCGGGTGGTGGATGGGGGCAAGGCCCACTTCTTCAATAATCCGACGGAGGCGTCTGCGTGGCTTGATGCGAGGGGCCCTGGAGCCCGGCGTGGGTCCCCTGGGAGATCCTGAGTGTGGCTTGACCTGCCTACTGCTGTACCATGATTCTGCTCGGCTGGAGTTTGTGTGACTGTGAATGGAGTTTTTTTTACAGGTGGTTGGAGGGACTCTTTTTTCTCCTGGTTTTTTTTTCCCTTTTTTTTTCCTTCTGTTTTTTTCTGCTCCCTTTTTTTTTCTCTGGCCTCAAGGACCTTTTTTTTTTGAACACTTGGCTCGCTGCTGAACTGTGTAGGGGGGGGGGGGGGTTTGGTTTTTTTTCCTTTGGTAAACCTAAGGACTGTGGACCTGATGTTGTGGGGGGGCTGGTCCGAGTGATCTTGGGGAGGGGGGAGGGGTGGTATTGCACTTCTGAGGTAGAGACTCTGGTGTTTTTTCTAGTTTTGTGTTTTGGGAATGAAGCACTTGGCGGGTTTGGGGCTGGGTGCAGGGAGGGGGGTGGGGAGGGAGTGGGATGGGGCTCTTGTTTTTTCCATTTCAGGTGACTGGGGGAACTCGGATGGGACTCTGCCATGTGGGGGGACCTGTATTTACTGTGATCTGGTGATATGGGAATGTCTGCTGCTTGATGGAGGAGAGGATCCTGGAGTTGGGGCTGAGTGGGAGGGCCCTGGAGGATGTGGTGGGAGGAGTGTTCTGCTGTCTGGAAATGCACATGATGGCTGAGCGTCTGAAAGTGGTGTCCTGGAATGTCCGGGGCTTGAACTCGAAATTTAAACGTTCATTGATTTTTGATTATCTTAAGGCGCATAAGCCGCATCTGATTCTGTTGCAGGAAACTCATCTACAAGGCTCCAGGATCCTCTCCTTGAAGAGGGCGCATATTGCTAGCATGTATCATTCAACGTACTCCTCTTATGCGAGAGGGGTCTCTATTTTGGTAACGAAAGCAATGCCTATCACGATACAAATGGTTAAAACTGATGTGTTTGGGAGGTATGTGATCCTGGTCATCAAGGTGTGCCTACAAATACTGACAGTTGTAAATGTTTATGTGCCTCCTCCATTCTCCTTGGCCCTGATGGATGTGATTTTCAAGGCAACCATGGAGGTGGCGGAGGGACAAGTGTACATTATGGGGGATTTTAATGCTGTCTCTGACCCGGAGCTTGACAGGCTGAGGGGTGAGGCCGGTTCTCCGGCTCCTTTGGCGAGGTGGTTGGCCTCTTCTGGTTTTCGGGATGTTTGGAGACACACTCACCCGTTGGCCCGGGAGTTTTCGTGCTACTCGGAGACATATAAGTCACTGTCTCGGGTGGACACCGTCCTCGCCGAGGAGGCGGGATTGGGTCTGGTGGACTCGGTGGAATATTTGCCGAGAGTCCACTCGGATCACTCTCCCCTGGCTCTCACTCTTCGGGTGGGGTTTAGGGAGGGGGTACGTCAGTGGAGGATGGAGGCCAGTTGGTTACAGGAGGAATATATTAAGATTGCTTGTTCACGGGCCATAGCCAACTACTGGGTGGAGAACGAGGAGTATGGGGAACCTCAGCTTCAATGGGAGGCCTTTAAGGCTACCTTGAGGGGGGTTTTCATGACCGAATTGAAAAGCTTTAGGAGACAACTGGCCTCTACTAGGGCGGAAAAGGAGCTGGTGGTTTCTAGGACTGAGATGGACTATGTGGGTGCTCCGGACCCGGAGGGGTTGCTTAGTTGGAGACAGGCGACCAGAGACCTACAGATGTTCCTGACTGACCAGACGACCAAAACTATGTTGGCCCAGCGGCGGAGGGTGTTTGAGTTTGGGGACAAGAACGGGCGGATGTTGGCCTTTCTGGCTCGCTCGGAGCATGCGCCGGTGCATGTTGGCTGTGTGCTGGGCGAACAGGGTAGGGAAGTTAGGGATACTGCTGGGATACTTCGAGAATTTACTCGCTACTATGAGGACCTATATAAATCGGGTCTGGCCCGGGACCGGGCGGAGCTCGATGACTATCTGCAGGGTGTGGAGTTCCCGCAGTTGTCGGCTGAGGAGGTCAGTTTCCTGGATAAGGGACTTACTGTGGGGGAGGTGGGAAGGGCCATTGCGTCCTTTTCCCCCCGGAAGTCCCCTGGTCTGGATGGGATGCCGTCGGAATGGTATCACACCTTTAGGGAGGAGTTGTCGCCCCGTTTGCTGCACTTATACGATTCTGCGCGGAAAGGGGGGGTTCTGCCTCTTTCTATGAGAGAGGCATTGGTGGTGCTTATCCCGAAACCGGGGAAGGACCCGAGAGATTGTGGGGCGTACAGACCAATCTCGTTGATTAATGTTGACACCAAAATTTTGGCCAAAGTTCTAGCTATGAGGCTGCAGACGGTTATCCTGAAATTGATTAGGGCGGACCAGACGGGCTTTATGCCGGGGCGGTGTGCGCAGATGAATGTGCGGCGTCTTTTTGTCAATCTTCAGGCTCAACATGACGTGTGCGGGGAACGGGTGGTGGCCTCTTTGGACACTCAGAAGGCCTTCGACTCGGTGGAGTGGCCGTATCTATTCCGGGCGCTGGAGGCGTACGGCTTCGGCCCGGTTTTTCGCTCCTGGGTTCAATTGCTGTATACAGAGCCTCTGATGAGGGTTAGGGTTAATGGACAGATCTCTGAGCCCTTCCGGATGCATAGGGGGACCAGACAGGGATGTCCTTTGTCACCCCTGCTCTTCGCCCTGGCTATGGAACCTCTGGCGATGAGATTGCGGGAGAGTGTGGTTTTCAGAGGGTTGAGGGTGGGCTCTATGGAGGAACGGGTCTCATTATATGCGGACGATATGCTGTTGTACTTGCAGGATCCGGGACCTTCCTTGACCTATGCCATCAGTGTGATTCGGGAGTTTGGGGAGTACTCTGGGTTCTGTATCAATTGGGCCAAGTCATCTCTCTTTCCACTGGACGAGGGGGTTGTGGCTCCGGCTGGGTGCCCGATCCCCCTGTCCAGTTCCTTTAAATATCTGGGAATCGTGTTTCAGATGCCGATATCTGGGTTTTTGGAGACCAATCTTGCTCCTATTGTGAAGGCCTTTCGGGAAAGGGTGGAACGGTGGCGGTCCCTCCCCCTCTCGCTGCTGGGCAGAGTAAATCTTTTTAAGATGATTTTTTTGCCCAAATTCTTATACATCCTGTCGAATTCTCTGGTCTATGTTCCGAGGAAGGTTTTCCGGAGGATCGACGCAATCCTTACCACCCTGCTGTGGGGTAGTAGACCCTCTAGGGTGGCTTTGTCGGTGCTCAAGTGCCCGGTAGCGAGGGGGGGATTGGCGGTGCCGGACTTGCGGTCCTATTACTTTGCAGCACAATTGGTCTTTCTGCATTGGCGGTTTTCTCCGCAGGTGCCTAACGCGACGGTAGAGGTGGAGGCGGCACTTGCCTCCTCACTTGAATCGCTGATCAATGTTTTGTACAGGGGGGGGGCTCCTGGGCGGAATTTGGGGTCGGTGATGGGGTTGCCTGGGAGGATTTTTCGGATTTTGTGCTCGGAAGCTGGGGGATGCTCTGTTGGAGTCATCTCCGAATGCTCCGTTGTGGTTCAACCCATCGTTGCGGGAGCTTGCTAGCCTGCAAGATGGGGGACAGTGGGCCAGGTTTGGCCTTAAATATTTGCATCAATTGTTTTATCAGGGTAAGATGGTGTCATTCATGCAGTTGAGAGACAGCTTTGGGATTCCCGGGACGTGGCGCTTCAGATATCTGCAACTCCAGCATGCGGTGCAGGCGCAGTTCGGGGGGGGGGGAGGTGGTCTTGGCTAACCCCTCTCTTGAGACTGTGCTGCTGGATCCGGAGCCTTTGAAACGGATCTCTAGATTCTATGGGGCGCTGGGTCCTGGGGGTCCTGGGGTGGTAGATAGGGCCAGAGTTAGATGGCTAGCTTTTATACCGGAATTGACGGAGGAACGCTGGGAGGAGGTTTTGGAGACGTACCTTGGTACGGTTATCTCGTCTACTGATAAGATGATCCAATTGCGATATCTTCATCAGACATATTACACTCCGGCCCGCCTGTTTTCCATGCGCAAGAGGGATTCTGCTGTGTGCCATAAATGTTCAGGGGGTAGGGGGTCCCTTTTGCACATGGTGTGGGATTGTCCTAAGGTGAGACCCTTGTGGTCTCAAATTACGAAGTTTATGGAGGAGAACTTTGGACTCCCGAATATTTGCTCGCCCCTGGTGTGCCTTCTGGGGGTAATAGAGGTGGAGGGACTGGATATGGCCACTAAGTTATTTATCCGCATCCTTTTCTTTTGTGCGCGGAAGTTAATCGCCAGGAGGTGGATCTATACTGAGGTGTTGTCCCTAGACATGTGGAAGAGGGTGTTGAATGCGGACATTGTGCTATATAAGATGACTTATGAGGCTAGGGGGTCCCCTAAGAAATTTAGGAAAGTTTGGTACCGCTGGGTGGACTCCGATGCTACTTTGGTGGCTACGCCTTCTGACCGACTTTGAGGACAGTGGACCTGTACTGGGGGGGGTTGGGGGCTCTGAACACTTCTCAGGCATGGGTTTCTTAGACGACTGCGGGCCCGGCTAGGTTGGGAATGTTATTGTAGAGAGGTTCTCTGGGGGGTCACCTGAAGGGGGGGGGGGAGATGGGCGGAGTTCTGCTCGTTTGGTCGCCCGCTGGTTCTTCCTCGGGGAGATCAGTGAGGCGACTGGGGTGTTGGTTCTGTTTGGGGGGCAAGGGCAAGTTTTTTATTAGGTAGTGTGTTTCAAATAAAAATGGGGTCCGGCTACTCGCTCGGTCCGTGGGATATTGAAGTTTATAAATCCAGGGGATAATCTTTTGTTTTTCTACCGTTCCTGACTGTATTGCCATGTGCCCCTTGGAGAATGCTGAGTGATGGTTATAATGTTTCATTGTGTTGTACTGTTGTGGACTGTGTGTTTATGCTGGACTTCAATAAAAATCTTTTTAAAAAAAAAAAAAGTCAAGTTCCTTGCCCTGGACCGTATTCACATTCCGATACGCGGCGGAGATTGGAACAAGGTATTACTACAAAAAGAAATGCGATGGATAAGCCACCTTAAGGCAACCAATCCCCCGGGCTTGAATGAGGCCCAGAGTTTTCGCCCATTCCTTCTGGGGTTCTCTTCTGGAAAAACAGATTAAAAAATCCTGCTCCCCTGCTAGGAGGAAATAATACCCGGGGTCTTCACATATATTCAAATATGTCATCCCCACCCCTTGCTCAAAACAAGCCCCAGACAAATAGGTCGCTCCGATGTATCCCTGCTCAGATGTATCTCTGGTCCGTCCCTATCTAGCAAATTCCGCCTCCCCACTCTAAACTCTTCTGGTCGCTATAGCGATCAACTGGTACTCCATTAAGGTCTAATGTCTAGAAAGGCATCATAACGAAGTTCACCTGATTTTTCCCTTTTAACCTGTATATATGTATATATATATATAGATGTTTGTCCTCTCCCCTATGGTTTTTCAATGAATGCACACATCAGACTAACCATATCGTTCACCTTCTGGACTTACCTAAGCACCGATTCGGTGCACTTTCTAAACCTCAAAACTTTTACTGCTGTTAAAACTACACCAAAATAATATTATGTATGTTCCTAGGAACGGACAAAATTGTAATCATGTATGTCATTTGTATTATAAACATATGATTGAATATTGAGCATATATTGTACAGCCCGATTTGCCAACACCGATCCTTTTAAAACTCTAAAACTGCACCCGGCACGGATAACCCCGATCCAAGGGTCGGGGTGCTTGGGGCACAAGCAGGGTGATTGGCACCCCATTCCGATTTCCATCAGAGGAACAATGCTCCATTTAAAACCGTGTCGGCGGCCGTTATGACACGACCGGAGGGCCGCCGGGGATGCGCACTTCCACTTCTCGGCTGGTTGCATAATGGGTCCGTGTCATGTGATGCCGCACAGCCAATGAGCGCATGGGCGGCTCACATAAAAGGCCGGGGAACATCCGTAGATACTCATTCTGCTGTCAACAGAGGGAGCGGTGAGGTCACGGAAGTAGATGCTGCTGTGGACAACTAGGTAAGCTTCATTCCAGCTCCTGGAAAAGGAAACATCGCTGTTCCATCATTTAAATGGGAACTTCACCTATACTTATACTTTTACCCCTACAGTTTGCATCTTTTTGCTGATATAACAAAAAGTCGAAGTAACCAGGATTTTCAACACTGGATACACAAGTAATAATACAAAAATACTTTATTTGAAATATACACCCTAAAAATTAATACTGTCACTATTGATTATTTTAAATGCAATAGCTGACCAAGAAATTATTATATACAATATATTTTCTTAGAAACCTACTCAGTCAACGGATTGAAGCCTCTGATGACACATTATGCAAACTGTGACGACATCCACCAGGATCACACAGTTCTTTGCAAAAGTAAAGTAATTTTTATTATCACTTTTTTTTTTTTTTTTTTCTAAATCAACCCTACTCAATTCCCATAAACATTCTGTTTTCGTTCACAACACAGGAGGGTGACGCCGCCTGTTAGCAGCATACGGTTCCCGCTGCAGTTAGAGTATTAAAGAAAGGTGTATTGACATGCAACATTCGGGCTTAAAAACATGTATGTTATTAATCGTCATTATTATCATTTTCATTGTTTTGCATAAATTTCACCTTATGAGTTTATGCATCAAATGATAACACTTCTATTATTGCTTTATAGAATTGGTGATTTATCCTTGAGAAAGGCCCTCATCGGGCCGAAACGCGTAGGACCTATTAGGATCATACCCAAGATCCTTTTCCCTTATTTTGCTTTGGATTCTGTTTATCCCCAACCTGGAAAATAGAAACAGCAAAATAGGTGGATCTCTATCACCATCTTCAAGTCACAATTTTTCCATACTTTTCTGACTTCACACTGTGGGCTTTACCCATACACCAATTGTCTATGGGTCATCCCATCTTTAATATGTAATCTGTTACTACTATTATTATTATCATCAATAAATTTTCTTCTTTTACAACGTTATTCTCTAACCTACTCTTGCCCTTAAAGTCCCCTTACCTGGGTTTGAGGCACCCACATCCACCACATATTTCCTGCCTGGGACCTTCCATTGTGGTGTTCCAATGACCACAAATTTCAGAAAGGCCTCCGAGTCCACCAGTTGATAGGGCAGTATTAGGCGGGCTATCAGTTCCGACAAGCCAGCAGTCAAACGTTGGGTAAGAGGGTTATCCGGCGTCACCTTTTTTTTATGCTCCAACATTTGGGCCACGGAAGCCTGCCTTTTTCCAGAACAACGTGAGGACGGCATGATGGAAGGTGGATTGGATGACAATTGTGAGGAGAGAGGAGAAGGAGAAGAGGCTGGACGGTGAGAGCCTGGAGTGTGGCTTTGTGGGTTCTGACTGCGTTGCTCCCACTGGGCTCGGTGATGGGAGTTCAGGTGCCTTCTTAAGGCAGTCATCCCTAGGTGAGTGTTGGGCTTACCGTGACTTATGCGTTGACTGCAAAGGCTGCAGATGGCAACACTGTTGTCAGCAGCGGACACATTAAAAAAAGCCCACACTGCGGAGCCATGTGTCGGCGTCCTGGGAGCGCCAGATGTGACTGTACATGGTTGATGGTTCGCTCCTGATACATTTGCAGTCTGCTTTGTCCCTACTGTGCAATGCAAGTTCCGCCTGCTTCTCCTCCCTATCTGCTGGTCCGTCTCTCCCTCTGAACTCCCCTCCTCTTCCTCTCTTGTGGCCACCCATGTGACGTCCATAGACATGTCATCATCCACGTCACCTTCTCCACCACTAACATTCAAGATCTCGGAGTAGGCCACAACAGCGGGGACCAACCTCCTTGGGCTGATCTGGGTACTGTCGTCAGACTGCTGAGTGGCGGCTGTTGCTACCTCCTCTTCCTGATCCGATGCCAAGAATGGCTGCGCATCGCAAATGTCTTATAATGGATCGGTAAATAATTCCAGTGACTCAAGCGGAGGGTATATGGTGGTGGTGGTGTCTTTGGGGGTACACACAGCAGAGAGTGAAGAGGGTGCAGATAGAGAGGATGAGGAGGGTGCCGAAGAGGAAGGCTGAGTGAGCCACTCAACCAAGTCTGGTGGGTCCTTTGAGGTAATCAAACGCACCTTCTGAAACTTCACACTTTGGCTCCGGCCTACTGCTCCTGCCCTACCACTACCACCCCTGTGTAAGGGCCTGCCTCTTCCTCTGCCTGTCATTTTTTAAATTACCCTGTGACAAAAGTCTCTAGAGAAGCGCAGTATATGTGGAAGAAGGTATATAACATCCCGCTTCAATCTGTGGTATTGGGGGGCCACTGGTTTATCACACCAGTTCTACAAAAAATTGGCCAGTAAGTGTTGTCACTGTGTGTAGCACAGTTAACGCAGCAAAAGAGGCCACATTTTTGCAGGACTAAAATACACTGTTATAAAGTATACTGTTAAATAACACCCCACTTCAATATGTGGTATTGGGGGGCCACTGGTCTATCACACCAGTTGTACAAAAAATTGGTCAGTAAGTTTGGCACTGTGTGTAGCAGTGTTAACGCAGCAAAAGAGGCAATATTGTTGCAGGACACAAATACACTTATAAAAGTATACTCAGATAACACCCCACTTCAATATGTGGTATTGGGGGGCCACTGGTCTATCACACCAGTTGTACAAAAAATTGGCCAGTAACTGTTGTCACTGTGTGTAGCACAGTTAACGCGGCAAAAGAGGCCAAATTTGTGCAGGACTAAAATACACTGTTATAAAAGTATACTGTTAAATAACACCCCACTTCAATATATGGTATTGGGTGGCCACTGGTCTATCACACCAGTTGTACAAAAAATTGGCCAGTGAGTTTGGCACTGTGTGTAGCAGAGTCAAGACAGCAAAAGAGGCAATATTGTTGCAGGACACAAAAACACTTATAAAAGTATATTCAGATAACACCCCACTTCAATATGTGATATTCGGGGGCCACTGGTTTATCACACCAGGTACAAAAAATTGGCCAGTCAGTTTGGCACTGTGTGTAGCAGAGTTAACGCAGCAAAAGAGGCAATATTGTTGCAGGACACAAATACACTTATAAAAGTATACTCAGATAGCACCCCACTTCAATATGTGGTGTTGGGGGGGGGGGGGCACTGGTCTATCATACCAGTTGTGCAAGAAATTTGCCAGTAAGTTTGGCACTGTGTGTAGTAGAGTTAATGCAGCAAAAGAGGCAATATTGTTGCAGGACACAAATACACTTATAAACGTATACTCAGATAATACCCCACTTCAATATGTGGTATTGGGGGGGCCACTGGTCTATCACACCAGTTCTACAAAAAATTGGCCAGTAACTGTTGTCACTGTATGTAGCACAGTTAACGCGGCAAAAGAGGCCACATTTTTGCAGGACTAAAATACACTGTTGTAAAAGTATACTGTTAAATAACACCCCACTTCAATATATGGTATTGGGGGGCCACTGGTCTATCACACCAGTCATAATACTTTTTTTAAAGTGCTTTTGTCACTGTTTGTAGTATTGCTGCAGAAACGCTCAACACACCAGTCACAATGCTGAACAGTGCAGTGTATTACACCCCTATATAGTGCACTGCACACATAAGAATAGTACACCTATACCAAATACCAGTCCTTAAAAGGACTTTTGTGGACCTTAACAGAGCAATTTGTGTCACTGACAATCTGTCCCTGGTGCACACAGCAAACCTCTCCCTACACTGAAAAAAGAGACAGTACACCTATACCAAATACCAGCCCTTAAAAGGACTTTTGTGGACCTTAACAGAGCGATTTGTGTTACTGACAATCTGTCCCTGCTGCACACAGCAAACTTCTCCCTACACTGACAAAAAGCAGAATGTGAAATGGCCACCAGGTCAGGTTTATTTATAAGGTAGGGGGTATGTCCATGTGCTGAAATGTTTCAATTGGCTATCCCATTCCACCTGATGGCTGTGTCATGGGTCAAAGTTCTCCCCAATGTAAACTAATATGGCCGCCGTGAAAAACGCCATATATTCGCAAAATCGGCGGGCTGGGAACGAGCAAAGTTCGCCGCGAACCGACCGCCGGGCAAACCGCAAGGCCATCCCTACTCCCCTCCTGCACATGCTGCCCAACCTAATCCCCTCTGCACTCTTCTCCTGCACATGCTGCCCAACCTAATCCCCTCTGCACTTCTCTCCTGCACATGCTGCCCAACCTAATCCCCTCTGCACTTCTCTCCTGCACATGCTGCCCAACCTAATCCCCTCTGCATTCTTCTCCTGTACATACTGCCCAACCTAATCCCTTCTGGACTCCTCTCCTGCACATGCTGCCCAACCTAATCCCCTCTGCACTTCTCTCCTGCACAAACTGCCCAACCTAATCCCCTTTGCACTCCTCTCCTACACATGCTGCCCAAACTAATCCCCTCTGCATTCTTCTCCTGCACATGCTGCCCAAACTAATCCCCTCAGCACTCCTCTCCTGCACATACTGCCCAACCTAATCCCCTCTGCACTCCTCTTCTGCACATGCTGCCCAACCTAGTCCCCTCTGCACTCCTCTTCTGCACGTACTGCCCAACCTAATCCCCTCTGCACTCCTCTCCTGCACATGCTGCCCAACCTAATCCCCCCTGCACTCCTCTTCTGCACATACTGCCCAACCTAATCCCCTCTGCACTCCTCTCCTGCACATACTGCCCAACCTAATCCCCTCTACACTCCTCTTCTGCACATGCTGCCCAACCTAGTCCCCTCTGCACTCCTCTTCTGCACATACTGCCCAACCTAATCCCCTCTGCACTCCTCTCCTGCACATGCTGCCCAACCTAATCCCCCCTGCACTCCTCTTCTGCACATACGGCCCAACCTAATCCCCTCTGCACTCCTCCCCTGCACCGACTGCCCAACCTAATCCCCTCTGCACTCCTCTCCTCCACCTACCTAAATATTAAATATTTGAGGTGATTAAGAGGAAATATGATCACTTTGTATGAATGACATATGATGGTTTATTTATCACTAATATTACCCAAGATTCAAACATTTTTTAAATTGAATCTTAGGTAGAAAATGTGTGAAGTTTGGGTAAAAGTTGTGAAAACATTGATAATTAGACCCCCATATGTGAATGAGGACTAAAAACTGGCTTTAAAGCAGAAGTAAATCCCTTGTTTAAAAATGTCGGTAGGCTTTTTATGACAGAAGAGGCTCTCTGATTCCCCCGTCTATCAGCATTTTTGTTTTCTGCATGTACACTGAGCCACGCATGCGCTGTTCAATGCAGTCTCTGCACCATTCTTTGCTAGGCCAAGTAGTCCAATACTTCGAAATTAACACAAATACATTAAAATACATATATGTGACCCATTATTTCATCTTTTACCTAAGTGCCCTGCCTACTTAGCACACTGCTGATTTATTGTCCAATGTGCAGTTATATTTCCTCTGGCTGGCATGGGCATCCGCAGAACTTTTTTCAGGGGCGGGCATCATTTTAAGGTCACCCATGCTCTGCCCCATTTCACCACCATAGATCCCCCTTTAGAGTAGGCCAGGTCAAGGTCCCCCATAGATCCCCCTTTAGAGCAGGCCAGACCAGGGTCCCCCATAGATCCCCCATTAGAGCAGACCAGGATCCCTATAGATCCTTCTTGAGTGCTACCAGGTTTTCCTGCACCACCAGGTACTCCAGGCTCTCCCTGCAAAGACTATATATATCTATTTAGCCAATATGACCCCCTTTAGAGCAGACCAAGATCCCCATAGATCCCCTTTAGAGTAGGCCAGGTCCCCATAGATCCCCCTTTAGAGCAGGCCAGGGTCCCCCATAGATCCGCTATAGAGCAGGGTCCCCATAGATCCCCCTTTAGAGCAGGCCAGGCCAGGGTCCCCCATAGATTCCCCTTTAGAGCAGGGTCCCCATAGATCCCCCTTTAGAGCAGGCCAGGGTCCCCCATAGATCCCCCTTTAGAGCAGGCCAGGCCAGGGTCCTCATAGATTCTCCTTTTAGAGCAGTCCAGGAAATTTCCAGGGGGGGCACTAGCCCCCCCCTTGCGGACGCCAATGCTGGCTGAAAGGATAGCAGCAGATTTACTCCTAAATCAACATAAGGAAAATAACTAGTCCTCATGTCATATGAATGCATTTTAAATTTACCCCACAATGCATTAATGTTCTTTATGTGACCACAAAAGCCATTATTCTTCCATAATATTCACTGCAGCTAAAATGTCCAATAACTTCAGTGTAAGATTTTCATGTTCTTGCCAATTACAGTTGTGAAACTTTTATTAGAAGCTTTTAAGTGGCTCCTATAATTGACTTTTTCTTTGTCTTGGTGTTCAGCATGTGATTTTCTGTACTGAACTTTCTCCAGTTTTGAAATACAATGCTATACCTCTATGATTTTTTTAAAGCGGAACTAAACCGTATCGGAGCACCAAAAACTAAAAACGCTATTTAATACATTTTAATATTCAAAGCAAATTCGCCCAATGCATCCAAGGTCTTTATGCTTTATTTTGTTGAGAAATAATTTTCAACAAACACTCCTAGCATGTAACACACTTCCTGTCCTAGGCTGACAACACTCACTAGTCATGCTGTACCTATGGAGAAGCAACGTTGTCACCCTGGGAGAGGAAGCTTGTTAGGACTTCAAAACACCTTCCCCTTTTGTCTTCTCCATAACATAGTACAGTGGTGTTTTAAAGGGTTTGTAAAGGCAGAAGCTTTTTTTTTATCTTTGCATTCTTTGCATTAACCTCCCTGGCGGTAATCCCGAACGCTCGGGGTAGATGTGCAGAGAGCGCAGCGGTGTCTCTTACCTTCTCCTGGCGATCCAGCGATGATCTCTCATTCCTGTCACCGCCAGCCGAGAGTCCCGCCGCTCGTCCGTCGGTCTGATGACTTCCTGGTTCCGTTCCCTGCAGCAGCAATGCTGCATGGGAGCGGAACTAGGGAGGGAAATTCAAAACGTTGCACAAAACACAAACAAACACATAACACATTTTATAATATATATATATATATATATATATATATATATATATATATATATATATATATGTATATATGTACACACACACATATATGTATATATATATATATATATATATATACATATATATATGTATATATATGTGTGTATATATATATATATATATATATATATATGCACACACACACATATATATATACCTATATACACACGTGTATATATATACTGTATATATATATATATATAAAATTATATTATTGATCCGATTATATATATATATATATATATATATATATATATATATATATATATATACATACACACACACACACACACACACATATATATATATATAATGCATGAATTATAATCTAATCAATAATATAATTTTATTATATATATATTATATAATAAAATTATATTATTGATTCAATTATAATTCATGCGTTTGTGTTTCAAATTTATCACATCTGGGATGTCTACTAGACTCTTGTTTTGGTCAGGTTTAAGTCAGTAATTACTAAGAATTGTAGGCCTATAATACATAACGCCAAATTTCCATGAAAAAAATTGTACCGCTTTTGGTACATAATTGCTGACATAATCATACCGCCAGGGAGGTTAAGATAAAAAATAAAACCTTCTATGTGCAGCAGCCCCCCTAATACTTACCTAAGCCCCATCTTTATCCAGCGATGTAGCAGGAGTTTCTCAGTTGCCCGGGACTCCCCTCATTGGCTGAGACAGCAGCGTAGCGCGATTGGCTCCCACTGCTGTCAATCAACATCAGTCAGCCAATCAGGAGAGAGGGGGGTGGGACAGGTCACGGCTCCGTATCTGAGTGGACACAGGGAACTGTGACTCGGCTTGGGTGCCCCCGTAGCAAGCTGTTTGCTGTGGGGGCACTCAACAAGAGGGAGGGGCCTGGAGCACAGAAGAGGGCCCGGAGAAGAGGAGGATCTGGGCTGCTCTGTGCAAAACCAACTGCACAGGCGTTTGCCCCCCAGCACCGCTCCTGGAAACCGACGTACCAGTATGCCGATTTGAGCAGCCGAGCCAGCCTGCCACAGTATATATGTGGCGGGCGAGCGGCAAGTGGTTAATATGTGTCCTGATTTAAAGCAATGATGTGGCAACCCTACCCAGCCAGCACCCCTTATACTTACCCGAGCCCCATCTATATCCAGTGATGATCTCCCTCCTGATTGGCTGAGACACAGCAGTGGAGCCATTGGCTACCCAGGCTGTCAATCAAAGTCAGTAAGCCAATCAGGAGAGAGAGGGGGTGGGGTTGAACAGCAGCTCCATGTCTGAATGGATACACAGAGCTGCAGCTCAGCTCGGGTGTCCCCATAGCAAGCTGCTTGCTGTGGGTGCACTGGACTCAAGGGAGGGGCCAGGAGAGCCAAAGAGGGACCCGAGAAGAGGAGGATCCAGGCTGCTCTGTGCAAAACTAACTGCAAGGTAAGTATAATATGTTTGTTATTTAAAAAAAAAAACAAGACTTTACAATCACTTTAAGGTTCACTGTGGTAGACAGGAATAATGTAAGGATGGGATCACATATGCTGCAGCTGCAGCTCACAGCACGGGGTCCGGTGCGTCCCTGTTCACTGTTTCAGGTGCGAATCAGGTCTGAATTTTTGCCTGAATTCGGACCTGAAATGAACCAGAAGACACACAGGACCCTTTTCCAGTGCACACCACGGCGGCCCCAGAGGTCTGTGAACCTGCTCCTGTAGGAGCCAGCCACACTCTCCTATCATGCGAATTGGATGTGGACGGAAACCCACATCCAATTCGCATAAGTGTGAGCCCAGCGTAACTGATTTGATTCCAGCAGTGCACAGGAAGTTATCAGCTCACAAGACTTTTGACCGGATCAGCAGATATTTTTTGCAATCGTCACAAACACATATAACAAGCAAATAAGAGAAACTTATTTTTAGGGTTTACATACTTTAAGGCTCAGTTCACATATATGCAGTGCGGGAAACGCAGTGAATCCTGTGCGTTTCCCGCACCGCTTTAAAATCATTAAAACCTGCAGGGGGTTGTCAATGTTAAGTTGACAGCACCCCAAAACGGTTCACAAAACGCAGTGCAATTCACAGAATCGGATTGCGTAGGTGTGAATGCCCATGTGATCCAATTCCATTGCAGGAAAAAAAGGGTCCTGCACCTTTTTTGTGCAGATTTGGTACAATTTAAGCCATACAATTTATCACACAGACATTGCATGTGATTTGAATAGGAATGCGGTGCGATTCCTATCCGATAGACATGCGTTGTGTCCCGCACTGCATATACAGTATGTGAGCCCAGCCTAAAGAAAAACTTTAATTAGAGAAATATAAAGGATGCAATTACTGACTTTTCTTTCAGATAATATTAGTATGGAAAAAGTATCTCAGTCTGACTTTGTATTATTCTGCTGTATTGCACTGGACCAGGAGACTGAGAAAGGGAGGGGAAACTCTAGTCATGTTACTGTACAGTCATGCTGTACTGCACGTGTGTCAAACACAAGGCCTACAGGCCAAATCTGGCCTGCCAGGCCATTTCATGTGGCCCTTGAACCCAGGGAGAGAGGTGGAAGTGAGATCTGGACAGTCAGTGAAAGAGAGATGGACCGTGCACAGCACATGCCTAAGCCCTGCACTCTGTACGTAGCACACTCCTCAACCCTGCATTCTATACACAGCGCACCCCTGAACCCTTCACTCAGTACATAATGCACTCCTGGTAATTATTTCCTCTTTGAAATCCGACCACTTTTAGCGCAATTTGGCCACACCCATTGATCAATGCGGGTCGGTGGGGGCTTGGTTGAGTTCCTGCACCTATTCTCTGAGAAAAAAGATCCCTGCATAAATTGATATAGTCTTACAGATACAAGCGGCCCTTTGAGGACAACCATAATGCTGATGCGGCCTGCAGTGAAATTTAGTTTGACACCCCTGTTGTATTGCATTGGCCAGTACAGTGAAGCTAACAAAAGGAGCTTCCTGATTGGAGGACAGAACGCAGAGTTGACCTCATCTGTGAACTGCTGCTCCTTTACAACCCTATCAAATTCTTGACTAAACTGGACTAAACTGTATTGCTTTGACCACAGTGTAGAAAAAAAAGAATGGTCAGAACCTTGTAGAGCGCCCCATAGGGGTGTATGGATCATAAAACTGGCTGAAAAGAATTATATGTTTTGTAGAAGTTAAGACAGTCCACACATATGTAGCTCAGCTGTGCGTGTAGCTGATTGCCTCCACTTACACTAAATTCTGGCCACAGAACTATTTTTCAAGATGTTTCACTGATAAATTTGTAAAAAAACTGGCAAAGTCAACTTTACAAAATGTTAGCAAGAGATAACATCAAACTTATTTAGCTAGTTCTTTGGATCTCTCCTTGCCGGAGGGGCTTGTACGCAGTTACAACTTACTCCAATACACAAGGGCACAAGGCTGCAATGAAATGTACCCTAAACAGTCTCAGTACGTGGCAGCCTAGAACTAAGTCTCCTGTTCTCTAAACAATTTTAATCAAATTAACATCAAGCACTAACATATGCAAACTTCTATCATTCTGTTGGCTGAAAAAAAGTTGAAAGGAGCACATTTTCAAGCTTTTTATAAACTGCCACCTGACGTCCCACCTTGCCTCTTTCAGAATATACCCTTCATGTGACACCATCCAACTGATAAAGCACTGCAAAAACAAAACAAGATGACGCAGGCACCTAGTTCATTATTATTCATTTATTTAATATAAAAAATGGATACTGACAAAATAGCAACTATAAGGGTCCTTTCACACGAGCGCTCCGATCAGATCCGCCTGTCAGTTTTTTAGGCGGATCTGATCGGATCCTCTATGCATCCCTATGGGGCAGCGGATGTCAGCGGAGACATGTCCGCTGACACTCGCTGCCATCCGCATCCGATCCTGTCCGTGAAATCTGGACAGATGGAAACCCTATTTTCCATCCGTCCAGGAGATCGGATCAGATGGGATCGGATGAGAGCGGACAGGCGGTTCACTCTCATCTGATTCCCCCATAGAGATGCATAGGGCTCTGACACCTCCCTCTCCGCACAAAGAGCGGAGAGGGAGCTGTCACCTTCATGCTCAGCGGGGATGTGTGTTTACGATCCCATGCTGAGCAGCACGGATCCGCCTACGGAGACGGGCCGTGTGAAAGAGCCCTAAAATAGCCATAGGGCACAAGTATGCAGTTAACATCAAGGGGTGTGTAGCTGATGCTTTTCGGGGGGCCCAACCCCTTCCTCAGAGCTAGGCTACTCTGGACACCTCAAGACAAGTGCTTTAATAATAATAATAATGATAAGGCATTTCTCCTTGCAAGACCTGTCCATTAAAGCGGAACTAAACCCATCAATGTATTGTTTCTCAAAACAGTTAAGAGACATACCATGAATGCTGTTGCATTTTGCTGGCTGTGAAGGACAGGTGGTTTAGTTCTACTATAACAGGGCATTTAAAAAAAAAAAATAACAATGATGTTATACTTACCTACTCTGTATAATGGTTTTTCACAGAGCAGCCCCGATCCTCCCCTTCTCAGGGTTCCTGGGTGCTCCTGGCTCCTCCTCGTCTGCAAGTGCCTCCATAGTAAGCTGCTTGCTATAAGGGTACTGGTGCTTGCTCACTTCTGAGCCCCGCTCTTCGTGTCTATGAGACACACAGAATAGTACTTGTATCCACCCCGCTCCCTCCTCATTGGATGTGATTGACAGCAGCGAGAGCCAATGGCTTCTGCTGCTGTCTCTCAGTCAATGAGGAGGCAGAGACCCAGGAGAGCAGCCGCTCTTTTACACATTGCTGGATCGTAATCGGACTTGCTTAAGTATTGGGTTGGAGGGACTGTGGGGGGAGCTGCAAACTAAAGGTTTTTTACCTTCATGAATAAAATGCACGCAGGTGAAAGCCTTAAAACTTTAGACCCAACTGAATGTTGTCTATTGATATCAAGCATTCCCACAACAACCCATTCAAAACCTAAACTCCAAACACTATACCCTCCTTGGCAAAATGGGCACTAGAACTGGATTCTTTTAGTCCCCGTTCACACTAAGGCGACCTGTGAGGCGACCTGGTCGCCTCACAGGTCGCCGTAGGTCGCCTTCCATAGGGAAGCTGCGGACCCGTTCTAATAGGAGCGACACAAGTCGCTCCGACTTAGAAAAAGGGTCCGGAGCTTCTTTGGGGCAACACGGAGGCGACCGCCATAGACTTCAATGTTATGAAGTCCGTGGCGGCCGCTCTGAGGTCGCGGCGCACGGAGGTCGCCCCCCAAAGTCGGATCGCCCCTATGTGAACGGGGCCTTACAGACCTGAAACATCTGTTCTCCCAGAAAAATGATAAATCAGAGAAGTTTTAAAAACTTGGGCCTCTTGGTTAAATTGTTTTTTTGTCATTCATCCATGTACAAGACTTGGATTTCTGAGCAGTATTCCCTGGAAAACAACTGAGCCATGATGGAGAAATCCTTCCCTTACGTCCTTTCCTAGTTTCTCTGTTCTATTTTATCCCCTACTTCAGTCTTGCTATTATCATATCTATTTGAGCTCTCTGAGTCCTTTATCTCTGTACCCCTATATCCTACTATAGTTGTGGACATTCTGAATGTCACCCTATTTGGGAATAGGTTTTACTTCAGTTGTTGACTTTGAATTCTACAAGATCTTGGTGGCTTTCTAGATAGACACAGTTCTGACATTCTGGTTGTATAGACCTATACTTTTGAATGTAACACATAATAAATTACAGTGTTTCGGATTTCCTCTGTAGGTAATAGGATGATAAAGATGTTATGTATTCAGTGGATTTTGTACTACATGAACCTATGTATATTAATTTGGTTAACGTTATATTCCTATGAATATACATAGTCTCTTCTTTCTGTTATATCTTACAAAACTCAATAACTATTAAACCTCCATATGTCAGACACAATCATTAGTTGGAAATTATTTTTTGTAGATTCTAAAGCCAATTGACTATTGTCAGGGCTCTGCTTAAAATATTGGCAATGATAGGCCAGAGCCTGGGGCAGCAAGATAAGGACCTATTGGAGAAAGAAAAGTCTGGATGGTTGCACACCATGCTGAGATCCAATCACCTTTATCCGTATAAAACCATGAAAGACATGAAGATCACTACATGTACAAGCAGGGGAATTCCCCTGTTTGTACATGTAGTGCTCTTTATGTCTTTTATGGTTTTATATAAATAAAGGCATTTGGATCTCAGCTTGGTGTTCAACCATCCAGACTTTTCTTTCTCTAATTGCCACAGCTGTAACTGGGCGAGCACCTTTCATTGAGGAGATCCTGCCGCGGGAGTGGCTCACCTGTGAGCAGAGTGGATCTTTATTTAAAGGACCTATGTTAATAGGTTTTGGACTTGTGTTGATGGGAAAATGCAATTTGCTGCTGAAGACGTTGGATGACGAAACGCGTACGGCGCAGTCACATCACTTCACATCACTTCCGGTTCCGGTTATTGGTTGGAGCGCATTGCGTTCCAGAGACTCGTTATACTGCTCTGTTTTTACTGAAAAATTGTGAGTATTTTGCTTTTGGAATACAGGATACCTTTTTCAGTATTACACTATGTGCCCTCTCCTTACTCCACACGGTTCTTCCACCTAAACTTACGTCCCGCTGATACCCCTGGAGTACCGGAGGTAGAACTCCACCCACCAAGTGAGGACCCTACAGGACACCTGGGAACCCTTTATAGGAACCCCTTGAGCACCCTGGAGCCCTACAGGGATCTCCCGGCCCACCTAATTACCAGGATCTCTTAAAGGGAACCAGGATCCAACAGAGGGATCTCTCTACTACCATATACTGTATATATCTGCTCTATACCCCTGTGAGGGGTGGGTATCTCTGGTGAGTTTGCTACCTACCTTAGGGGCCACCAAGCACCTCACCACTTTACCCACCACAGGGTCATCACTGGTACTGCCGCATGAAGATATATCACCTGTTTACACTACTTATGGACTGTTTCCATCAGCTGACACATTGTCACCTTATTTGATATTTATGTGTGCACAGTGTCACTTTATTGGCTAATATTTTTCCATCAGGCATTTTTCATTAGCTGGCACACTGTCACCTTACTTGACATTTTTGTGTGCACAGCATCACTGTATTGGTTTATATATTTTTTCTTTAGGTTCTTTCCATCAGATGGCACTTTGTCACCTTATCTGATATTTATTGTGTGCACATTGTCACTTTATTCTTACCCATTGCGTTATCACGCATATCCTTTTTTTGTCACTCAGCACTTTAAGGTGTCAAATATTTATTTTTTCATTATTTGCACTTTTATTCATTGATATATTTTATATCACCATATATGCACAGCATGGGACACTTTATTATATATTTTCATAATTATTGTGCATTGATTGATATATACTTGATTTGTTATTTATTAGTCATTTTAGTTTATTGCTTTGACTTATTTGCCTCAGCTACAAGTGATACACTCTAGATACCCACGATATATTGTGTTACCATCATTCATTACACATTCCTTACTTATTTCCATTTATTAGATTTAGTGACCTTATCTATCTGGTAGACAGCACCATTTCCCTCCTTTGTTTATATGTATATAGCCTTTTGGTTATAGTCGAGGGAGGCTTCAGCCTACTATAATTTCTTTTACCCTTTCCTTAGCGTGGAGTATATTCCTTTTCGCAATTTGCTTTTAGGTGCATTCAGCTTGCATTTGACATCGGTATGAGGTACTTTTAAGATCTTTTAAAGTTCAGTGATAGGTACATTTGACCCGTAGTGTAGGGTCTAATTTTGGGGCTACAGGAAGTGTTGGTGTAAAGCAGTGGTTTCAAAACTGCGGCCCAGGGGCTGGATGTAGTCCTTTGCTTGCCTTTATCTGGCCCTTGGGGCACTGCTTCCCCCACTGACACCAGCAACAGTGCACTATTCCTTCCACTGACATCAATGGCAAGGCACTATTCTTCCCAGTGTTACTGATTATGGGGCACTATTCCTCACACTGACATCAATTATAGGGCACTATTCTTCCCACTAACACCAATTATGGGGCACTTTTTCTCCCACTGACACCAACGATGGGACACTATTCCTCCCACTGTTACCGATTATGGGGCCCTAATCCTCCTACTGACACCAATTATGGGGCACTTTTTCTCCCACTGACACCAACGATGGGGCACTATTCCTTCCACTGACACCAATGATGGGGCACTATTCCTTCCACTGACACCAATGATGGGGCATTGTTTACGTCCATTGGTGCTGGAGCTTTTTCTACTCTCACTGGTCACAGTCTGCCCCCCATAATGTCTGAAGGACATTAAACTGGCCCTTTGTTTAGAAAGTTTGGAGACCCCCTGGTGTAAAGGTTAGTCATAAAGGTAAACGGAAGGACTGTAGAAGGGATAATGTTAGTTTTGGGGATACAGTGAGCGATAGTGGGAGCCCAAGTGTAAAAGGTACAAGAAGGCTTAGTGTTAAGACAACAGGGAGGGATAGTGGGTGGGATGGTGTTTAGGGATACAGGGAGGGATAGTGGGAGACATGGTGTTATGATAACAGGGAAGGTTAGTGTGGGGGGCAGTGTTAGGGTAAACCCCAGAAGCATTTTTTACCCCAACATTTCATATTCCTGATATGTGCCTGCTGTACCATGAATTTGTATGAAAAAGTATCCTGTTGTCTTTGTGTTGCTTCCTTTGTATGAAATCCCTGGTGTTCCTGCCAGTCCCTCTGCTTTCCTATTAAAACACACTGCATGGTCAGTTCTCTAGCTATACTAGAGTGTACTCTCCTCCAATGATCAGACTTGTCCTGACACCCCCCCCCCCCCCCCCCCTGCACAGCCATTCACTGGGGAAGATCAGTGTAATGCTGTTTTTTCTCCCCCCAGCTCTTATGCAGCTGAGAACAGAAGGAAGGTGATCACTTATAAAAAGGTATTTATAATGTTTTTTTTATATACAGTATCTTTACAAAAATATTTTACCTTTCATTTCAATTAATTTTAATTTGGGTTGTTTTACAAGGTAACCCTTTACAATCATTTTAAATCCTGCTTCCATAGCTATTGGCTCTTGAAATTATGTTATGGTTGCATGCTTATCCTAATTCAGGACTGTGTTAATGTGTGTTAATAAATATCAGCCAACTAGAGGTTAATTTTCCTTTTCTAACCAGCACTAAAAAATGACATTTGGAATTTAAGTTGCTGCTACTGCCGACCCTTCTTACATTCTTGCAGTTCTAATAAATGAATATCATTGTATATGCTTTAGGAACACTACTTCATGTCACTGACTTAGCCCTGCACTCTGTGGTTTTTAACTAATTGCATACCTTTGCAAGAGAACAATGTTTGCATTTGGCCACATGAAGTAAGTTGTGCAGAACAAAAATGCAATTTCTTATTTAAACACAGTAGAGTCTGTCATTGCATGAATGGGCAATTGCTTTAGTGGTCCTTAGGGACCCTCCAAATACTACTGGAACCTGTTGCTGATTAACTGAGACATTACCCTTTACAATGGGATGCAGTGGAAAAGCAGCTTTGCCATGTGACACCCATGTCTACCACAAGAGGGAGTGCTCAACACCATACTGTGTAGTGCTGGAAAGAGGAGTTCCAAAACTTTACACACATGAGCTCATTGAAAGATGACATCACAATTCATGTTCATTCCTTGGATGTGTTTTTAGTCTTTAAAACAATATTACCAGGAAAAGTGCCCCTTAACACGCAGCAATTAATCTATTAGATAAATTGTTGCATTTAAAGCGGAGTTCCACCCAAAAGTGGAACTTCCGCTTAAGGTGGTCCTAACCCCCTGACATGCCACATTTGGCATGTCATTTTTTGGGGAGGGGAGCGGGTACCTAGTTTTGACAGGTACCCGCTCCCACTTGCGCTCGGAGCGCCCCGGCGCCCTGAGCGGAAGTTCTTCTCTCCCCCTCCCTCCCTGCAATCTTCTGGGACATGTCAGAGGTCCCAGAAGATTGCCGGCCAATCACGGCGCGCAGCGCGACTCGCGCATGCGCAGTGGGTACCCGGCTGTGAAGCCGCAAACTGTCACAGCCAGGTGCCCACAGCAGTGATGCCGGCGCCGAGGGAGAGGATCGAGGCTTTGGGCGGCCGCATCGCTGGACCGTTAGACAGGTGAGTGAAATGGCTGAAACTCCGCTTTAAGTGCCGGTTCACACATATGCGATGTTAGACATCGCATGTGATTAGCGCACTGCTCTGCAAATCACATGCGATGTCTGTGCATTACAAATTCAACCATACAGATTGTACGACTGAATTTGAATTGCATTCGGACCAAAGTCGTACAGGGCCCTTTTTTTGGTCTGCACCAGAATCGGATCACATGGGTGTTTACACCTATGCGATCCGATTCATGTCCCAACTGACATTTCTCACTGCGATATGCAAACTAATCGGGGGGTGTCATTAACTTTGTATTGACACCCCCAGCGATTCGCATATGGCAGTGAACTGCCTGCGAGTTGAGTACGATGTGGATTCGCAGGGTTCCCGCATCACATACATGTGAACCAGCACTTAAAGCTGAACGCCAGGCAAACCGCTAACTATACTGGAAAAACGCATATATGAGAGTTTTACTTTACAAGGGATTTATATTTCTGTCCATCCATGTCTTAGAGTTACACAGCCCTGTCTAACAGCACAGCCACTTTGGCGACTGCTTTTTTGTCTGCTACAAATAAACAGTACAGATAGCCAGTAAGCCCACCTATCATAGTGAGGGGCCAGTCAGGGCCATATTTATCCTTAGGCCACATTGGCAGTGGCCTAGGGTGAGATGAGCAGTATGGGTGGCCAATAGGAACATGCACAAAGTAAAAGGGGAGGGGCCAGCACCTACCATTAAAGTAAGACATATAGAAAATTCAACTTTCCATGAATGCAGTAAAGAAAATCCACTCTATTCCTCTATCAACACAGTAAGGCAAATCCCTCCTGCAGCTCTATTGTGTTATGCCGGCAGGGAGCCTTCCTAGCCAGCAGAACACAATGATTACTAGCAGCTATAGCTGCTGGCAGTAATCGCATGTAAAAAATACAACAGGCTGGTTGCATGCAAGTCGATTGATAGATCTCGATTTTTTTAATCTATGGCCAGCTTAAAGCTGACCCTACACCAGTAGACTTTCGAACAAACCTGGCAAAGCTGCCTTTCCACTATATATTGTGTTATAGGGTGATAACCATTCTTATTAGTACATTTTATTAATTAATAAATGTAATTTGTAAGTATATTGTTCGCATTTAACATTACTTTTTGTAGTAAATGGCCTTTCCTGAACGAAAACCACATTCATTGTTAGACTTCCTTCACACAAGCTGCCAGGAGGCAGTAAAAACAAGCAATTGATCTGCGTTCATACCTCCCCTGACCTCCCACATAGTGCTGCAAATTGTCACTGCTGTAATTTTAATGGTAAATATATAGAGTTTGACAGGCGACAAATAAATGGACTGCACTGCAACTGCAGGCCAAGCTTCTGACTTGCAGTTGTGGCGCATTCTTGCAATGCACAATTACCAGTGCCCAGGGCTGCTGTTAGAAATCACGGGGCCCCATACAGCCTACCAGACAGCTCCCCCCCCCCCCGCCCCCGTCCAAAAGTGACTGAGTTGTGAGGACATAGATTTATCAGCCCCTTCCTCTACAGCCTCAGCTGCACAGGTTAATGAATAGGAAGCTCTCTGAGGCTTCCTGTTCATTCACAAACTGAAGCATAGTAAACACAGTTTACTATGATTCAATGATGAATGATGATGCAGTGCAGCCGGAGGAAGGGAGAGGAGGAGAAGCTGACAGTGCTGCAGTGGGAGACAGAAGATCGGTGTCTGCAATAAAACAATACAGCTGGCCCTCCTACTCAGCGGGTGCCTGGGCCTCCTTCTGAATTGATGGGACTGGGGCCCAGTACAGTAGGGCTGGCTTTAACAGCGGCCCTGCCAGTGCTGGGACAAGGTCATCTAGAGCCCAGGGTGAACATGCCATATTGCTTCCCTTCAGCCCCCCCCAGCACAAATCTTTGCCCCATGCCCCCAGTTTAAATCCTTTCTCTCCCCTTATTCCCCCAGCACAAATCCCCCCCCCACTCCAATTCCCTCCCTTCCAGCACAAATTCCCCTCATCCCTCGTCCTTGCAAAAATACCCCCAGTCACCCCTACTAACACAACCCCCCCCCCCCCCAAAGAAAAACCGTCTCCTCTACCATATCACTTTTATAGCACAGATCCCCCCTCCTAGCACAAATCCTCTTCCCCCATCCCCCCTCGCAACACAAATCCCCCCAAATCACCACTCCACTCCAAGCACACCTCAAATTTTGCCCTTCTAAAACAATTCTTACCCCCTGCCCCAACCAAATTCCCCTTCTCAAATCCCCTTCCCCTCAATCTCCTTGTGGTGCCCCCCCACCTCACGTGATACCACAGTGTCCAGGTCCTGACTACCCCTTGTCCCAGACCTGACAATTACAGTTCAGCAATAAAAAATAAAGAAAAAAAAATTCCATTCTGCTGCTTTGAGTTTTCTCATCACTGTGGTCAGAAGCAAACATAGCTTTAATGGCATTCACTATTAGAAAATGGAACAAAAATTCTTGATGGACTTCTACTAGCGTATGTCTAGCTTAAGAGCAATTTTTTGTGCTTTTATTAACAATAGCTTACGTATTTGCCTTGAATATGGCCAGAAAAATTTACAGGTGCTACGTTTTGGGGTTTGCAGACTTCAGGGTTCGCTAAAACTGGGGCCCATTCACTTATCCCTAGTCCTGAGACCAGACATTCTTAACGTGGAACTACACAGCATCTGAGCACCACAAACCAAAAACGTTACTTAATTCATTTTTAAAATTCAAAGAAAGCTCTATCCATCCATCTCTCTATGTATGATTTATTTTGCTGAGAAATCACTTTGAAACCACCCCCACCACCAGCATTTCTGGCCATGGCCATCTTGAGTTAGGGCAGATGATTAATGTAGCATTTACTTCCTGTAATCCATCTGCCCTTAGTTCAGGCAGGCAGAAGGGTGTGTGCTTAGCTGAGAAAGCCCCTCTTCCTCTCCTGAAGACTCCTGGGATGTATTCTTAGGCTAGGAAACATAGAAATAGACCACATGGGGACCACTCTAAGATATGAGTGAGTTATTTACCAGCACTGGGAAAGCACCCCCAAATCCCCAAATTTAACAGGGGTTGGGGGGAGCTGGCTGGATATTCCTGGCCTAGCCCCAGTGAATCTTGTAATGAACAGATTGCTGGGGTGAATTTTATTATACTCATTCTCCTTTGGTATTTTGGGCACCATGATCCACATGGGTACATGCACAAAATTGTACTAATAGAGGATGATAGCGGGGTGAAGGCATCGCGTTGCTCTTTGAGCTGGGATTGGATCTGACAATGTAAAGCTGGATACACACTATATAACTTTTGTTGTTTGATTTTCTTTAACTATGTAGTGAAAGGGCCTCCATGATTGTATATCCATATTACATATGGATCCATATCCATATGATCCAGGGGCATCCATCCTCGCTCCTTTTCGGTGGCGAGGGTACTGGCCTTCCTACAAACTGGTGTGGACCAGCGTCTTGCGCTGACCACGATTAAGGGTCAGTTGTCGGCACTGGCAATCCTTTTCCAGCATTAAATAAATACGAAGGCGTCTGGCCCTTTCCAAAGATACTAAAAACCTGCTGCCCTTTTAATTGTTAAATAACAATTAAAAGATAAACGAGTGGTAAAAAGGCGCTGGTGATCTTAAAGCGGAGTTCCGGGCACAAAAACAATATTTTTTTTTTGTGCCCCTCCGCTAGGTAGACCTCACCTGAAAAGGAATTGGATAGTTATTTTTTTTTTTGTTTACTTACCTTGTAATTGAAGATCGAAGATACTCACCTCAGAGTACTTCCTCCCTCGGAGCCGCGGCTCACCCCGTCACTTCCTGTCTCGCTATGATTCCTGGGAGCTGAACGTCACAGCTCCCAGGAATCAATGCGACGGCACCGCTCGTCATTTCCGGGCGACGCCGCATTCCCCTGCTAAACATCTTCTGGGCATGCCCAGAAGCTGTGGAGGAATGCGGCGCCGCACCGGAAGTGACGAGAGGGGCCGGTGAAGGCGCATTCTGGGACAAGAAGACGCGGAAGAAGACACAGAAGAGGACCGCGCCGGCTTCAGCTGCCCACAAGAGAGATGGAAACGCTGTGGAAGAAATTTTATAAGTAAGTATTTCTTCTAAAAGGTAAGTGCGAACCGGGACAGATCAGAGGCTAGCCATTGTGGAATGTGCTAGCCCTGACTGTCCCGGGGGTATGTTTAGTAAAAAATGACTTCTGTGCCCGGAACTCCGCTTTAAGTGTAACAATATCAGGCCTATTAATCTGATATAAATTTGTTTGAAAGGTTTTTTTGTGATCCTATATAAAACCTACTAAAAACTCACATAAATTAATATAAATATTGGTGGCACATATATGTACAATACATATATTATAAACTTTAAAATTGATGATATGTAAAGTGCAAGTGACATACAACGTATTGTGCAAAATCAAAAATAAAGTGCTTATATGTGCAACAACGGGTATATTATATACCATATATTAATATAAACTGTAAAAAGCAATTAAAAATAGTGACACCTATTTTTAGATGTGGTATATAATATACCCGTTGTTGCACATATAAGCACTTTATTTTTGATTTTGCACAATACGTTGTATGTCACTTGCACTTTAAATATCATCAATTTTAAAGTTTATAATATATGTATTGTACATATATGTGCCACCAATATTTATATTAATTTATGTGAGTTTTCAGTAGGTTTTATATAGGATCACAAAAAAACCTTTCAAACAATTTTATATCAGATTAATAGGCCTGATATTGTTACACTTAAGAGCACCAGCGCCTTTTTACCACTCGTTTAATCCTTTTCCAGCGGCCCTTGGCGTCAAACTCTGTGATACGCACCTTTATTCAGGGGGTGCGTCATTTGCCTCCTCCTAGGAGAGCGCCTTTTCCTCCTTGGGACCTGAATTTGGTCCTGTCCATTTTGCAATGTCCTCCCTTTGAGAACATCAGGGAGATTGTGCTGTCACGAAAGGTTGCCTTTCTGGTGGCGATCACATCTGCCCGCAGAGTGTCGGAGTTGGCGGCTCTGTCCTGCCGCTCCCCTTACCTAGTGGTTCATAGGGATAAGGTGGTCTTGCGACCTAACCAATCTTTCCTTCCTAAAGTGGTTTCAGATTTTCACCTTAATGAGGATATTGTCTTGCCTTCGCTGTGTGCGAATCCTAAGCATCCTAAGGAGTTTGCTTTGCATTCCTTGGATGTGGTCCGGGCGATCAGGGTGTACCTGTCGTCTACTGAATCCTTCAGGAAGACGGATTCTCTCTTCCTCCTTCCCGAGGGCCCTCGGAAGCAGGGCCGGTGGTACCACTAGGCGAATTAGGCAGCCGCCTAGGGCGCACTGCCACCTAGGGCACAGCCATGGCCAGTGCCACATTCCTCTCCTGTCATCTCCTCATCCCCAGTGGATGTCATCTCTAGAGAGGGGGGCAGTGTGTATAGAAAGGTGGGTGTAGGGTTAAAGGGGGGGCATTATGTGCAGGAAGGGGGGCAATGTGTACAGTTTTTTGGGGGGGTGCAAGTAGCTGGTCTTGCCTAGGGCGCAAAATAGTCTAGCACCGGCCCTGCTCGGAAGGGTATGGCTGCGTCTGCGGCAACCATTTCTAAATGGATCAGACAGACGATTGTACAGGCCTATTCAATTAAGGAATGGGTTCCGCCCTTCCCTGTCAAGGCGCACTCTACCAGGGCGGTGAGATATGGATACATATTGAAAGTGTTTAGGTCTGACCTCATATTATATGGTTTTGGTAAATCTAAAGGAAAAAAATCTAAAGAAAATTGTATAGTGTGTATCCAGCTTTACATACTTAGTTTTCCGCTGCCTGTCTCTGTACTGTGCTACCATTGTACTTTTCAATGTAAACACAAATGCTCTGGAACGGGTAAGATCTGTTTCAGTAAAATATTTTTTCTGGTAAATTTTTCTGGTAAAAATTTTTTTAAAAAAAGTACAAAAAGGCCACTACACTACACAACAGCAGTTCCTCAACTCAAATGAACTCGGGATCTATGCAGAGCCAAAATGCTAGCCAGTAAAGCCCCGTACACACGTACCGATCGTCGGCCGAACAATCGGCCGTCTTTTGTCCAGGGCTGTCGTGTCTGTTGAAAACTGCAAAAGACTGCACACAAATTTTGTCGGCCAACAACAGCCGACTGCAGAAGTGATGTCATGTGATGGTTAACTTTCATTGTCTTTTTTCTTTTCTGAGCATGCCCAGTCTTGCAAATCTGCTGTCTGTCGGCCGAAATCTGTACTGACTGGCGAACAATCGGCCGTTCTGGTGTTGGCCTACAAAAATTTTAATGCCTGCACGACAGATTCTGTTCGGCCGAAAATGCGCTGTCGGCAGCTTCATACTAACAAGCCTACAATCGGCCGATCGGTCGGCGGCCGAATATTTGCGGCCGACAATCGCTACGTGTGTACGGGGCTTCAGTCACAAAATCTGATACTTCTCTACTATCAGATACAAATGCTTCAAATGTGTTTAGATCACATACCTAAGATACAGAAAAAAAAGAAACTGTGTACATTTTTAGTCCTCTGCGCCACTGGAGACTGTTTCATGTGTATGGACGGATATGTTTGGAAAACCATCTGTGTGACAGACATGGTCCATGGAGAGCTGAGCACAGCCTTAGACTCTGTAACCTAATATGAGCCGGAGCAAGCTCCGAACAATGCGCTCTGTCCCAGCATAAGGACTTACTTGTTTTCTGTTCTACATTTCCCTTCCAGTGTGGTCAAAACAGTCATTATACACACCTGGTTTACACATCGGAACCGAGCTTTGCTGCTTCCAATTCACATGGGACATCCGATAGGATGTTCCACTGGAGGGGCTATCATCTACAAGTTCTTTTCTATACTGTGTTGTCACAAACATGACAGCTTAGGTATGGAAAGTGGCAGAGTCTTCCTCACTGCGGGTCCTAATCTACATTCCAGACTGCTGGGAAAAAGGTGGAAAATAAAAACGTGTTAACACACACATTTATCTAGTAGGATCAAAACAAGAAGGAAAAGGTTACCCAATTGATGTTTCAGAGAGGCATCTGGATTGTTCCTTTCAACACAGCGGCTTAGAGTCAAACGCTCGGAAAGCCTAAAAATAGTTTGCAATATGTAAAAGTGTATATAAAGCCAAAACCTGTTTTTTGTTTTGGATAGTGTGGTAATGGGTTGGAACTCCTGCCGGGTTCCTGTTGCTGTCTTCATCCCCATTAGGGAGATTGGCTCACTATTTGTCCTGGCCACCGGGACCAAAAGTAAGGGAAAAATGTTAAATTTTTAGTTGACACCAGAACAGGGGAAGGGAATCTTCCCATGGGAACACTTGTTCATTTGACAGCTGTCTAAAATGGCATTTACATCACTTTGAAAAAGTATCTTCTCAATTCCTGTTGAATCTTCAGGGCAGAGAATAAAGTCAAATCTCCACAATGGGACACAGATGGAAAAAAACTGATAGATGTTAGATGATGATTGCCAATCCTGGTGATTTTGTAAAGATCTGGTAACGATCATTATGGCTGTGAGCACGTTCAGGGTTCAACAAGAGTCCTGTTGGGTTGTCCTACTGAGGAACCTGGCCAAATTGGTTTTCCTTATCAGTCACAGTGAAAGGACGTGAATACTTGGGTTTGTTCACTGAAGGTTATTTTATAAAGTTCATGTTCATGTTTGCAGGTAAAATAGAAAAATGTACTTTAACCACTTTACCACTAGAGCATTTTGCTGTCTTACGTCTGGGCCACTTTTTGCGATTCGGCGCTGTGCGACTTTAACTGACAATTGGTCATGCGGCGCCATACCCAAAGGAAATCTACGTCCTTTTTTTCCCACAAACAGAGCTTTCTTTTGGTGGTATTTGATCACCTGTGTGATTTTTACTTTTTGTGCTATAAACAAAAAAAGAGCGTTTATTTTGAAAAATAACAATATTTTTAACATTTTTTTATATGAAATTCCCCCCAAAAAAAGATGTAAAAAACAATTTTTTTAAAAATTTTTGGCCAATTTGTTTTCTGCTACACATGTTTGGTAAAAAAAATAGCAATAAGCGTATTTTGATTGGTTTGCGCAAAAGTTATTGCATTTACTAACTAAGGGAAAGATTTCTGTCATTTTTGGTGGTTTTTTTTAACGAGTAATGGCGGCGTTTACTTTTTTTTGTTTGCGGGACTGCGACATTGCGGCGGACAGGTCGGACCTTTGACTGACATTTTTGACACTTTTGGGGGTACCAGTGACATTACTGCAGTAATCAGTGCTATAAATATGCACTGTTACTGTAAAAATGACACTGGCAGGGAAGGGGTTAATTTTATTGGAGCGGAAGGGGTTAATGTATGCCTGGTGCTTACTAACGTGTGGGGGGGAGGTGACTGAGTGAGCCAGGGACAGATCGGATGTTCAGCTATGCTGAACACTCCGATCTGTCACTCCCTGTCACTTAGGAGATCCGCCCACTCTGTTTACACAGGCAGGCGGATCTCCAAACTGGATTCCCTGACGATCGGGGCAGAGCAGCGGCAATCGCCGCCGCTCCTCCCCTGGCCCGACTCCCGCTGTGAATGAAAACAGCGGGAGCGTGCCTCCGGCGGCGCGCGAGCGCCGCCTACAGGGGGAGGAGTCCAGCGACTTAGGTCGCTGGACGATAACGAACCACTGTGCCGCAGTAGCAGCACAGTGGCTAGTGTTAAAGTGGTTAAAGTGAAAACATTGTACCGTGATTGGCTGGCCATCATCCCAATATGAGACACCAAAACACAATTCTAAAGAATAGTGGGACTTTTAAAGAGCAAATATGGGAGGGATGGTCACAAATAGAGCCAAAGTATTTTCATATTAAAAACATATTTATTAAATCGCAAAGGTAAAAGAAAATTTACATTTAAACATATATAAAAACATGTGTAGGAACATGCTCCCTGTGGGAACACTGATACAATATACCAAGTGGGTAACAGTGGTCTCTGTTGAGTACAGTCTATAGGTCCCCAGTAAGCCAACGCGTTTCGCACCAAGACTTCCTCAGGGCCAAAGAGACCTTAAAGACCCTTGCTCTACAAGAAAGTACATACAAACAATATTATAGTAGATGCATATATATTGATTACATATCAAAAAACATTTAGTGTATATAGCAACATATATTTATACAAATAAATTGTTACTAACCCCATGAAGTCAGGGGCACAGCATATCATGTCCCGGGGGGCAGGCGTCCAGGCTATGTAAGGCAGGGGCGGTCACCAAACAGTATATATATATATATATATATATATATATATATATATATATATATATAGGATAAATCACCATAGAACCACCGAAAAATTGGAGAATAGGACTATCCAGATCTTGGATTACTATACAAGGTAATCAAGGTCCCCTCCTAAAGCCATAGGGTACAGCATCCACAGGGAGGGAGAGAGTCCTGTAACCTGAAAATACGGCTTGTATGTGTGACCTAGACAGATAGTACAAAAGGTGAAAAGCAAACAATGTGGGGGGGGGGCCCTTATTATAAAATTCAATGGAATCATGTTGTTATATCAATCAGAGCCAACAAGATTACCTACCGGTCTTAGCTACAACACACCTTGACCCGCATATTCAACCTAACAGGGTAAGTGGTGAGTGCCAATGTTCATGGGTCCCAGGACATCATGGTGTCAGTGGCTCCCCTAGAGATCATTGAGTTGCCATGAGAATGCTTCAATAACCCACTTATAAGGAAAGAGAGTCCATTCCCCCCCATACAAAAAAGCTTCTGGTCAGCATACCTTATGTTTGGGTACTCCACGAATGCCTGCCTCACTGACACCGGTCATGTGACCAATTTAAATAGTCCCCTCCACCCAATTTGGCGCCAACCTCAGTGTACGGCGGTGTCCGGATATGGAGACCGCCAACCTGAAGTAGCGACGTGACGTCACCTCCGCCCGGAGGGACAGAGGTGACGGGGCGGAGCAGGGGATTGTCATGGAAACCACGCGCACAGCATCAAATGCCATAGAGCATGCATTCCAGGCTGAAGAGCAGCCAGAGGTAACTTTAAAGTGGTCCCGTACTCTGGGAAACAAAATTAAAAATATTATTATCTTTATATAGTGTGAGGGATTAGCTCGGTGGTAGGCGTGGATGACTCCTTGGGGAGTGCGTTTTCACAGAGAAATAGCCCAAAAGTGCTTGCAAACAACAGGTTTATGGTTTATTCTAATGGTGTTTTCTTCACCAGGCTGTATGCAGCAAAACATCCAAAATAAAATAAAACAGAAAATAAATCCTTGCCTCTGTGGGCGGCTACCTTCTCACAACTGGAACCTGCCTAGGTGTCTGTCTCCAACCTACCGTCGGGCAGACTTCCTTGTCCTCCAGCGGACACTCAATAGTCCTTTTATAATATCTTCACAGGGGAACACAGTCCTTTGTTTCTTTCACATCAACAGTTCGTCTTCTCACCTTTGAGACGTATTCACCCTTGGTTACCGTCCCGGGCACACATCACTCCGGGGGGTCTTCTCCCAGGCCCACACATCCTGTCGGGAGGCACACGCTGACTGTCCTCCTGCTCCCAGCCCACATGGCTTCAGGACACAGCTTCTGGAGGCAGCAAACAATAGGAATTTCTCTGAACAAATTATAGAGCCTTAACTCCCTCATTCTGAACAGGTGAAGGCCTTTCAACTTCCTGCTGGCTAGCTCTGTAGCCAACACCCTAAATTAATTAATGGACTTTCTAAATCAGGTAGAAATGTATCTCCTTCCTGTGACTACATTCCCAGATTTAGCTGACTTCCTGTTACATACCCCCCCCTCTTGTTTCAACCCTAGGGTTGGGACACAGATTTCCAGGCACGCATGTGTCAAGCACTGCTGACTCACTGATAAGCCTCCTATTATCCTCAAGCTTCCGGATGAAACTGTTTTGTCATCTTCATTGACGGATTTCTCATAAATGCCACACAGTTTGTCTCTCATCTCATATACACATTCTTCAACTGCATTTTTGGCATCATTTCGCTCCTTCTCGTTTCTGTCATCTTCATTGACAGCTTTCTCATAAATGTCAGACAGCTTGTCCCTCATAACCGTCTGTCCAATCCACCATGGAGGACCGTGATCCATAGGCAACTCAATTGGGCTAGTCTTAATGTCTTCAACATTCTTAAGACGCCTCTCTCTGCAATCCATAAATGTTTTCCACAAAACTTTGAGAACCTTTGCTTCACTAAGCTTTGCTCCAAGTAGGGACTCTTGACATCCCTCTGTGACTTGAGTTGCCTCTCCATACAGCTGTACACAATCATTGACTTTTTGTTGTAAAAGGGAATGATCTTCCTTCTTGAGCTTTGCTTGCTCTAAGATGCTGTGCAGAGGATTTTCCAATTGAGACAACAGGCTGTCACACATTTCTTCAAAGTGACCCCTGTTCCTTTTCCCAGAGATATCAATATCATTCAAACATTTCATATTCATAGGCAGATCTGAAGCATTTGCACTCATCAACTTCTTAAACTTTTCGCCCTCCTGAGCGAGTCGCAGTAAAGGCCTACTATTTGATTTGATATTCAGTTTATATTTCTTGCCAAACTCTTCACAGAAGTAGCCAACCAGAACATCATCAACTTTCCTTCCACCAACATAAGGGTCAAAGGCAACAACACAGTTGAACCCAGCGATCTGGGTGGTATCCATTATAGACCTCCTCTCTGCATCAGTGAAGAAGCATGGAACTGCAACACATTCTTTTACAGGTTTCTTCAATGCACTTTCTGCTGAACTATTTGACCGCTCAAGGTCACCTAGTTCTTTTTCTCTATCTGAATTCCACATGGAATGCATCTCAAGATCACGATCAAACTTCTGCCACCCGTCTTTCACCAGTTCCATTTTGGAAACACTCCCTGAAAGGCACTTATTCATTTGCTTCACGTTTTCACCAACAGCCTTAGTTTTCTCCACTAGGTTTTCAGCCTGAACTGAGAAATCACCACATTTCTTACTCAGCTCCTTTGTTTGCTGAAGCTCTAATGATACATTTTCCAATGCTTGAAGTTTTTGAAGGAACGGTTTATTCCAAAGGGGTGATTCAAGCCACGTGTCGTCACATTTCTGAGGCTCACTCAGGACAGACCCCAAAACACTGATCCTTTTAAAAACTGCATCAGGCACACTATCCCCTCTTTGGGACAGATCCTCTGTTGCCTGGAATTCCTCTTCCAGTTCCTGCAACGGAATCTTCATCTCTTCTAGTTGCTGTTCTAAGGCTCGCTTAGACTTTTCTAGCTCCTGAACGCTTTTCACAACATCATCCTTGGAGCTGACCAATTCTTCCATTTCTGTACGCAGCTGTTTAACACTTTCTAGTTCAGCCTTACACTCTAGAGCTTCCTCCAAAGAGCGAGCCAAGAACAGGGCTTTGCTCTCGTTATCACGCACCTCCGTTTCTGCACGTGCGCGTTCTTCTGCATATTTTGCAGACACATTCTTCTCTTCACCAAGCATCTGATCAAACTTCTTTTTCACATCTTCAACACACTGTAATGAACCAACGCTTTCTTCCATGCGTTTTTTCATAACCGCTATCTGAGCTTGCAATGTTGCGACTTGCTCTGATAGGTTTTTCTTTGCTTCCGCCTCCTCTTTTAATTGTTCCAGGAAGCCATTTTTCTCATCTTCCATTTGTTTGAGCTTTGTGCTAAAACTCAGCCTTTGACACCTCTCTTCCTGTAAGAGTTCCTGCGTGTCTTGCAGCTGCGATTCCAAGATAGAAAAATCTTCCGCAATTTCTCTAGATTTGCTGTCTGCTTGAGAAAGCTGATTTGTAACATTGTCCAACTCAACCTGCAGTCGGTTTGCCTTCTCTGACAGCTTAGCACACAATCGGTCACCTTCTGACACCTTGACTTGCGATTCCAGAAGCTGTGCCTCTACTTTTTCCCTCTTATGTTCACAATCTTCTTTTCCCTGCATAAGAGCCTTCACCTCATTGGCTAGCATCTGGGAATAAGAATGTAATTCTGCCACACAGGCTTCTTTCTCCTTTAACTGCTGCTGGACACGTTGGGCTTCCCCTTTCCAACTTTCACAGTCCGCACGCCATTCATTTACCACATTGCTCAAAGTAGTGAGCTCATACACAGTACTCAGTAATTTAGCCTCTCTTTCACTTTTCTCGTTGTCGCTGAGAGACAATGTCGTTTTCAGAGCGACATTCTGTTCCTGCGACTCCTGCAGGTCTATTTTTGTAGCTCCCAAAGACTGAAGACTTTTTTCCAGCTGATTACGCAACTCCAACATATCAGCCATACTTTGCTTCTGCAAAGTCTGAATTTCACTTTCCTTTTCCATGAGGATGGTATCTTTCTCCATTATAGTCTCTCTGCGTTTTTGCAACTCGACCAAAAGAAGAGCAGTGGATTCTTCCCACTGTAACACATGAGACTTGAGTAGTTCATTCATTTCCTGCAAGTTTCTATGCTCCATTTTAAGCAATTCCAAGGCTTGTTCCTTTTCTTCCATTTTCCGTTGCAAGGCATCCAACTCAGCCCTGCACACATACTCCGTTTCCTCCAAACCGATGGCCTCCATTGGCTGCTGGCGTCTCTGTTTCCAGCCTGCCATGCTCTCTTGATGAGCCTTTTGTTGAGCTGCAAAGCTCTGCTGAAAATCCGCATTTGCCTGCTGTTGAGCTGCATTTGCTTGCTGTTGAGCTGCATTTGATATAATCAGATGTTTCAACATCTCCTCCATTTTGAGTTTACTTTTCATCTGAGCACACTGCGTCTCCATAGCAGTTTCATCAGTGTTGCTAGGGACAACAACCTTCCTCTTTAGTAGACTCTCTTTAGGCATGGATGGGGCTGGTTCAGACGGCAACATCCCCTCCATCCATAGAATCCGGTCTCTCATTTCATCTATCTTTGCATTCTTCAGGCGTTTTGAACGCCCCATCTTCAATAACTCCACAAACAAATTTTTCACAGTCCAGCAAAAAATTTCAGACCACTGTCTCTTTAACACATGTAGTTTTTTCTCTCTCTCTTGCAAGATCTCTTTTCCTGCACACACAGTTTGTGCAGTCACTTGCACCAGACACAACAAAGTTCATCAAATAATTTTGAGACCGCTGTCTCTTTAAAACACTTTTTTTTTTTTTTTTTTTTGTCAGGATCTTCTCTCCTGCACACATAGATTGTGCAATCTCATGCACCAGATAAAGTTCATCAAACATATGCACTCCATTGCAGGGATCTCTGCTTATGCCCACTGCATACCTCCACCATATGTGAGGGATTAGCTCGGTGGTAGGCGTGGATGACTCCTTGGGGAGTGCGTTTTCACAGAGAAATAGCCCAAAAGTGCTTGCAAACAACAGGTTTATGGTTTATTCTAATGGTGTTTTCTTCACCAGGCTGTATGCAGCAAAACATCCAAAATAAAATAAAACAGAAAATAAATCCTTGCCTCTGTGGGCGGCTACCTTCTCACAACTGGAACCTGCCTAGGTGTCTGTCTCCAACCTACCGTCGGGCAGACTTCCTTGTCCTCCAGCGGACACTCAATAGTCCTTTTATAATATCTTCACAGGGGAACACAGTCCTTTGTTTCTTTCACATCAACAGTTCGTCTTCTCACCTTTGAGACGTATTCACCCTTGGTTACCGTCCCGGGCACACATCACTCCGGGGGGTCTTCTCCCAGGCCCACACATCCTGTCGGGAGGCACACGCTGACTGTCCTCCTGCTCCCAGCCCACATGGCTTCAGGACACAGCTTCTGGAGGCAGCAAACAATAGGAATTTCTCTGAACAAATTATAGAGCCTTAACTCCCTCATTCTGAACAGGTGAAGGCCTTTCAACTTCCTGCTGGCTAGCTCTGTAGCCAACACCCTAAATTAATTAATGGACTTTCTAAATCAGGTAGAAATGTATCTCCTTCCTGTGACTACATTCCCAGATTTAGCTGACTTCCTGTTACAATAGTAACAAAATATACTGTACAAATAATAGTCCAGGTAGCACATACCAAATAGGCTTATATTTTCATGTAAAAAAATGGTGTAACATGGGAGCAGGCCCAGTTAGAATGGGGTGATGTGTCTTGTTGAAGTTGAAAGTGAAGAAAGAAACAAGAAAAAAAAGACAAAGGAAGAAAGGAAAGGGATTCAGGGGTCCCACCCAAGCCTTCGTGATCCAGTGATATCCATGGATCCCATGTCTTGGATTGGGTATTATGTACTGTACCTGTAAATTTGTCACCTAATTGAATTCATATTTTACAAATTCTATAGAAACAAAAGATGTTTTCCAGTTTTTGTTTTTATTTTAGAACATTATATTAAAAGTATATTAGTATTCTTGTAGCCAGAAATATATATTGGAAATCAACCTTTTAATTACTCTAGAGGTCCATGTCTATTTTAGAAAAATTAGGAGATTTGGGTATATTAATTTTGGTCAAAATAGGTTATCGTGTTAAAAATTATTTCCCAAAATGCACTAGCTTAGGTGCATTGCCTTGGAATTAAATTGGTCACAGCTTCTAAAACATAATAAGGATGTTGATGGGGCCAGCTTGGAGTGCCAATGGGAATCATGTATCATCACCAAAGTCTCAACTTTAAATCTAATAATATTGTGTTAATGTGGAATATATCTGCAAGTTTGGGTAGTCATACTCTATCTATAAAGTATGCTTGTAGTACACTTATTTGTTATGTCTGATTCTTTTGTACTATTACAGTGCCTTGAAAAAGTATTCATACTCCTTGAAATTGTCCACATTTTGTCATGTTACAACTAAAAGACTTTCTTATGACGAAACGTTGGCGATCCCAGACATAAACGTCCACACGCCCCCCAACGAAGCCGGCTGTTTATCCATATGCTGATCTGGAGACTTGCGGGACGTCGTGGTTAGATCCATGACCGGCACATACTACATGCCTGTTTTTGTCTTTTAAATTGTAAGTAGTTTTTTTAATAAATTTACCTATTGGTTTACGGGATTACGCTATGGGCCTCTGTTTCTTTCTACATATGGCTTTACGTTCAATGGAGTATATGAGAAGTTCCAAGTGTGCCACATATTAATGTGATCGGTTTAACAACACACCGGAAACGGCTTTCGGCTTTTGGAGTCTTTCAAAGCACCTGAGCTTGATATCGGTTGACCTACTGGTTTACTACTAGCTGGGAGAGGCTGTCTCATTAAATTGAGCAGCCACGGAATTTCGGTAAGCTGCTTGTTATACCTGAGCACAAGGGTGTCCCCTTCCTACACTTTTCCCTGGTGTCACTGGAAGAAAGTTATTTTGCACGTGGATTCACATCTCTACACTTAATATTGGGACTATTCATTTGGACATTATCCCCTCTCCTTTTTTGTTTTCTTTATATAAGCTTTTCAGCTATATAATTGTATACTGATTTCAGCGCTGCACTTTTTGGTTTTTATTGTATTTTTTGAATCACTGTTAGTTGATTTTGTGCCAGCTGCTCACTATTGTTCTTAATCATTTGGTTTTCTGTCACATCTAGCGCGGAAATTTTTCTTCTATTTATATTACATTAATCTTAGAAGAAAACCTGTTAGAGTCTGCAAAAGACTTGAGCCTGGGGTGGAGGTTCACCTTCCAGCAGGACAATGACCCCAAACATACAGCTAGAGCTACAATTGGAATGGTTTAGAATGGTTTAGATCAAAGTATATTCATGTGTTAGGATGGCCCCCAATCAAGGTCCAGACCTCAATCCAATTGAGAATCTGTGGCAAGACTTGACGCTCTCCATCCAATCTGACAGAGCTTGAGCTATTTTGCAAAGAAAAATGGGCAAAAATTTCACTCTCTAGATGTGCAAAGCTGGTGGAGACATCCCCAAAAAGACTTGCAGATGTAATTGCAGCAAAATGTGGTTCTACAAAATATTGACTATGGGGGGCTGAATACAAATGCATGCCACACTATTTAAATATTTAATTGTAAAGAGTTTTGAAAACCATTTTTCTGTTTGTTTTACAATTATGTGTTACTTTTTGTTGGTCTATCACATAAAATCCCAATAAACTACATTTACATTTTTGGTTGTAACATGACAAAATTTCAAGGGGTAGGAATACTTTTACAAGGCACTAATGAGTATGAATATTTGATGCAGATATTTTTGGAGGATGTGTGGAATACCTGTCCTGTATCGAAAACATCATTGTTATATCTGATCCCATATATTTGAACTCTGTATTTTGTATTTTTCTGTGCATGTGGCAATAAAAACTCTTTTAAAAAATATGATTATTTGTACATTTCTATAGCTGTGTTTTCGCTTTTTTCCTGAGTGTTATAACTTAAAGCCCCTTGATTAAAAAAGTTAATGGATACAAATGTATTGCATGATAGCACTTCAGGTTTTTAGGTATCTGTGGTATATCCATCCCTTATGATTGGATTGCTATGATCAGGGCAAAGAGGATGACGTGGCCCAGGTAGGAGCATGAACCCAACAGTACCTGTTAGGAAGCTGCAATGTTATTTATTCTTGTTTGATACTCTGTCAAATGGGGGGGAGCAAGTCAAACTGCTGTAGGAATAAAGTGCCAGCACCTACCTACATCAGCATTCCAAACCTTCTTGTCTCAACCAACAGTCAAGCTATTTTGTCAGGCAAACTTTCAGCACTCATGCCAAAGTCTGTCCATCTCCTCTTGCGTCTTGAACCAGTGAGGCTTCCCTAGGTGCATACACTTTATATCTGCAGGAGTTTCTCCTTGCACCTGGGGACAGTCTCCTAAATAAAGGGAATTCACCCCAAAGGGAACACAAACAAATATTAAAATCCTAGGAACAGGGGTACTCGGAACTATCAAACTTGTATGTGCAGTCAGATGAAGGAAAACTTCCAACAAGCTCAAAAGCTCTGGTGTGGCAGCTCCCCCACAGCAGGGGCAGACTGGCAAATTTCAGCCCAGGGGGCAAGTACAAACCAAAGGCCCATGGAGCAGCGACTTGCCCCCCCCCTTCCACTCTCCCTGTTCCTGTCCTCCTCCTGACCCTCATTCCAGGCTGAAGCTTCCGGTACTCTCTACTCATCAGCTGAATCCCCGCTCCCGGCCTGGCCAGCGGGGGGCAGTTGGGGGGAGCTGAGAGGCCGGGGGGGGGGGAGAGTCTCCAGTTGGGCATTAAACCAGCCTCTGCTCAGACACTTGTCTTCAACCCGCACTCAGTAGGTCAGCGGCAGGGACTTTTACATACCTTCACTCCAAGAACCCTTTAGGCATGTCTGTAGCAGAAGTGGTGCAGCCTTTTTACGGGGAATCAGAGCGGCCCAGGGGGAAATTGCCCCCCTGCCCCCTGGCCCAGTCCTCCCCTGCCCCACAGCAAAGATTCCTTCAATGGGCAGCCAACAGTATCTGAAACTATTGAAAACAGAAAGGAGCGCCAGACCAAAAACAGATGAAAAAGTCCAAGATAATCTTAATCTGGTAAAAAAAAGTCATATAAAACATCCAATTGTTTTTAGGGGCAATGTCACTCCATGGACTTTTTTACTGCTCAGAAACTGTTACATTGTCAATCCATGAGGAGAATTTAATACTGTCTATCCAAGTGTTATCCTGTCTTGAGCCCTGGTGAAAGGGGAGTGGTGTTGCATTTAAAACATGGATGGTTTTAAATTACTTATTTACCAGCAATTAAAATAATCTTGAACTCTCCTTGTTTTTGGTCTAGCACTCTTTTCTGTATTTCTGTGGTTAAAGTGACACAAAAATATCCTTATTCTCCAAAAATAATCCATATACATCAGATACTTTATGTCCCTGTAATCTATTTTTTTATAAGTCTGTTTCTTAAGCCACGCACACATGGGTCAAACGTTGGGTGGCATCGGCCAGGTTCAATAGAAACTGGTAACGTTTGGCCCGGGTGTACTGCAGCCAGTCCAACAGAAGCCAGCCGAACTGCTGTTTTTTGTTGAAGGGGAATGGAAAGGTCTGCCGATCGGCTCCCGATCTGACAGCAGTGTTCTGGCCGGGGGCCGTCCCACTGTCAGGACACATTAGAACAGCAGGAGAGATCACTGTACTAACATCGGATTGTTAGAACAGCGGCTCTGACTTGAGCTGTCAGTTTTTTTTTCATTCAGTCTGCTGGGTTGAACAAGAAAGAAAATTAGCAGTGTGTAGTAGGCTTTACTGTGTTTTTCTGCCACCTTGTTTTGTCTTCCGTTATTCTGGGAGCTGCTGGACCTCTCCTTTCCCCCCGCCCCATTTGTTTGTTTAGAACAAGCAGTGCATGTTAGTTGTGGTGGAGTCCATATTCTATAGTCCATTTTGGGAGTGAGCAAGAGAGGGTGATTATTTTCCTACATGCAGTGAGCCCATGCAGAATGATCACAGCTGCCCTCTAGAAGGAAGTCAGATCAAAGCAGCAATTAAAAAAAAAAATTAGCAATTTGGAGAAGGCTAACAACAATCAAATGTCCTTTTTTGAGTTAAAGTGTTACTGTCAGAGTCACCTGCAGGACCAAGTAAAGGGAAGCGCATAGTGGAGGTTGTGAACCCAATGGCCGATTGCAGCAACACAGGGTCGCAGACATGGCCCTGGACAGGGAGCTGGAGCATAAGATTCCCCAGGGTGCGGAGTCTAAGAGCCAGCAGGTTTTCACCACCTCTGATGGTGAGGAGGGTCTTAGCTGCAGCCTCCAGGGTCTCCCAGCTCACGGCTGGCTCTGGTGGATGGAGAGGAAACAGCTGTCCAGGGCAACAAGGGATAGTCGGGGCAACAAGCAGACAGGGATGGTCAGAAGGACGAGCCGAAGGTCGGGGCAACAAGCAGACAGGGATGGTCAGACGAACATGCCAAAGTCTGTGCACCGAGATCAGACGTAGAGCACATGGCAAGAAACACTCAGGGAAGCCTTCACACAATTATTGCTCGGGGAAAGCTGGCTTGCAGTGCGCGAGTTAATATAGTGTTTCCTGTTAGAGGCTGGGGTGGAGTCATGCTGAGAGAAAATTACCTAAACACACAGGTGTGAGAGCATGGTCCCTAAAGCTGATACACAGACCAGAGAGGTAAGCAGACAGTCTGGGGAAGGAAACATTACTGCAGATTCATGATGGTACCCCTCCTTTAATGAGGCCTCCCCTGCCGGGGCCCAGGGTTGGAGGGGAACCTCAAATGAAACCTCCTCAAAAGATGAGACGCAAAGACATCAGATGCAGGGATCCAAGACCTTTTCTCAGGACCAAAACTTTTCCAATGCACACAGTACTGATGAGTGCCTTTACAGAGCCGGGAATCCAGATTTTGACTAACCTTGTACTCCTGATTATCCTCAGAGACCAGGACCGAGGTAGGGAGAGGACTAGAGAACTTATTGAGGACTAAAGGCTTTAAAAGGGAAACATGAAAAGAGTTTGATATCCTAAGGCTTTTACGGATCTGAAGTTTAAAACAAACCGGATTTAACTTAGAAATTATAGTATATGGGCCAATGAATCTTGTGGCAAATTTCAGAGAAGGAACCCGGAGCTTGATGTTCCTGCTGGAAAGCCAGACTTTGTCTCCTGGCTGTAAAGAAGGCGGCTTACGCCTGCGATGTTTGGCAAGACCTTTGAATTTGTCAGCAGCTGCCTGGAGATAATCATGAACATCACCCCAAATAGAATTGAATGATTCTTGAACCTTAGCCAAAGCTGGAATGTCCGGAGAACAGGTCATAGAAAGAGGGAGTTGACGGTGTTTTCCATAAATTGTGAGAAATGGTGTCTTCTGAGAACTGATGTTAACATGATTATTGTGAGAGAATTCTGCCCATGGGAGTAGAGGAGACCAATCATCATGATTAGCAGAGAATAAAGTGCGGAGAATGACCTCCTGAATAACCCTCCTAGTCTGTCCATTGGATTGAGGGTGGTAAGAAGAGGAAAAATCTATCTAAGATAATATTAAGGGATTTGCAAAAGGCTCTCCAAAAGCAATACGTGAATTAAACACCCCTGTCAGAAACAATGTGGGAAGGAACCCCATGGAGGCTGAAGATTTCTCAAACAAAAATAAGAACCATAGCAAGAGCAAGGGAGGCCAGGAAGAGGAACAAAATGAGCCATCTTGGAGAACAAATTGATTACCACCCAAATTACTGTATTATTCTCAGACGGTGGAAGATCAGTGATAAAGTCCATGGCAATGTGAGACCAGGGCTCCTTAGGAATGGGCAAGGGCATGAGAAGCCTTAACGTAGTCTTTGACATCCGAACAGAGAATAGGCCACCAGTAGTGGCGACTGATGAGAAGGAAGGATTAGAGGAGTCCAGCATGACCTGCCACCTTGTAAACATGTCCCCAATGAAGGATCTTATCTCCTAGCTCAGTGGGGACGAAGGCCTTGCCAGGAGGAATTTTTGACTCCAGAGTGGTAGAATGTTCAAGAATGCAGGAGGTAGGAATGATTGGCTTAGGTTCAGAGGTGGGCTCCTCATCCAGAGTGTCAAATGACCTAGAGAGTGCATCAGACCAACTATTGCAAGAACCAGGTTTGTCCGTAATAGTGAAATTAAAATGGGAAAAGAAAAAAAAAACATAATGTTGTGGCGGATGGAAGGGGTAGGGATCCACGATGGGAGCGATAGGACCTCAAATCGCATCCAATGCAGTAAATGTTAGTAGGTTAGGATAATGATAAGTAGTCATCTGAATAGTAAAACCTGTCCCAGTGAAGCCATTGTGCATTGTGCTCCTCACTTTTATTTATATAAGCAGCAGTCAAGTGCTCCATGTGTTGGATGTCCTTTACCCTGGCGAACCATTAGGAAATGGTGGGTGAAGATTCACTTTTCCACATACTGGGGGTGCAGGCCCAAGCGGCATTAAGTAAATGTTTTAGTAATGACTTACAGTATTTCTTACTGGACATAGGGGTTAAGTGTAGAAGCACTGCCGCAGGATTGTCAAAAAGGGAGAAGTCCGTTATTTTGTGGACAATCTGCAGAACTTGTCTCCAAAAATGTTGGATGTTTGGACAGTCTTAAAAGATATGAAATATTGTACCGACCTGGGTTCCGCATCTCCAACAAGAGGAGCTGTGTCCAGGGAACATAGACACTAAAACAGAGGGAGTCCAGTACCACCATGACAGAATTTTATATGTAGTCTCTTGGTATTTACAACACAAGGAAGATTTGTGGGCAAAGAACAGTATGCGGCGCTTCTGGTCGTCTGTAAATGTGGTGTTCAGGTCCCTTAGCCCATTTGGATAAGTATGGAGGATCCTGCTGGGAAAATAAGTCAAGCAGGATACAATATGAGGAAGAGAGTGATTTACGAATGGGGCCTTCGCCGAGGCAGAGGTATTTAAATGTGGTAAGATATCTGGTAAAGCGCGCAGGATTCGGAAGGGAACCTAGAAAACAAGACAACTGTAATAGTTTCCATCTACCCAATGCAGAACTGGGGAGGGATCCAAGTAGATCTGAAAGATGGACCCAGCCTGAGGGGAGTAGGAACGTAGATGCCTGGAAGATATTCAAATCTGGTCGGGTTCGAGAGACCTTGTCTATGTAACCGGGGATGAAATCTGGGTGGCCTATACTAGGCAACATTGGCGAGGGAAAGCTGGTTATGCCTGCTAATTTAAAATACTTTTTAAATTCTAATAATGTTGGTTCTATTAGGGGATGAGATTGATGAAGATGAGGTAGGTGAATGCCTGTCCAGGGGATACCACCTAAGGGAAATGGTATCAAGTCCTGTTCCAGAGATACCCAAAGCTTATGGGAGGAGTGCCTGCACCAGTCAATCACTCTAGCCATGTGTACCGCAGTGCAGTAAAAGGCAGGGTCTAGGAGGCCTACTCCCTCTGTTATCTTGGGTCTCTGTGGGAGGGTCTTCTGTAGGCCAGATGGTTTCCCATGCCAAACGTATTTAATGAAGGCCGATCGGATTGTCTGAAAAAACTTTTAAGGTATTTTAATGGGTAGAGCCTGCAGGATATATAGGAGGCTTGGCATGATGTTCATTTTAAGGACATTGCACCTACCGAACCAGGAGATGGCTATAAGTTTCCATTTCTCTAAATCCGATGCTAAGGTAGATAATAACGGGTAAAAATTTAATTTAAAAATACTCTGGGATTTTAGTTACCAAGTATTGAATGGCTTGCGAGGCTTACCGAAAGGGAAAATTACATGAGAGATTAATGAGAGCCTGTGAAGTGAAATTAATATTAAGAGCCTCTGATTTTTGCAGGTTAATTTTCAAGTTTGATAGGTTTCCATAGGAGCGAAGTTCCGAAAGTAAGACAGGTAAGGAAATGGTTGGGGACAGAAATATAGAAAAGAAGATCGCCAGCGTATGCTGTGACCTTATGGTGGTATTTGCTAGTTTCCAAACCTTTGATATTTGGGTTATTCTGGACATGTTGTAATAAGGGTTCCAAAGACATCACGAAAAGGAGTGGAGATAGGGGGCATTCCTGTCTAGTGCCATTACCAATGGCAAAGGGTTTGGAAGCAAAGCCATTCGCTCTGACCGTGGCGGTGGGAGATGAATAAAGGGCAGTCACTCAGTTCCGGAAAGAGTCAAGCATGCCAATGTGTCATAGGGTCTTGTGTAGGAAGGACCAATCCACTTTATCAAAAGCCTTTTGGGCATAGGTGGACAAGAGGAATAGTGGCGTGTTAGTACGTTTAGCCTTGGTTATTACATTTATGGTTCTGATTGTATTGTCTCTGGCCTACCTTGTTTGGATAAAGCCTACTTGATTGAGAGGTACTATTCGCTGCAGAATAGTGTTCAATCTTTCCGCCAGAATTTTGGTGAATAACTTGAGGACTTGATGTCGCAGTTAAGTAGCGATATGGGCATGTAACTAGTACATTGCAGCGGATCTTAGCCAGGTTTAGGGATAACCTTGATACTGGCATGAAGAAGGTCAGGGGGCACGGCTTGGCCCTCAAGAATCGCATTGAACGCCGACATGAAGTGGGACACCAGATACTCATTGTAAGTCTTATAGTAGGGCACCGTGAATCGGACTGGACCTGGAGCCTTGCCCATAGGAGAACTGGCTAACGTCATAGCAAATTCCTCAGGAGAAATTGGACGGGACAATGAATCAATCTCCTCTTCCGTAAGAGGGCAAATCAACTTCTCTATGATACGCATCAATCGCAGCAATCTTTTCTTCATCAGACGCATCGGGGGAAGCGGAATTTAGATTATACAGTTTCGTGTAAAAGGAGTGGAAAATGTTTACCATCACTGAGTATATCTTGGAACCTGAAGGGGTAGAAAGGGTTGGAATATATGATAGGTTTTGTTTAGAGTGTAGAGCGTTGGCTAGTGAGTGGCTACATTTGTCCCCATATTCATAATACGATCTGCGGGCTTTCGTAAGTTTGCGTAAGGTCTTATGATGTTTATCAAGGTCATGAAGCTTGATTAACAACTCCGTTAACGTAATTTCGCTTTCCTGTTTAACTCTGTGGCCGTGTTTGATGAGAATTCCCCTAATGTAGCACTTATGTGCTCCCCAGAGGGAAAGGGGATTGGACTCTGAGTCCTTGTTAGTTTCAAAGTATAGGCGTAGTTCCCGAAGAGCGTCAGCCTTAATTGCGGGGTCTTGCAATAGTGTTACATAGTTACATAGTTAGTGAGGTTGAAAAAAGACATCAGTCCATCCAGTTCAACCTATGATGTGAGTGTGTGTTTGCTTTTAACCGTACATTGTATACCCCTGTATGTTGTGGTCTCTAAGGTGTCCATCTAATAGTTTTTTGAAACTACGACTGCTTGTGGAAGAGAATTCCACATCCTTACCGCTCTTACAGTGAAGAACCCCTTACGCATTTTAAGGTTAAACCGCCTTTCCTCTAGTTTTAGTGAGTGGCCACGTGTCTTATTGTATCTCCTTTCTCTGAATAGTTTGTTCCTTATGCTAGGGTCGCAAGTACAGTATTTGTACATTGATATCATATCCCCCCTCAATCGTCTCTTCTCCAGAGAGAATAGGTTCAGTGCTTGTAGTCTTTCCTCATAGCTGATGTCCTCCATTCCCCTAATTATTTTTGTTGCCCTTCTCTGGGCTCTTTCCAATTCCAGCACATCCTTCCTGAGGACCGGTGCCCAGAACTGGACAGCATACTCCAGATGTGGCCGGACCAGAGTCTTGTAGAGCGGGAGAATAATCTCTTTATTTCTGGAGTGAATCCCCTTTTTTAAACATCCCAGTATTCTGTTGGCTTTGCATGCAGCGGCTTGGCATTGCATGCCACTGCCAAGCCTGTTGTCTACCAGTACCCCCAAGTCTTTTTCCATCCTAGACTCACCCAGAGGTTCCCCCCCTAGTGAGTAGCTTGCTTTCTGGTTTCTGGCCCCCTGGCTTGTAAGGTTTCCACATCCTGCATAGAAGATATTGGCAAGCTTAGTTTAGTATCATCCGCAAATACTGAGATTGTACTAGATACCCCCTCCTCTAGATAATTTATGAATAAATTAAACAGTATTGGTCCCAAGACAGAACCCTGGGGGACCTCACTTTCCACACCCGCCCAATCTGAGCACTCCCCATTAATCATCACCCTCTGGACTCTCCCCTGAAGCAAGTTCTCTATCCAGGTACTCACCTTATGGTCCATACCTACCTTCCTTAGTTTGTACAGTAAGCGTTTGTGGGGAATGGTGTCAAAGGCCTTGGCAAAGTCCAGATACACCACATCCACAGGCTTTCCTTTATCTAGGTGGCAGCTCACTTCATCGTAGAAGGTTAATAGATTGGTTTGGCAAGAATGATTTTTCATGAATCCATGCTAATTACTACTAATAATACAGTTTTCATTACTAAAGTCGTGTATGTGATCCCTTAACATCCCCTCCAAAATCTTGCAGACTACAGATGTTAGGCTGACCGGCCTATAGTTACCCAGGATACATCTTGGCCCCTTTTTAAATATTGGTACCACGTTGGCTTTTTTCCAATCAGCTGGCACCATACCCGTCTGTAAACTATCCTTAAAGATCAAAAATAATGGTCTGGCAATCACCTGGCTGATCTCTTTAAGAACCCTCGGGTGCAAGCCATCCGGTCCCGGTGATTTATTTATGTTAAGTTTCTCTAGTTTAGTTTTAAGTCTATCTTCTGTTAGCCATGGCGGTATTTCCTGAGGTGTGTTGTTTAGTTCGGCCTTACAAGCTAGGTTCGTGTAGCCCCCCGATTCTTTTGGGAAGACTGAAGAGAAGAAATTATTTAACACTTCCGCCTTTTCTCTGTCCTCAGTGGCCATATTTCCTTTGTCATCTTTTATGGGGCCAATGTGTTCTGGCCTCACTTTCTTACTGTTTATATACTTAAAGAACTTCTTGGGGTTCTTTTTACTCTCCTCCGCTATATGTCTCTCGTGTTCTATTTTAGCCGCCCTGATTTCGTTTTTACATTTCTTATTAATTTGAAATGCTTAAATGCTGCCAATGACCCCTCAGTCTTGTATTTTTTGAAGGCCTTTTCTTTAGCACTAATATGCATTTTTATGTTGGAGTTTAGCCACCCAGGGTTTAGTTTTGCTCTTTTAAATTTATTTCCCTTTGACATCCACTGGTCAATCCCCTTGTTAAGTATGCTCTTGAAGCACTCCCATTTTTCCTCCGTGTTCTTTGTTCCCAGGGTTCTATCCCAATTGATATTTTCTAGGAGCGAGCGCGATTTTGGGAAATTGGCTCTTTTGAAATTCAGCATCCTTATATTACCCCTCTGCTTCCTATTACTGTGCTAATACAGAAACTTATTGACCTATGTCACTGTTTCCTAAGTTGCCCCGTATTTCTATATCCGTGAGCAGGTCTGTATTGTTGGTAATCAGTAGGTCAAGTACCGCATTGTTTCTTGTCAGTGCATTCACCATCTGACCCATGAAATTGTCCTGCAAAACATTTAGGAACTGCCTAGCCTTGGCTGAGTGTGCGGTTCCTTCTGCCCAGTCTATATCAGGATAATTAAAGTCCCCCATTATAATGACATTTCCCATCCTTGCTGCCAATCCTATCTGTAAAATGAGGTCCGCCTCCCCCTCCTCCCTCTGGTTGGGGTGCCTATAGCATATGCCCAATATTACCGTGCCTTCCCTTTAAAGCTCTACCCATAGAGATTCTGCCTCGTCCTTAGCTCCATTATTAATATCATCCCTCATATTTATCTGTATACTGTTCTTAATATACAGACATACCCCTCCCCCTTTTTTACCTTCTCTATCTCTGCGATAAAGGGAATACCCCTGAATGGTCGCCATCCAGTCATGAGAGCTGTCAAACCAAGTCTCTGTTATCCCCACAAAATCTAAGTCCTCCTCAAACATCAGTAGCTCCAGCTCTCCCATCTTGTTGGCCAGGCTTCTGGCATTGGTATACAAACCTCTTAATTTGACCGGTTACATATATCCTCATTTGATGTTTTTAGGGTGCTCTCTTGATTTTTCCCCATACCCACCCTGGGTATAGGAGCTCCGAACATCCTACCGCTAATGCCCCCATTTCTGCCCTCTGAAACTTGCTTTCCACTGGCTAATTCTACATCTGTACCCTCCCCCCCATCACCTAGTTTAAAAGCCCCTCTATTCAGACACCAGACACTAGCTGTCATGTGTGATAATGCCACTACCATAGAGATTGGAGCATGGTCCGATAGAGCAAAGTGACCGATGTCGACTCTGGAAACCATCGGAATGGCAGAATGTTTGACAAGAAAATATCGATCCGAGAATGGGAACTGCGGGTCGATGAAGAGAAGGTGTATTCCTTTTCCTGTGGTTGCAGAAGCGCCAGATATTGACTAATTGATTTGAATGGAGTAAGTCTCTAAGTTTGCTCTGTGAACTACAGGTCAAAGCTGAGGAACCAGTGGAGGAATCCCAGTCGGGGGAAATGGTGAGATTAAAATAACCCCCTAGAACCAGTGTTCCTTCAGCAAAGGCCTCTAATTTGCCCAGGAATGTAAGCTAGGGTCGCCAGTACAGTATTTGTACATTGATATCATATCCCCCCTGGGACCACTGGGGAGTGTTAGTTGTAGAGTTTAGGAATTTTGTCAGCTCTGAAATAGCTCTTTTGTAAAAACACAAAAAGACGTTGTCTCAACGAGTCAGAGAGGCAACTAGACATTTTTTCGGGGGCGTTAAGGCCCTTGACATTCCATTACAGAATTTTTAAGAATGTGATGAAGTTACTGGCATAATGACAACACCCACCATGGCATGGAAAGGGGGGGGGGACAAAAGAGGGAGGGGAGGGAGTGTGATGAAAAAGGGTAAGATGGGGTTAAAGAAGAGAAGGTAAAGAAGTCCTAAGGAGAGGGGTGAGAAAAGAATTGAAGATTGGAAAAAGGAGAGGTAGAGGTGATTCCTAGATTCCCCATGAGGAGAAACAACCGCCGATACGGCAGGGCCTAGTGGGGGTTGTAAGGAAGGTACTTCAGCGGGAGGTGCTCCTGGCTCACAGGAGCCCCTGCAAGCCCCAAAAACATTAAAACTCTTCAAAGGGTGCTCACAATGGCAGAAACGTTAAGGGAAGTAAAAACAACCAGAACCCCCAGAGCACCAAGAACTCCACCCAAAACCCCCAGTCCAGACCAATCTCATGATCCACGTGGGGCACATTAGTGGAGAACTGGCACAACAGGGGATGGCAAGGGGATATAATCTTATGTGAGCAAAATCAGTTTTCGGTAGCCTAGGGTAAATAACAGCACAATTAGGTAACAGAGGGTGAAAGCAAAAACAAAACCCCCAACCGATCATGAAGTTTACCAGAAGGATGAACACTAAGATCGGGTGTAGCCCAGTAATTGTCCATGGCCCTAAAACTAGAGCTCACGATTTTGTAGTCAAACCCATGTATCTTTCAGTTGCAGCAGAGACACTGGCTTTAATTGGAACCCTCTAGACAGAAGGGTAACCTTGTCCCCGTGAAGGGTCACGGGAGGAGAGGCCACCATGTAGTGGCCATAACATGACAAAATGGGGCTCTGATTCACGAGCAGGACACAACCTATATAAATGTTTTCTATTCCAGGGGAAGGTAAGCAAGGGAGTGTTGTGAACGTCTTTTACCACAAATGGAAATTTAGGGGATACAGAGTGGAGTGCTTTAGATGCAACAAAAAATATACGCAATCAGACACCAGGTTAATGAGATGGGGAGTGTTTACGAGGGGGACAGGACCCGCCATCAATGTGAGAACCCATTGGGCTGTCCTGACCTCCTCAGACTTGCGTCATCTCCCCCAGGAATTTGGATTCCTTGAGTATGACCGTCAATGGGCCAAGAAACTCTGGGGAGGATGCAGGACAGAAAGGATGTTCTGGCATTATTGGAAAAGACAGGATAAGAAATATACTCACAATACAGTAGTAAAAAGTAAGCGTGGAATAATGGTAACAAAGCCGCAACTTCCTCGTATCACGGCACACTTCCGGAACGGCTTTGTTACCATTATTCCACGTTTTCTTTTTACTACTATATTGTGAGTATATTTCTTATCAACAATAAATGCTTTATTTGAAACAATACTTCACTATATGAGCCCTTTCCTTCCTCCATATGGTCAGGATCCCCATTTATACCCATTACCCACTGATGCCATTTGATTGAGTTGATATATATTGGAAAGGATTACCCTACATCCGTGGGGGAGGATATAACTGGATACCTTGATATACCAATACTGATGTCCCTGACCTGATGGAAATATAGCCTTGAGAATTACCACGCTTGTTACCCCTGTAGGGGTACTCATTTCTGGTGAGTGCGGTCTTTACTGAGAGGGGAGCACTTTTGATTCCTCACCTGCACAAGTCACCTTTGGATTACCTCAAGATCCACAATTTTGGGACTCCAACAATCATAACATATTTATTCACTTTATGGACTTTTGCTTATTGTGCAACTGGTCACTTTTGCACTAGTCACTTTAATCTACCAATCGTAACTTACTCAGTCACTATATCACATGTCATTTTGGTTTTATTTAATTAATTGTATATTGTATTATTTATTTGATTTTTTATTGTGTCACCTTCCTGATATCTTACTGACACTGCACTTTGCACTAGTCACTTTGTTCATTTACCAGTTGTATACACACCCAGTCACTATATCAGATTTTATTTGTACTATTATTTTAATTGCAAATTGGAGTATGTACAGAACACCTCCAGGTTGCCAAATTACTTTGAAATTCACATAAAATTACAACAGCAACAGTTTAAAAAAGGTTTAAAACACTAAACTAATTAGCCAGAACACGGCGTTGCCTTGATTGGTATTAGCCACTAGGAGGGGATACCTAGATAGAGTGAAAAAGACTACCGCTTCAATACGGGTGATCTATATCAGCTGAAGAAATAATATCTAGACTGGTCTACATCACCAGCCGTTGTCACAAAATATCTACTAATATAGAAGTCTATATATGCTGCCTACTATCAATACCTCCACACACAGCAAGGTTGGTATAAAATATCCATAGGGATCCTGACTTGAATGCTGTCCACAATATATCCTTATGTAAGAAATTATGAGAACTATAAAATGCAAATGCTAATAGTTGTTTTTTCTTACTGTATATATACATATTACAGAAATATCGGTATTGCTCGGTCTCTCTGGCCCTGACGAAGCCCGATGCGAAACGTGTTGGCTCATTGGGACCCTCAAACCGAATATCAACAAAGACTTCTTGCACCAACATCAGCTTGAAGCATGTATTATTCCCCTATCAGGGACATATTTCTGTGCTGTTATTTTTAATATTATTGGTGAATATATGGGGGATTCTCGTGTCCTTCAGTGATCCCTCATGTACACACTATACCTTTTATGGAATCAATTCAATAAAATGTTCTATTTTAAAATATGGATTCTTGGTTTTCCTTTTTCCAATTGACCCTTAAAACCCATACTTTCTCTACGTTGTGATATATTTGCCTTTTGGGGTTTGGGCCAACCTCACGGTGTTTTTCGTTCAGTTTAAAAAGGAAAGGTCATTTTTAATAACATTAAATCACAATATGGCTTATATAGCAATTGTATATATATATTTTTTTTCCCACAAAAGCAAATTACCCGATAAGCACTACTAAGCAGGAGGCAAAACATGGATAAGTTATGAAAAAAATATGGTTGACACCATGTACACATATATATATATATTTACAAGCTACACATAGAAACAAGGCTTTTAAAACGTTTACACACAATAATCCAACTGATCGCTTTCACATGTATAGCTAAAAAAGAAAAACATAAAAGTCTATAAATTTCCTTTAAGCAAATAAAAGGGAAAATGGTGAGCATAAACCAATCTAGGTAATAAGATGCAACTGGAGGGGCTTTTAAGGTGAATGAGAAGAAACATGATTTATTTTGGTTCAAAAGATTAGAACAGGTAGAAAAAACAAGGAAAATGGACATTTGGAAGTAATTGAACTGACACAGGCACGCCATATGGATTTCCTGTTTAAATGCCATGGCCTCCCCTGGTTTGTACAAGTACATCTACTCCATTTTATTTAGCAATGGCTTCACATGTGGTTTGTTTCATGTTTTCTGCAATTGTTTATCTCCTTATTAGCAGTGCTTTTTTTTTTTTTTTTTTTTTTGAAGTTTATGCATATGTTGCCTTATTTGTAGATCATGTACGATTTGCAGTACTGATGGAAAGAGCTGTAATTGTCAGATGGGGTCTGTGCGTTTCTGGAAGGAGCAGGACCATATCAGCTGTCAGCCTTTACAGTTTGACATTCCCTTCACTTTATATTACTGCTTCTATTTTTCTTTTACTACCATTTCGTTAGTCATCCTAGAAGATGTTTGCTCAGTGACAGCTATATGCCTCATACATAAGGTTTTGGATGACATGTCCATGTGACTTCTGGACTGCCTTTATGGGTGCCTCCCAACCCTCTCTTTATGGGGTTACCTTTTAAGGGGGCAAAGTTATTTAAAGCTACACTCCAGCCCAAAAAAAAAAAAAAAAACCACTTAGTAGAAAATATACTTTTTCCAAAACAAAAGATATACACTGATCAGTCAAAACCTTATGATCACTGAGAGGTAAGTGAATAATATTGATTATCACCTTAGAATGGTATCTGAAAGTCAGTGGGATATTTTAGGCAGTAAGTAAACATGTTTTCCCTGAAGTTCATGTGTTGAAAGCAGAAAAAATGGGCATCACAGTTTGTTGTGTATGAGGCTGCATAGTTGCAGACCAGCAAGAATGCCCTAGCTGACCCGTATCCACAGCCAAAATTACCTAGAATGGGTACATGAGCATCAGAACTGGACCATGGATAAATGGAAGAAGGTGGCCTGATATAATGAACCATGTTTTCTTTTACATCATATTGATGGCCTGGATATGTGTGTGTTACTTACCTGGGGGAGAGATGGCACCAGGATGCAGTATGGGAAAAAGGCAAGCTATGGAGGCAGCGTGATGCTTTGGGCAATGTTCTGCTGGGAAACCTTGGGTCCTGGCATTCATGTGGATGTTACTTTGACACGTACCACCTACATAAATATTGTTAGTACCCAAGTACACCCCTTCATGGAAACGGTAAGGGCAGTGGTCTCTTTCAGCAGGATAATAAAAAAAAAATGGTTTAAGAATGGTTTGAAGAACACAACCATGAGTTTGAGGTGTTTCCTTGGTCTCCAGATCTTAATCCAATTGAGCATCTGTGGGATGTGTGGGAAAGAAAAGTCTGATTCACGGAGGAATGCACTGCATACTAGCGCATTATGCACTGCATGCTAGCACAATATGGCATACTTACCTTAAAACGAAACCCTCCAGCATGCATGCTAGCACATTATGGCATACTTACCCTAAAACGAAGCCCTCCAGCGGTGCGCTGTCACCGCTGACAGGGCTTCCATTTTCACTCGGTCTTCCTTCTGGGTTCACAGGCTGTGGCCGCTTGAATGGCTGAGCCCCAATGATGTCACTCCTGTGGGAGTCATGGTTTATGGCACAGAGCTCTGAAGGGACAACCCTTCAGAGCGCATGTGCGGCTGCGTCCTGTGTGAATATCTCCTAAACAGTGCAAGTCTAGGAGATATTCACTGTACCTACAGGTAAGCCCTATTATAAGCTTACCTGTAGGTAAAAATTCAAATTACAGGTATACTACTGCTTTCATAATAGACTTCTATGAATAAGTTCATCTGTAAGTGAAACACATCAGTGAAGTAATTCTCCAAATACTTTTCTCCATACAATAAACATAAAAAGCATGGTGTGCAGCTGGATCTATCTTCTACAACTTGTCATACAACTTTGCAGTCCCAAGTCGCACAAATGTGAAATGGGCCTTAGGGCTCCTCCATCCTATAATAACCTGATGAAGTGTGTTAAAGCGGTGTTCCAGCCTCCCCCTCCAAAAATTAAAAGTCAGCAGCTACACATACTGTAGCTGCTGACTTTTAATATTAGTACACTTACCTGTCCTGGAGTCCAGTGATGCCTTACGGCTTCATGAGCAGGTCCCTAATGTGCATGAGTGAAGCGCACTGCGCATTCGGATTGGCTCGGTGGCGGGGGAAGAAAGAGGGGGCCAAACTTCTGAGGGACAGTGCCGCTGCGCCATCTCCCGGAAGTGGGGAATGGTTGCCTGTCAAAAACAGGTACCCATTCCCCCCTCCCCCCTGAAAGGTGCCAATTGTGGCACCGGAGGGGGGGAGAAAGCAAATGAGCGCAAGTTCCACTTTTGGGTGGAACTCTGCCTTAAGGTAGGCCGTTCATTTAAAATGTAATGCCAGTGCATGGCAAGGACAAAAAAAATGTCCCTGCAGCATCACCACGCATGGCATATACTGTACATCATCACCTACGGTAATTGGGTGATGTCCAAGTGCCACTAACAAATTGCTGAAAACATAGACCATGTCATTCTTCTTGCTGTCCCATCCAACAGACATACGCATAGAGGCTATTATAAGCGAAATATTGCTATTTGCTGTTACAATGGAAAAGGTTTCACCAGACAGGAAGTGTAAAGTAAATTTGTACATCCGGTATATTATTGTATTATATTTTGTATGTATTGCACACTGCACTCATTGTGCACATGGCACTAATAATGTTTTTATTACATGTTTATTACATGGTTAGTAGTAATACACAGGACTTGCCACTATGGCTAACAGAGGGTGAAATCAGGGAAAGGCTGGATAAACTTAACACAAACAAATCACCAGGCCCGGATGGCGTACATCGGAGAGTACTCAAGGAACTCAGTAAGGTTATATCCAGACCACTGTTCCTGATCTTTGCTGACAGTATTAGGACAGGAGATGTACCAGGGGATTGGAAGAAAGCTAACGTGATTCCGATATTCAAAAAGGGCCAGAAGCATATCCCGGGAAATTATAGGCCTGTCAGTTTGACATCAATAGTATGTAAACTTCTGGAGGGGATGATAAGGGACTATATCGTAGAGTTTGCTAAAGACAACAACATCATCAGCAGTAATCAGCACGGGTTTACAAATGGGCGTTCTTGTCAAACCAATCTCTTAGCATTCTACGAGGAGGTAAGCTGTGAGCTAGATAGGGGGAGACCAGTGGATGTGGTGTACTTGGATTTCGCTAAGGCATTTGATACAGTTCCCCACAAGCGCTTAATTTATAAAATAAGGTCTGCTGGTATCGACAGCAGGGTTTGCTCTTGGATACGGAATTGGCTTAAAGGGCGTGTCCAAAGGGTGGTAATAAACAGCGCATACTCAGACTGGTCTGAGGTTGTAAGTGGGGTGCCCCAGGGCTCAGTCCTGGTACCAACCTTGTTCAATTTATTCATAAACAGCATTGAGGACGGGATCAGTAGTGCGTTATCAGTTTTTGCAGATGACACAAAATTGGCCAGGGCAATAACTGCACAGCATGAAGCAGATATCCTACAGAATGACCTGGACAAAATTACAGAGTGGGCAACGACATGGCAAATGAGGTTTAATGTGGAGAAGTGTAAGGTTTTGCACTTGGGGACTAAAAACATAAAAGCACAATACACTTTAGGAGGGGAACCCCTGGGGGAATCAAAAATGGAGAAGGATCTGGGAGTCTTGGTTGATGATAGATTAGGCAACAGCATGCAATGTCAAGCGGCAGCTTCCAAAGCCAGCAGAATATTAGCATGCATAAAGAAAGGGATGTATTCCAGAGATAAGACTATAATCCTTCCACTTTATAAAACTCTGGTCCGACCGCATCTGGAGTATTCTGTCCAGTTCTGGTCGCCAGTCCTCAGGAGGGATGTGTTGGAGCTGGAGAGAGTCCAGAGAAGGGCAACTAAACTAATTAGGGGATTGGAGGACCTTGACTATGAAGAGCGTCTACAATCGCTCGATTTATTCTCCCTGGAGAAGAGACGTCTGAGGGGGGACATGATAGCAATTTATAAATATCTTAATGGGGATCCCAGCTTAGAAAAAAAGCTGTTCATTCGAAGGGATTGCATGAGGACTCGAGGGCATACAATGCGATTAGAGGAGAAGCGTTTTAACCTCAGGCAACGTGGGGGGTTCTTTACTGTTAGGGCTACAAGATTGTGGAATTCTCTACCACAAGAGGTGGTTTCTGCGGGTAGTATGGTGGCTTTCAAAAGACTCTTAGACTTACATCTCAAGGATCAGAACATTCAGGGGTATGTGAGATGATTACAGCCACACACACCTACACAGGTTGAACTGGATGGACTATTGTCTTTATTCAACCTCACCTACTATGTAACTATGTTTGCATTCTTTCGAGTCCTGATTAGAATTAGCCTGACTATGTTACGCCCCTTGTTATCATAAAAGTACAATTGTAAAAATGAAGGTGATACCTACATAATCATGTCATGTGTATAAAAGCCTTCAATTGAATTAAATAAAACAGAACAGGTATTTTGTAAAGATGTAGAGTATATCTTTTTGTGTCTGTTCACTACTGCAGTAGCTATTATTTGGAAGCACTAATCAATATGAGGGTAGGAGTTGCCGATCTATAAAATGTCCAGAACAGAAGCAAGGGAAAATTTTCAACAGGCATACAGATAGAAATTAGATGGGCATTCTAGCCTGCTCTTACTTTACAAAAAAAAAAAAAAGTTTTTGCTAGACATATACTTGTTTTACACAGGCTTCCGTTGGTGTTTGAATGGGAAAATTAGTAGATTAGGTAGTTCAAGTTGGAAAATTCTTAATGAGGTTGTAAACCCATAAAAAATTGATTTTATTTTTTTCAACCTGAAAGATAAACACATAATGAGCTAGTATGCATCGCATACTAGCTCATTATGAATTACTTCCCTTAGAACGAGCCCCAGCCGTGCTGCCCGCTTACCTGTATGACTGGACCTGTATGTCCAGTCGCCCGTCTTCCGGGATTGCGGCATCCGGCCATCTGATTGGCCGGAGCCGCGGTGGCGTCACTCCCACTCCCACGCACGCGGGAGCCGACAGTCACGGCAAGGGACTCTGAAGGAATGGCACCATCGGCCGTTCCTTCAGAGCGCATGCGCCAGTGATGTCACTGGCTGCATGTAAGGTAAATACCTCCTAAACGGTGCATGTTTAGGAGACATTTACAGTACCTATAGGTAAGCCTTATCATAGGCTTACCTATAGGTAAAAGTTGTAGAGGAGGGTTTACTTCCTCTTTAAACAGCTAGTGCTCAGTGTATTTGTCTTTAGGCTATATCTCCTTCAACTCTGTATTTCCACTGTCATGTACCAGCTTGCTCAATGAATCTTTTACACTTACAGCAATATTCCACATATTAGTTCTTAAGTGTTTCATGAGCTGAAATCCACAAGCAAAATGTAAAATATTCCTACAGGAAAAGAATAACTCCCACTCTTTATTTTTTTTTTATACAAATTTGAAAGTATCGAAAAGTGCAGTGATAAACAATACAAATCACAAGTGTGCAAAATCATCCATAGTCCATTGATACATAGTAAATCAATTCTCCTGTGCAAAACCAGCTATGGGAAATCTAAATAGTGGCAGTGAAAGTCCTTCCAACTACGAAAATCTTCCACCTCAAGGAACATTGTCACAATACACAAGGATCCTCCTCCTGCTGCTCCATCCTCGAGGATGCACATGGTAAGCATATGATGGCACACAGAATATGTACATGGCAAGTATAGGATGGCACACAGAGGATGTACATGGCAAGTATAGGATGGCACACAGAGGATGTACATTGCAGGTATAGGATGGCACAGAGGATGTACATGGGAAGTATAGGATGGCACACATAAGATGTACATGGCAGGTATAGGTTGGCACAGACAGAGGATGTACATGGGAAGTATAGGATGGCACACATAGGATGTACATGGCAAGTATAGGATAGCACACAGAGGATGTACATGGTAGGTATAGGATGGCACACAAAGGATGTACATGGCATGTATAGGATGGCAAACAGATGATATACATGGCAAGTATAGAAAGGCACACAGAGGATGTACATGGCAAGTATAGGATGTACATGGCAGGTATAGGATGGCACACAGAGGATGTACATTGCAGGTATAGGATGGCACAGAGGATGTACATGGGAAGTATAGGATGGCACACATAGGATGTACATGGCAAGTATAGGATGGCAAACAGATGATATACATGGCAAGTATAGGATGGCACACAGAGGATATACATGGCAGGTATAGGATGGCACACAGAGGATATACATGGCAGGTATAGGATGGCACACAGAGGATATACATGGCAGGTATAGGATGGCACACAGAGGATGTACATGGCAGGTATAGGATGGCACAGAGGATGTACATGGGAAGTATAGGATGGCACACAGAAGATGTACATGGCAGGTATAGGATGGCACAGAGGATGTACATGGGAAGTATAGGATGGCACACAGAAGATGTACATGACAGGTATAGGATGGCGCAGACAGAAGATGTACATGGGAAGTATAGGATGGCAACACATAGGATCTCCATGGCACACATAGGATGTACATGGCAGGTATAGGATGGCACAGACAGAGGATGTACATGGCAGATATAGGATGGCACAGACAGAAGATGTACATGGCACACATAGGATCTCCATGGCACACATAGGATGTACATGGCAGGAATAGGATGGCACAGACAGAGGATGTACATGGCAGATAAAGGATGGCACAGACAGAGGATGTACATGGCAGATAAAGGATCGCACAGACAGAGGATGTACATGGCAGGTAAAGGATGGCAAAGAGGATGTACATTGCAAGTATAGGCTGGCACACAGAGGATGTACATTGCAAGTATAGGATGGCACACAGAGGATGTACATGGCAGGTATAGGATGGCACACAGAGGATGTACATAGCAGGTATAGGATGGCAGACAGAGGGTGTAAATGGCAGGTATAGTATGGCACACAGAGGGTGTACATGGCAAGTATGCCACCAGTGAGTCACCAGAACTACTCGCCCTAATGCTGTTTTTTTTACTTTCCCATTAATATTCCAACGTCAACCTAAACATTGGGGTTCTCATGCTTTTGACAAGTAGAGAATATAGAGGGTGGACCTCCTTCAAGGGGGCACAGACCACAATAAAAATGGGGTTTTGGACGTAAAGTAAAAACCATTTCCCTAATGTTCATTGACGGACACGGTTCTTCATCTTCTTGACTACATGGGTTATGCTGCCACCTACAGGAGTAGGACACTAGGCAGGAAAGAACTTGACCACACCTATAGGGCAGTCCTAAAGAATATACGCCCACTCTCCGCTATAGGCACTCAGTTTTGTTACAAGCAGTATCAGAAGGGGAAAAAAAAAAAAGAAACCCATAGCAGAGTGGGTGCTGTGTCTGTCAATGAAAAGCAGAGATGGATTTTACGGTAAGTCAAAAATCACAATTTTCTTTTGTTCATTGACAGACACAGCTCCTCATCTTGACTACGGGGGGACATCCCAAAGCAGTATCAAACATGAGGGGTGGGAACAGAAAGAAAAAAAAAACAAACACTTCCTAAGGCTTAACATAGCCAACCAGGTAAACATGAAGCTCAACCATAAAAACTGGAGCTCACCTGGAGAAAAAAAAAAAAAAAAACACATCCTCAGAGAACCAGGTCCTCCAAACAGCAGCCTGCAAAACCTTGTGGCCAAAAATGCATCCGCAGATGCCAACACATCCACCTTATAAAACGTTGTGAACATGTGCAGATGACCAGATGGCCGTCTTGCAAACCTGCTTTAACCACCTGATGACAGAAGGCCCAGGAGGCACTAAGCGCCCGAGTAGAGTGCGCCTTAACAGGGAAAAGGTGGAATCTGACCTTTAAGTGAATAAGCCTGAACCACTGTCTTATCCATCTGGAAATGGTCGAAGCAGAAGCAGAAGCAGGCAGCCCTTTGCGAGGTCCATCCATGAGAACAAATAGTGAGTTTGACTTCTTAACCACTTAGGCCCCAGCCCTATTTCGAACACTTTTTGTTCACGCGTTAAAACCAGTATTTTTTTCCTAGAAAACTACTTAGAACCCCCAAACATTATATATATATTTTTTTAGCAAAGACTCTGGAGAATAAAATGTCGGTCATTGTAATATTTTTTATCACGCGGTATTTGCGCAGCGGTCTTTAAAGCACCATTTTTTTGGAACATTTTTGAAAAATCACATTTCACTAATTTTAAAAAATACTAAACAGTAAAGTTAGCCCATTTTTTTTGTATATTGTGAAAGAACATGTCACGCCGAGTAAATAGATACCCAACATGTTACGGTTTAAAATTGCGCCCCCCCCATGGGATCGCGACAAACTACGATCAATTTATTTAACGGTTACCAGTTTTGAGTTAGAGTGTAGCTCTTTTTTTAAATTATTGCTCACGCTCTGGCGATCGCGGCGATACCTCACATGTGTGGTTTGAACAGCGATTTCATTTGCGGCTCGACTTCCGTATACGTTTTTTTTTGTGCGCGAGCTAATGGTGACGGCTAAATTTTTTATTTTTTTTCCCATTTATTTTTTTAACTTTATTAAAGTTTTAAAAAAAAAATAAAAATCTGATCACTTTTATTGCTGTCACAAGCAATGTAAACATCCCTTGTGACACCAATATGTAGTGACAGGTACACTTCCCTGTATGCAAAACGCCAAAAACGGCATTTTTGCATACAGCCGTTTTTCAAATTTGCCGCCTTTTGCAGCACAGTAACCCGGAAGTGACGTCATGGACGCCGCCTCCGGGTTACGTCATCGGAGACCCAATCAATGCCGTTTCCGGCATTCATCGGGACTCCATCCAGCCCGCGGACGTGCCGGCTGGGTGCTCTGGGCTCCCGGTGGGACGGGAGCCCCGGGCAAAGCCACGGAAGGCGGCGGGGGGGGGGGGGACGTCCCCTCCCGCCCCCCCGGGTACCGATCGAGCGGCTCCCGAGCCGCATCGGTCGGTACCGACGGAAAGCCAACCGTCGGCTCTAAACCACGGTACCGGGATGATGCCTCTAGCTAGAGGCATCATCCCGGTACACTACCACAAAGTTTACCGACGTAGACCTACGTTAGTATGCAGTAAGTGGTTAAAAGACTCCGTAGCTGCCAGGCACACCCTGATTGCCTGAACCACATCCAGGAAATGAAAGGCAAATTCCTTAGGATGTTTAGGCCTGGGATATAGGGAAAGTGTAAGGGATGTCAGGTACCCCATATAAAAAAAAAACAACACATTTCCGTTTCATGGCATTTCTATTAAACCACCAGTAGATGGCAGCACAAAGTTCAACTGCAAGCAAGGCATTGGAGGAACTAAAAAGTTAGACCTTTTGTTCCTGGGGGAACAGAATAGCAGTTGCTGTGCTGTGTCCACCAGACTAAAAGGTCATCATACCTCATTTCCTTGTCATTGCAGGTAAGAGGGAGTATATTTAGGGCTATAAACAGGGCAAAATTGATTTAATTTACATCCCTTTGATCAGTAAAGGCTGCTGTCTCTACTGTGTGATTAAATAATACACTGCACAAATGTTAGTGGGTCACACGGTCGCATCACATGACTAGTGTACCAGGAATGTGGTTATTATAGGGTTATGTTTTTAGATCTTATATTATGAGACCACTGATGCAGAAGGAGTAACAACATTTCAGCACATGTTTAATTGGTTATTTTCTATGAGAACGTTATTCCTGTAGATCAGAATTTGAGATTATATATATATATATATATATATATATATATATATATATATATTATATATATATATGTGTGTGTGTGTGTGTGTGTAATAGTATGTATAAACAGAATAGCAGTTGCTGTGCTGTCCACCAGACTAAAGGTCCTCATGTCATATCATTGTAGAAACTTGTTCAATAAAAATAATTCTGGTTTCACCCGGTCCGATCCCTTCGCACATTGGAATTATTGACCCTACTTTCAGCATATGTGCAACAAAAGCAACACATTATCTTCAACCACATGGAAATGGGATACGACCTTTGAAAGGAATGCTGGACATGGACGAAGAACCACCTTATCCCTGTTAACCACCAGGTAAAGTGGACATCACAGCGCTGCCAGCTCGACACCCCGCATGCAGAAATAGCCACCAAAAAAGGCCACCTTCTGAGACAACGTAAGCAGGGGAACCTCCCGCATATTTTCAAAAGGAGGCTCCTGGAGAACGACATCAAAATTAGGGTCCCGCGGCAGCAATAGAGACAGCTCTGGAGGAACCAAGTGTCAAACTCCCTGGATAAAAGGTACACACTAAGGAAAGTGCGGCCAATGGACATTGAAAGAAAACCGCCAAGGCCGAAACAAGGCCCTTGATATGTATTCAAGGCCAAGCGCTGCTCAACCCATCCATTGTAGGAAAGCCAAAATCCAAGCCACCGAAAAGGAGCGAGGGAGAACCCTAAGACCCACCATGCAATGTACATCTTCCAAGTGCGATGGTAAATCTTCCTAGGAGGTAGATTTTCTAGCCTTTAAGGACGTAGCAATCACTGATTCAGACAAACTTCTATCCTTTAGCACCTGGCTTTCAAAAGCCAAGCCATTAAAGCCAGCAACTGTAAAGCAGGATGGAAGATTAGCCCTTGAGACAGCAGATCTTCCCTGAGCAGAAGTCTTCAAGGAGCATCAGCATACCAAGACCGGCAAGGTCAGTCTGGAGGCACTAGAATGACCAGAATCCCCTCTGCCTCAATCCTGCACGAGTCTCGGCAGAAGTTTGAGAGGAGGAAAGGCGTAAAAAATCAGACAATACTGACTCCAAGGAGCCACTAAGGCAGTGATGGCAAACCTTGCCACCCCAGATGTTTTTGAACTACATTTCCCATGATGCTTATACTCTGCAGTGTAGTTGAGCATCATGGAAAATGTAGTTCCAAAACATCTGGGATGCTAAGGTTCGCCATCACTGCACTAAGGTGTCAGCTAGAGGATCCCGAGACCGTGCCACAAACCTCTGTACTTTCCTGTTGAGACAAGAGGCCAACAGATCCATCTCGGGAGTACCCCACCGGTGACAACTGATAAAAACCCCTCCAGATGAAGATACCATTCCTCCTATTCATTCCCGATCTCGATGCAGACTTTATATCTTGTCCGATATGATTTTATCAAGAACTCGTTTGAGTATTTTTATTTTGTTAAACCTTTTAAAGGATAATGCACTAAGCCAGTGCATCCTTGTGTTTGTTTTTCTGTTTTAGTGGTCCCAGACTACCCTGGTCTTGTAAGGGGCTGCAAGGCTGAGGCTTTCCAGAGTTGCTGTGTCAATAGTTCAATATCTGCAAGATTGTAGCAGAGGCAGATAGAGGATTGCACCGCTCAGAGCGCAGGTGCATTGCACCAACGTTTTACTTGTAGGCAATTAAGAAAGATCTAGGAGTCAGCACTAGGGGGGCTGAGGAAGGGCTCCCACTGCCAAATCATCACCCATCCGGCTCCAAAAACATGGCCACCGCTATGGTCAATGGGAAACCAGAAGAAAATGGACGCAGAGGCTACACAAACATGACTGCTGATCTGTAGCACAAAAGGCTACAAGAAAATGTCAGCTCCCCAGGAGCTCAAAAACAATCCCAACAGAAGGGGGTCCCGGTCACCAGTGGCACACTCCCTCCCACCCCCGCCTCAACACCCCAGATCAACCTAAAAAGGTATATCTACCCTGTGGTGGGGGGGCAGGCAGATGGGATACCAAGGCCGAAGAGGATCACCGAGAAAGGGGCGCAGCATGGGAAGGAAGGGCAGCTGAGGGTCAGACCATCCCAGGGAGGGGCCCACATCCACACAAACCATCCAGGGGTAAAGGGAAGGTTCCTTACCACACCAGGAACAGGGTGGGCACTGCTCCGGACAGACCACCGATCCATTGGAATGTGGGCGCTCGCTGGCCAGACTGGAGGGACCCTCTGGATCTACATTATCCAGTCCATCGCCCAGGCCAGCAGTCAATTGTAGATTCTCAAAGAACCGAAGAGGAAAAGATTACGCTAAATTAAAATCGTTAGGACCAGCGTTCCCAACAAGGAACTAGGACCTGACTAGGCAGCAAAAAAACTGCGCGCCTATAGCAGAGAGTGGGAGTATTCCCACCCCTGGGACTGCCCCATAGGCATAGTAGAGTTCTTTCCTACTTAGTATCCTACTCCTGTTGGGGGCAGCATAACCCATGTTAGTCAAGAGGATGAAGAGCTGTGGCAATCGAAAGAAAATTGACAGGTCCTCCCAGTGAGTTTCACTCTTCTGTACTCTCCAGCCCCCCCAAATCTTTCCTTAATCCCTCCCCCATTCCCATGCCTCTGTTTTGACCATATACCCCGATGTTTCCACAGACCAGTTTCTTTTTTAGCCTCACCTTGCAATGCCAACAACCTGTTCCCCCATGGCTCATCAAGTGAACCTCAGTGTGTCTCTGCATGCACTTAATCCTGATATTTCTCCAGCTACCTTGTCCGTATCAATTTTATTTTCCTGATAGTTTTGGATCTTTTGTAGATACTGAAATGTCTTAACACTTGTGTCATGGTGCCTTGAGGATGGTTATTGCTCTCTTTTCTATACTGAGACTATTGTTCCAGCTCACTATGCTTGTATATGTATGGCGACTATCTTGGATTTAAAAAAAAAAAAAAAAAAACGTGATGGTATCAAACCTCCATCTATATGACTTCCCTTCCAAAGAACTCTTAAGAACTAAAGATAAAAGCAGCACAATGTCAAGTTGTATATAGGGGAGGGGGGGGAGGAAAAAAAAACACAAAATCAAAGACCACCACACAGTGAGGTTTTTACAAATTTTATTTGACCTGAAACATCCGCTTTACAATTAAAACTTCTGGAATTGTTTCTTGGTTCCAGCAGCTTTTGTTACTTTCAGGACATTGAATCGGACAGTTTTGCTGAGAGGACGGCACTCTCCAACGGTGACAATATCCCCAATCGAAACATCCCTGTGATAAAAAAAAAAAAAAAATGTAAGATGCACAGAATTATAGTGGTAACAATCCATATATATTATATGTATGGGTGGTTCCTGCGCTATCTGAGGATATATATTTTTCCCTTCTTACTGCTGCACCACAGTACTGGTACCAGGAACCAGTTGATACAATGTATACAGTTTAGGTGGGTGATGCGCTTCAGAAGTGAATATAAAGAAAAAATATAATAAATGTAGAAACTGGCGTGGTAAAAAGTGTTCTAGTGATAAAAAGTGTTGGTGTTAATTAATAAAAGGTGATCCAATACTTCATTTATATCTCATATATATATATCAATACAAGTAAACTATTCAGTTGTCTTCAATACAATAAAGTGCTGGGTGTTTATACTTTCCTAAAAAGTATCAAATAAATAAACCGTAGACAAGATAAAAATGAAAATACTTCAAAAAGAGATACAAAGTGCTGTGTGCTCATTTGCTTAGATCAAGAAATAAATAAATAAAGTGCTGTGTTTATAGTGTCCATATATATAAAGATCCAAAATCAGATGTCATTCCCTTCGATATCATTAAATAAAACAAGGTGCTCTCATGCAAAGTATGGGTGTTGTGACTTTTTGCCTCCACCAGGTGTCACATCTAGGTGCTCTATCTTCTCACCTCAATAAGGTGTATATTGCGCCTGTATACAAGATTAGCCTCCGAATATCATATGGGCTTTACTAATTCCGTTATCTTCCTCCACTTCCAAGTGTTTCCTGTCCTGTCCTGTTTAGTATTTAGGGGTGCATACACTTTCCATCCATATCGTGGCCTCGGGCTCAGTAAAAACATAGGGCAATCATGGTGCAGTATGTCAAATAAGATATTTTATTAAAAAACGTAGTTGCACTTACAATTTGTAGATCATTTGAATGCGGGTAAAATCTCAATGCAGCGTGGGGAGCGTTATCGCTCCGATCTCTAACGTCACTTCCGGTAGTCTGGCGGCTCCCCCTACGCGTTAATCCTGATATTTCTCCAGCTACCTTGTCCGTATCAATTTTATTTTCCTGATAGTTTTGGATCTTTTGTAGATACTGAAATGTCTTAACACTTGTGTCATGGTGCCTTGAGGATGGTTATTGCTCTCTTTTCTATACTGAGACTATTGTTCCAGCTCACTATGCTTGTATATGTATGGCGACTATCTTGGATTTAAAAAAAAAAAAAAAAAAAAAAACGTGATGGTATCAAACCTCCATCTATATGACTTCCCTTCCAAAGAACTCTTAAGAACTAAAGATAAAAGCAGCACAATGTCAAGTTGTATATAGGGGAGGGGGGGGAGGAAAAAAAAACACAAAATCAAAGACCACCACACAGTGAGGTTTTTACAAATTTTATTTGACCTGAAACATCCGCTTTACAATTAAAACTTCTGGAATTGTTTCTTGGTTCCAGCAGCTTTTGTTACTTTCAGGACATTGAATCGGACAGTTTTGCTGAGAGGACGGCACTCTCCAACGGTGACAATATCCCCAATCGAAACATCCCTGTGATAAAAAAAAAAAAAAATGTAAGATGCACAGAATTATAGTGGTAACAATCCATATATAAACCTAGCTAAAAAACCAAGCTTATTTCAGTGGAAAATTTCCAAGACACCCAAGATAAAGCAGACATCCTCTGATTCGTGGGCAGTAATGCTAAATCCTATTTAGCATCAAATGTGTGCGATACCAGACTCCAGATCAATATTCTGTCATGTTTAGGAAGCATCTTTCATTACAAGCTTTTAACTTGCATATTTTTCTTTGACAAACTACAGCACTGAAGGGCTTAAAGTGAAGCTCTACCCAAAATGGGAAGCTCCCCTTATTTGCATCTCCCCTCCACATTTGGCAACTTTTGTTGAGTGGCTACCTGGATTTGACTGCGGCGATCAAGAGTATTTTTAGCCCCTCCCCCTTCCGGTCCCAGAAGACAGCAGAACCATTCAGAAAGCGCAGCAGGGCTTTCGCTTTTACAGAGAAAACCTTCAGGCTTCACAGCCAGTTTCCTGCACCCAAAGCCGAATCGGCTCAGGGTGCCAACGCCATTCAAGACGGCCAAAGACTCAGCACTGTTGGATTGCAGATGGGCATATGCAGCTTGTGTTCGGCTTTAAGCCTTTTGCGTTTTATGAAGTATGGAATTTTTGGATGGGGCCAACAGAAGGTTAAATACTTAAGAGGAACTATTACAAACATAACTAGTTTCTAATTTTACTTTAAAAAAAAAAAAACTGTATATGTAACTAGAGCTGCACGATTAATCGTATGAAAATCGCGATCTCGATTCACCCCCCCCTGACTATCTAAACCTGACATATGCTCGATTCTTTCTCCCAGTAACTATAAACAAAATGATTACATTGTATCTTTTCCTTCCCTCTGCCAGGGAGAAAGGAAGTTTAACCTCTTAAAGACTAGACCTTTTTCTGACACTTGTTGCTTGCAAGTTAAAATCATTTTTTTTTTGCTAGAAAAGTACTTGGAAGCCCCAAACATTTTATATATTTTTTTAGCAGAGACCCTACAGAATAAAATGGCGATTGTTGTAATATTTTATGTCACACTATTTGCGCAGCAGTCTTTCAAACGCAATTAATAGACTTTAATGAATAAAAAAAAAACCGTAACAGTAAAGTTATCCCAATTTTTTTTTTGTTACACAGAGAATCGTTCTCTTTATTCCAAGCTAAAAAATCGTGATTCTCATTTTGGCCAGAATCGTGCAGCTCTATATGTAACTGTGTATATGGACACAGAAGGATCCACTGATACTGGGACTTCTAGTCATTATCCAGAAAGTAATCAGAACATGCATATCAAATCTGAAAACTAATAAAAGTTACCTTTAAGAAAAAAAAAAAAAGTCTGAAAACTCAATACCCTCACCCCAGGTCAGTGACTGGATAACCTATATAGGTTCACATTTAAAAAATTTTATTCAGCAATAACCAGATTGCGCTTGCACAACAGTTCTAGGGTCTCTCACACACACGTGATCCGAGTGGCTCTACAGCCACTCACTTTGACAGGCGGCGGAAGGGGGTCCCCTGCCTTTCTCCTGTCCCATAGGGGAGCTCCTGCAACTGATTGCATCTATTAACTTGGAAGAGTGGAAACGCTCTCCTGTGACATAACGGGAAGCGATGAGGATTTGTCATTTCCGGTTTACAAGCAGTTTGATCAGATGCTGTGGAGGCCAGGAGAGATATGGGCGTCTAAGACCTCAGATCTCACTATAAAAAGAGGACCTGTTATGACCTATGCCATCACAAAAATGTTATTCTTCCCTTGTGAAAAAAAAAAAAAACGATCCCTCTGTGCTCATGCACAAATACAAACATGCACGTAGGCCCCACACACATTTGTAAAAGGCGATATCATACATGTGAGGTACCACCACAAACCAAGAAATATAATAATTCTAACGCCAAACCTGCAACTCTAAACTGGTAACCTGTAAAGGCTTTTAAAGTATCGCCTATGGAGAATTTATTGTACCATAGTTTGCAGCCATTTCATGGGTGTGTAGAATTTAATTTAAAACATGACATACTTGGTATCTATTTGGCAGGACATCTTTTACTAAAAGAAATGTGGCATTTTATTCACCAAAATTGGTGTATTTTACTAACCAAGAGCCGAGACCTGGCTCTTGATGGTACTCAAGGGCATGCCACTCGGAGGAAAGCCAAGATCCGAGTCACAAAAAGGAGCAAGGGTGAACCCTGAGGGATTCACACCACGCAATGTACGTCTTCCAATTACGATGGGAAATCTTCCTAGAAGTAGATTTTTAGATTTTCTAGCTTTTAATCACCGACTCAGACAAACCTCTATCCTTCAGCACCTGGCTTTTAACAGCCAAGCTGTCAACCAGTGACTAAAGGATGGAAGATTAGCCCTTGGGACAGCAAATCTTCCCTGAGTACAAGTTTCCACAGGGCATCGGCAACCAGCCATACCAGATCGGCGTACCAAGACCGGCAAGGCCAGTCTGGAGCCACTAAGATGACTAGAATCCTTTTTGCCTCGAGCCTGCACAGGAGTCTCAGCAGAAGCTTGAGAGGAGAAAAGGCGTAAAATCTGACGATGCTGACTCCAATGAGCCACTAATGTCTGTGGCGTCAGCCACAGGATTCCAAGACCGTGCCACAAACCTCTGCACATTCTGGTTGAGGAGAGAGGCCAACAGATCCACTTCGGGAGTACCCCACCGGAGACCACGGATGAAACCCCTCTGGATGAAGTGACCATTCCCCCTGGTCCAAGGCTTGTCGACTGAGGTAATCCACCTGCCAATTTTCCACCTCTGGAAGGTGTACAGCAGAGGGCTGGAACAATTTGTTCTGCCCACCTGAGAATGCCAGCTGCTTCCCGAGCTGCCAGGACACTTCTTGCGCCCCCTTGGTGATGTGACATAGGTTGCGGCCTTGGCATTGTCTGATTGAATACGTACCAGACACCAAGGACGAATCATCCAATGATGTAAACAGTCTGATCGCTCGGAGTTCCAGTACATCAGTAGCCTGGACTCTTGCTCAGACCCCCTGAGCACAATCTGTGCTAAGGACACCTCCCCGTCTGGACAGGCTGCCATCCATAGTGAAAGTACAAGGAAAGAAATGATTTTCCCTGACGTGCAGGAGAATAAAGCCGCCAAACCAGGGATCTCCTCGTACTCTGGCTCAACAGGATCAGATTGTCTAGAGACTGAGGATCCTTGTTCCATTTCACCAGAATCTGCTTTTCCAGGAGATCTTGTGTGTAACTGTGCAAACGTAACCGCCTCGAAGGTAGACACCATCAGGCCAAGCACCTGCATGCAAGTCAAAAAAGATGACCATCTGCTGGACAGCAGATGCCAAATTGCCTCCTACAATTTCTGAAGCTTTTCCAGAGGAAGAAATACTCCGGCTGAGGCTGAGTCCAGCGTCAGACCCAGCTAGTCCAGGCTTGTGGACAGAACCAGAGCAGATTTCTGAAGATTCAGAAAACAATCGAACAACCCTCAAGAATTCGCAGAGTAATATCCAAGTTGGCCAACAGAGCAGTCGATACCGGGGGTCAATACCTTTGTGAAAACACGAGGAGCGGAGGCAAGACCAAAGGGTAACACCACAAACTGATAGTGCTCCTCGCCCACGGAAAAGCAGAGGAAGCGCTGGTGGGCAGCACATAGGATGTGAAGGTAGGCATCCTTGGATGTCGATGGAGGTGAGGTAATACTCACAACCGTGTGAATGGATTCCATTAGGAACGTATGTACCTGTACAAAGCAGTTTAGCACCTTGAGGCCCAGAATTGGACACCTTGCGTTCCTTCCAGGGAAGTGTAAACAGTTTTGAGTAAAAACCTTGACAATGTTCGATGTCGGAACAATCACCCCTTGTAGTAACAAGTCTTGCACTGCCCCATAGAGATCCCCTAAGCAATCTGGGGACAAGTGCAAGTCGGAAGGGAAAAACCTTTCCAGAGGATATGATCGAAACTCGATCTTGTAGTTAGAGCAAATTACTTTGTGGACCCACTTGTCCCAGATCCATGGACCTCCCTTATTCAGAAACCAAGCCCGGATCAAGACCTCTTAAAACCATCGGTAGAGACCCTGAAGGGCTTGTCTTGAGACCAGAGGGCCGAAAAGGCAGTTTGAGCTGAAAAGAAAGGCCCTCGTCTGCAACAGGATTCCCTACCCTTGGAAGCCTGTGGAAGAAGAGTACTCTTTCCCCGTGAGGCCTTTGATGAGGTCATCCAAAGAAGCTCCAAACAGGCAATCCCCCCACAAACCGATGATCAGAAAAGGCCTTCTTAGAAGCTTGATAATACGACACAGGACCATCACTAAGACAGAATCTAAAAATCAAGGGAGCAGCATCACAAACTGTAGCCCTTGGACAAACTGATCCGCCAGCTCCACAAAGGCAGGGGGGAGCAGTTCCCCCTTCAGGTCCCAGCATAGTTTTGTACACTCAGACCGGTATTTACTATTGCCCTGGTGTTGCAACCTATGACGAAGTACACAATGAACATGTGGCGGGTCAAGGTCTCCAACCTCGGACCCATCAGTCGGGTCTGAAGACCGGAGACTCTCCAACTGGGACGACCGTGGCTTTATTCAACCCAGAAACCGAGGCGTCACTACAGGAGGAAAAGTCCATTTAAGGAGGGAATCCTCATAGGGGGTACCACATTCCAAAACACTTATGGATTGCAAAGGTGCCTTTCAGGCACCCCCACTGTTTGGGACAATATTGTCAAAGGCGACAGGAAAGAGGAACACCTTTGCCGCTTTTGAGGATGTGTGGGTGCCAAAGGTGACCCGCGCCTCCGATGTTGCGTTAGACATATCCTCCATCTTTATGGTTTCCCGCAGTGATAAAATCAGTGCATTCACTAGCAACTTTTCATGTGCGGCTAGAGGAGCAGAGGAATCATCCTCAATATCTGAGCACGCAGGTAACACTGCAAGGGACACCCCACTGCACTGTCCCTGCCAAAACAGCCCTAACCAGTTGAGGCATGGAGGCCACTAGACCTCTGAATGTATGCTATGGTTATCTAGCACCAAGCTGTCAGTAGCAGATCATTTAACTCCTGTCCCCCATGGATTAGACATTGTTTTTCCAGTAAATCCCACAGATGTTCAGCTGGATTAAGATCTGGGTGCCAAGTAAAATACTGAAACATTCAAACCTAACCATTCTTGAACCATTTTTGTAGTGTAGCAGGGTGCATTATTCTGCTGAAAGGCCACTGCCATCAGGGAACACCGTTTCCATGAAGGGGTCAATGTTTAGGTAGGTGGTATGTGTCAAAGTAACATCCATATGAAATGGCAGGACTGAAGTTTTCGCAGAAAAACATTGCCCAAAGCATCACACTGCCTCCTCTGGCTTGCCTTCTTCCCATACTGCATCCTGGTGCCATCTCTTCCCCAGGTAACACACACACACACGATGTAAAAGAAAATGCGATCAGACAAAGCCACCTTCTTTCATTATGCCATGATCAAGGTTCTGATGCTCACGTGCCCATTGTAGGCGCATTTGGCTGTGGACAACGGGTCAGCATGGGCACCAGACCGGTATGCATCTACACAGTCACATTATACTGCAATAGCCATTTCTGCTTTCATCACATCAATTTCAGGGACATGTTCACTTGCTGCCAAAAATATATTCCACCCGCTTTCAGATGCCATTGTAACAAGATAATGTTATTCACTTTGTCAGCGGTCATTAAATTATGGCTGATGTATAGGACAATTTAAAGCAGATACTGCCAACATTTTTAATTACAGTACTAGGTCCCTCCTTTGGGTTGAAGGTTTAACCAAATGAACTAGGATGAGATTACATACAATGGTCAGCTTTTAATCACTTCCCTACCAGGCACTTCACTCCCTTCCCAGTCCAATTTTCAGCTTTCAGCAAAGTCGCAATTTGAAGGACAATAGTGTGGTCATGCAACGTGGTACCCCAAAAAAAATAATATTTTTTTTGAGACCGATAGGAGCTTTTTGGTGATATTTAATCACCACTGGGTTTTTCTTTTTGCTAATCCACAAAAAAAAAAAAAAAAAAAAAAGTAGTTTGTTAAAAAAAGATGTAAATAAGCAAGTTTTTTTTCCTTCACTGATGTGTGATGAGGGGGCACTGGCGGATGGCCACAGCACTGCACACCAGGACCACTGATGAACAGTGCTCTGATGGTCAGTGCAGATGTCCCCACTGAGGAATGCCGCTTACCGGCTGACAGCGCGTGAGGAGTGTAATGCTGATAACTGATATTTCCTGTTTACACTGATCAGCTGTGATTGGGCACAGCTGATCACATGGTAAAGAGCTGTGTGCAAGAGGCACAGGAGCACCACCGATCGCCACGTGCCAAAATTAGGACATCCTAACGTCATCCCAGAACAAGAGTGCGCCCGCCCGTCATTTCACTATATAGCAGGCTGGAAGCAGTTCCAGCTCAACTCCATTTTGCCCTACAGCAAAGTTGGTTAGACAAATCACCAGATGAAAGTAAGAAGGGGGAAGCTAGAAAAAAAAAAAAATGCAGCCAGCACCATCTAAGAAACTGTAAACTGCAATATAATACATTTGTAAATTAGTTTAAAATCGCTTTAAAAAAAGTGCACAACAATGTGCCATGGACAATTACAGGCATGAGGTTCTGAAACACACTGGCAAGGTCTTACAAAAAATATTTAGGAAACTATGAAAATCCCTTGTTTAGCCGGTACATAAATATTTTTTAACTGAGATTTAATCGCTGCATGTATTGTTCAGATTGCTTCATTTTACAGTGCTGTAAATCCCCCCCCCCCCCCCGCCTCCCCCCCAAAAAATGGAACTTACTCATGGGTGAGCTCTTAACCAAGCTGGTACAGCTCTGACTGCAGTGTTAAAGTAAAAAGGGTCAGTACCCAACATAAGGCCTGGATAGGAAAATTGTCTAAACACAATTTATAACATTCTTGCAGGCAAGACATTTCCAGGGAGACAATTCCACCTACGGTGCATATTCTACAGATGGAAATCTAAACCATAGCAGGATCTAGAAGTGTTGATCTATAAACATGGAAAAACGATTCTACCATGCAGTTCATTCACTAATGGAAAAATAAAATCGACCAGTGTATTTTCCAAACAAACATAACTGCCCAGGTTTGGGGCATGTTTACTGAAATCATAAGTTTAAGCCTGGTGATTGTTCCCAGCAGTATAAATCTTCTTGCTCACCTGAAGCAGGGGGACAGATGCACAGACATGTTCTTGTGACGTTTTTCAAAACGGTTGTACTTGCGGATGTAGTGCAAGTAGTCCCGGCGGATAACAATGGTGCGCTGCATCTTCATCTTTGTGACCACACCTGAAAGATAAAATTGATTTGAGTAAACTGTTAACACTTTTGTAAATTAAATGTACAGGCTGGAAAAAGACAAATCCATTTGAATGACATTTTAATCAGGTTTGAAAAAGTAAATGCTTTTGCAGGAAAATCGGCACAGATTTCTACAATATTTACATTTTCAATATTATTGGTACTACAATATAGAAATGTGTAAATTACCAATGTTTTAACCACTTCAATATCGGAACTTTCACCCCCTTCCTGCCCAGGCCAATTCAGCTTTTAGCGCTGTTGCATTTTGAATAACAATTGTGCGGTCATGTAACATTTTTTTCCCCACAAATAGAGCTTTATTTTGGTTGTATTTGATCACTGCAAGGTTTTATTCTTTTTTTGCTAAATATATAAAAAAAAAAAGACCGAAAAGTTTGGAAAAAAAAAGTTTACGTTATACAAGTATAGACAATTTTTTTTCTGCACTGAAAGGCACTGATGGGTAATAATGGGCACTGATAGATGGCACTAGCGGGCAGCACTGAAGGGGGGCACTGATTGCCATGTTGGTCATCCCTGGGGTCATGGGTGGGCACCCCCCCCGAAGAGTCTGCACTGGTAATCAATGCTCTGATTACCAGTGCAGACCCCCCTTCAGGAGAGCCTGTCAGTCAGGAACTGAGGAAAGCCAATCAACGGCACTTCCTATTTACTATGTGACCAGCTGTGATTGGACACAGCTGGTCACATGTTAAAGAGCCTACATCAGTAGGCTCTTTACCAAGATCAGAGATGCGGTGTGTCAGAGTGACACGCTGCATCACCGGGTGCGCACAGAGCACATTATCCTGCTGCCGTCATATGACGTCCGGTCAGGATAATGCAACCACCTTCCCGCTGTCCTTTGCCTATAGGGCGGGCAGGAAGTGGTAAAAAGTTTTGATATACCTAAAAATCTATTTTCTGAAGACCAGTACAAGACCTATAAAATTTACCAAGGGTTATAGGCAGCCAACTTCAAGTTATTGGGAAAAAGCAAAGCTGTTGGGATATCCCCCTACAGAACCCCTCCAACTAGACCCAATTTTGAAGCAAGCAATAGGAAGTTAAGAGGGGTGGGTTATTTGTCCTATACGGCACTCTAAGAAATGGATTTCACTCAAAATCAAGAATTCCATTTTCTTTGTTGCACAGTACACAGGATCTCGTCTTTACCATGGGACATCCAAAGCAGTCTGGAAGGGTGGGCAACACAGCAAACATCCCAATTAGCATTAGAGGAAGCCTGAACATCAATCTGGCAAAACAAGACTGTGTTAAGACGGTTGATACTTTGCAAATCTGAACACAATGCTGAAAAGTCAATGAAGCACTGGTAAAGTGCTTAGAACAAGGAAGGAACCATTTAGACCACAGGCTTGAGGTTCTCTCTACTATTCCACCTAGCAGTGATAGCACAAGCAGCAGGGAGCCACCAAAAGGGAACCTTGACTGCTTAACAGAGGGCCACTCTACGCACTGAATCGATAGGCCACATTGCAAGCTTAGCTAAAGAAACACCCCTAAAAAGAACAAAATAACCATGTTAGGGTACTATGGAGATACAAGGGAAGAGATGTTTGCAGCAACCTGCATAGAAGCCTAAACTAGGGAATGAGGGGCCAACAATCTATGAATCAGAAACTTGCCATTTGATAGTACCAAAACCCAGATGCTGATCAGGACCAAACATGAGGAAGTAGAGATGTGCCCCATATGGAGCACCACTTCCTAGAATGAAATTTCGTAGGCTCACAACAAGCAAAGTAGGCCTTACAGGCAATGGCAAACTTTCTGGAAAAGGGGTTTCCTAGCTTTCATGAGGGTGGGATGAACAAATTCCATAGTCCCTGGAACAGAAGGTTCGGGTATGATCTGGGAGGGCCCAACGCTTTGTGTATGTCTGAGTACCACCTTCTCTTGGACCAATTCAATGCATTGAGAATCACAAGAAAATCCTCCATCTTGATCCTGCTGAGCAGATGAGATAGAAATCTAGTGGAATGAAAGGTGTAGATCAGGTTAAGTGGGGCCATGGATCTTTAGCAAGAGATCTCAGGCAAACCACAACAGGAATCCCTTGAGCACAAAGCAGAACCAAGACAGGGCAAACACTTTGGTGAAAACGGGGGGGAACACCATTTTAAAGGCAACTGGTAATGCTGATAATTCAAAATGCAGGTAGTGCTCATGGGGAGGAAAGAATGTGCATCCCAAATGTCTATTGAAGCATAGAGGGAGACAATGACTGATTTGCCAGTTTCCATGCAGGTCTTATGGACCCATACGAACAATTTAAGAGTCATTAGATACAGAATCGACTGAACTACTCTGGTAAGGGAACTAAAGAATTGAGGTAGCTTTAAAAACCATCTCATTCTATGCAATAATATAACCCTAACAGGAGCTGCTGACGGCAGCAAAAAAACATTTACCTGCCTTTGTGGCAAGGTTGAAAACTTGAATTGGGAAGAAGAGTACAAAAAATAAGTTTGTAGCCCCTGAAAATAACACTCTGGACACAGGTGTCCAAAGCGTCTTGGGACCAGGAGACATCCCATACACTGACAAGTGGGGGTGCGCATTACTGGAAAAAGGGCTTGAAACCAGCCCTAAATGTGAGGGCCACAGCTTCCTACAATGTATGATCTTGGCTTAAAAATGGAAGTAAACCCTCCTATCGTTTTCAGCCAAGGAAGCTGCCTTCTTGGCCTCTGTTTAATCTTCAACTGCTATGATACTGCACATGTGATCAGTTATGACAGCAGCCATTGGATGGTTTAAGTTTGGTTGAGAGCACAAGCAAATGGGACAGTTACATTTCCAGCATGCTGGGAATGTAATGTTTTTTTTGAAACTATCAATGTGTTTACTTCAACGTTAACATTTTAGAGGAATGAAAGGAAGACTTATTCTCAGGGAGACTAGTCTTACCCTCTGGGATCTCCTTGAGGTACTCATAAGGTTGGGGCCCAAACAGGCATTTTCAAAGGGTAGCCATTTAAGGAGTTTATTGCACGTGAGCTCAGCTGCCCAGCATTTAAACCAAATGATCTTCAATATATAGGAGTGAAAATTCTCTGGGAGCGAGTTCTCAAGGGATATCCCAAAACTTCTTTTTGCCAGTTTCCAATCACCTGAAGGTAGCTATATTTACCCCATATAGGGTAAAGACTAAAGATATTGTGTTCCATACTGTACAGATACAGCTGGCCATAGATTGATCAAAACTTTGCTGATTCAGCAGTGACCAGCCGGATTTCAATTAATTGCATGTAGGATTATTCAGCAGCTGTAGTTGCCGATCAGTGTATTCCGAAAGGCATGAGAATACAAGGTCCTGATGGGTTGGCAAATTGTGTGGATGGAGGAATGAAGAAAAAAGAACCAAATTATGGTCAGCTTACAACTATCTTCAGCACCTGAGCAGAAGGGTGAGAACCGGTCAGGTTCTCATTCGTATGTGTGGGGAGGTTTACCTCTTTATATGTCCTGGTGACCACTATAACCAGGAGAGAAAGCACAAGACGAAAAATCCAAAAATTTCACAGCTTTGACTGAAACAGGAATTGAGGCAAACCTCTAAGGGCGGTACCTTTTCAACAACTTCCCACTAAATTTCAAGATTTCCAAGCATTTCCGGTTTGGTTTCCAGGACAAAGGATGAGAAATCAAAATAAAACACAGAACCCAACAACCCATTTTATGGCAGGTTAAATAAAACAAGCCAACGTTGGAAAGATTTCCATAAAATGTGTATACAATCTGTGCAAATGCAATACTGGCCTTTTAAATTTTTCTTCAACATGTGCCACAAACAATTTGGTTTAAGCCGTCAGCACTGTTGTATTCTTTACCTTTAAGTTAAATGTAAAAATGCAAGCCAAGCACTACTTGTGTAGTAACTACAGTCCCAAAGATATTTGCCGAGTCTACTGTATATTTGCTATACAAGGTAATTTATCTGTATATTTTAAGAGCCATCACCCTCTCAATAGCTAGTAACTTTGCTTTAACTCACCTGAAAGAATGCGACCACGAATAGACACATTCCCAGTGAATGGGCATTTCTTGTCAATGTATGTGCCGTCGATTGCCTAAAAGAAAAAGATAACCCTGTCAACAAATCCCAAGTTATTATATAGTTCGCAACATTAGACAGAATGAGAAAAAAAAAAAAAAAAAAACGAAGTACCTTCTAACTGACATACTAAGTGAACGTCAATACTGCAAACTGCCCCAAATTTGCCACTTGAATACAGCAAAGTTTCTGAAACTGTTCCAGGTGCTTGTGAATTATTTGCATTAAACTGGGTCTAATGAAATTTGTCTTTTCAACACAACCTGTTTTTCTGTAAGCAAACAAAATTCCTGAACACAGGGTGCCTGGACCCACTCAACTAAACACTGCTGCCAGGACAGAAATGTTGGGGGGTCTAAATTGTGTGCAGTTAGGATCAGTTCACTCTGCCCCAACTGGATAGTCGTGCAACTTTGCCACACGACTTCATTAACAGAAGTCAAAGTAGTAATGAAGTCCCCCAAAGTAGTGCAAGAACCCTTTCCCAAGGCATTGCGACTTGAGTTGGACCAGTTAGAACAGTTCATTGCAGTTAATGGGATGCGACTTTAAACTCATGTCGTGGCAGTGGGAATTGAGACTAATGCCCTGTACACACGTACCGATCATCGGCAGAACGATCGGCCATCTTTTGTCCAGGGCTGTCGTGTCTGTTGAAAACTGCAAAAGACTGCACATGAATTTTGTCGGCCAACAGCAGCCGACTGCAGAAGTGATGTCATGTGATGGTTAAACTTTCCGTGTGTTTTGTCTTTTCTGAGCATGCCCAGTCTTGCAAATCTGCTGTCTGTTGGCCGAATTCTGTTTTGACTGGCGAACAATCGGGCGTTCTGGTGTTGGCCTACAAAAATTTTAAAGTATGCACATCAGATTCTTTTCGGCCGAAAGTGCGCTGTCGGCTGTCAGAAGCATCATACTAACAAGCCTACAATCGGCCGACAATCGGTACGTGTGTACGGGCCTTAAGTGCCCCTGAATGTCTTCAGTGAGCCAGTAATTTACTACGTTTTATATGGTCATTTATTAAAGTCCAAGTCCACCTTTGTGATCACGTTTTATATTTACACCCATATTTAGGGTGCAACACTCACATTCCTCAGTACCCTCAACTGAATTGTAGGGTGGTCCATTTCCTCCAGTACAATATCAGTAGGTCCATTCCACTGCATGGACCTGGGGGGCTAGAGAAAGGTCTGCAAGAGCCAGTGCACTGCACTTGTGAGCCACTGATCTTCGCTGAGTTCTGCAGACTTCAATGCAAAAAGATAATGCACATATTTTAGTGCTCAATCTGGGTGGATTTATCGTTTGTGAAAGGTCGACTTAACGTGAACTAGCGCTTTAATAGCATATGCTAGACCCACTTTTTAAGGTTTTCTTGCCATGACCAATGAAAATTTCACTCACCTTCTGTTCAGCTTATGCCAGGTCACTGCTGTTGAGAAAAACTTGGATCTCTATGGAGGTGCATTTTGCACCAGTTTCTTATAACACATGAGCTTCTAGTGGATTATCTATACAAATTTATAAATAGTGCAATCTGCAAAGGGGAAACAGTAAGTTCAGCCTGCAGAAATGCTTAAGATGTGGAGATGCAGTTAGGAGTACTAGAAAGGGGGATTGAAACCGCCATCTTGCTTGGTGGTACACTAGAAATAAAACAAATACAGCCAACATGTTTCAGGGGAACCACCACCCTTCCTCAGGGCTGAATGTCAGTGTGACCTAAATGCAGTGGGCACGGCCGGCTTTCTGCCCACCAAGACATTGCAGTAAGCTAAACAGCAATTAGAAAAAAATGACATCTTTCATAAACAGCATTACCTCTCTGGGGGTCTTGAAACCCAAACCAACATTTCTGTAGTATCGTGGGAGCTTCTCTTTGCTGGTCTCCCCAAGAAGCACTCGCTTCTTGTTCTGGAAGATAGTTGGCTGCTTCTGATAAGCCCTCTCTGTCTGTAGGAGCAAAACAAACATGTTAGTATGCAAAGTTTATCTGCAGTATAAAACAGCTATTAGAAATGTTTTATTGCTCATTTTTGCCAGTTAAATGACCCAAATGTTCCACTGCATACACAGGGCAACAACATCAAACTCAGTCAGTCTGATTACAAGGTGACAGGAGCAACCCATACTGCATACACATTGAACGAAAATTGGTCGTCTGGGGACGGACGATAAAAATTTGGCGTTCGTCCATCCATTTTTTTTTTGTTGAAAATGTCGGCATTGGCTGCAAAAAGTTGTGTACACACTAGCTGAAAATTGTATGATTTTACCTCGGACGGGAATTTTCAGCAGATTTTCTACTAGTGTTTACCCCACTTAACTGATGCTTCGGTATAAACTGTATATACAAAGGAGCTATATATACACACAGTAATCATCGCTGTGTTCCTGCACCAGGACAGGGACTTCACCCTCTAAATGAAAACACTGCTCAGCCATTTACAGGAAGCGTTGCATTGTTAATGAGTACAAGGCCACCGCCTCTGAATGGCCGGAGTGAAGATTATATCTGATCTCCTCTACACTTTAGCCACAGGAAAACTTGTATTGATAAAAATACAAAGCTTCCTGTGAACGGCAGAGCAAGTGCTCCATGCAAATTTTGTTCCAGGCAGATTACATAACGCTGCCGAACACATTGCTGTATAGCAGAGCTTGACAAACCCCAGGCGCCAGGTCACATTGGCAACTAGAATTATCGGGGCCTGGCGCCTGGGTTACACTGCGGCAGGTCTTGACAGACATCCCAAGTCTCCTGCGAGGTGCGGGAGTCTCCAGCATGCGGACTTCGGCTCCCTGACACCCGCAAGTGCCTGGTCATGGTGATTGGAGCGTTCCTTTTATCTCTCAGAAGTAAAAGTATGCACGGGTCAAATGCCAGGCAACATCAGCCGGTTCATTAAAAACTGGCTTCCATTGGACCTGTGTATGGCAGCCAGTCCGACAGAAGGTGACCATTCAGCATGCCTGAAAAAAAAAAAAAAACTGGCTTCTAGATTTCAAGCAAATTTGTCAAGCCCTGCTGTATAATGTGTAGGTGGCTGTTCATACATTACTGACAGCTGCCACGATTAGCAAAGAAAAGTGGTTTGGTCCAGCGTGGTCCGAACAGACTATTTAAAAAGTCATAGTATTCCTAGAGTTCGAATTTAAGGTAGGTTTAGTTTTTAATATGTGGTGGTTTCATTTGTATCCATCATACAACTCGCCCCCCCCCCCCCCATCCCCAGTTTCCTTTTGGCGATCCTGCCAGTAACAACTAAACTGAAAGGATCTTTGGAGGAGCAGTGTTGTCATCTTAGACAGCTCTCCTGAATTGGACTAAAAAGACCCACCACCCAAAATCATTCTTAAATTGGAGGGGTGATTTTATAGTTCACAGAAGACTGCTGCGAAAGCTGATAACATGGTTTGAAATTCCAATTCTTTGTACAGGAATTTACAAGGTTGCTGGAATTCTGACAGGATAGAGCCCCGATTCCCATTAGTGCAATGTCAGACATTGCATGGGATTTCAAGCACACTGCTCTAAAAATCACATGCGATTCAAATTCAGCCATACAGATTGTATGGCTGAATTCACACCAATGTGAACCAATTGATGTCCAAACTGACAGTTCACACTACAATATGTGAACTGATCTGGGGGTGTCGTTAACTCTGTATTGACACCCCCAGCGATTCACATGGCAGTGTGAACTGTCTGCAATTTGAATGCGATGCAGGATCCCACAGTGGAATCGCAGGGTTCCCGCATCGCATGTACGTGAACAGGCACTAACAGGTATTTTTGGGTACTTGCTGTAAATGTCTATATCCTAAAAAAGAAAAAAAAAAAAAAAAAACAGCCACATCTATGGACGGGTAAAATGCAATATTACATTTTCGGTCTGGGGATTGGTGCCCATTCAGACTGGCGCAACACGACTTACTGGGGCGACCTGTTAGGTCGCAGTGCGCACCGCGACCTCGACGTGACTAGCAGGGACTTCATATCATTGAAGTCAATGCAAGTCGCCTCCAGGTCACCCCAAAGTAGTACAGGACCCTTTTTCTAAGTAGGAGCGACTTGTGTCGCTCCTATTAGAACAGGTCCTGTACTACTCAATGGCGAGCGACCGCGACTTGTCAGGCGACAAAGTCGCCTGACAAGTCGCGCTAGTGTGAATGGACCCTTAGAGGAAGGAAATGCAATATTACATTTTCGGTCTGGGATTAGAGGAAGGAAATGCAATCTTCCTCTGCCAATCTCCTCCTTAAAATGACAGAATCCATACATTTCAACCAAGAACATGTTCCTAAATGGAAAGTGCTAGCTGGTTCAACCCCACCATCAGCTTGGGCACACAAAAGCAACTTCTCAAAGTAAAAGGCCAGACTCGAATGGTAATCACACAACAGGGACTTCTTTATCATGCTGTGAAAACTCTGGCCTTTTACTGAGTTTGAGAAGTTAGGTGGAACCATGGCCAGCCACATGTTCCCTATAATGTGATCTGGGCTAACAAAATACTGTAAAAATCACTGACTACCAAGAACTAGGAACATATTTCCAAAATCCAACATTTTCTCAACAGCAGCCCCAAACAAACAAGGGACCCATCTAATAAAACTAGAGCGGCAAGAAAGAAGGTTCCATATATGACAAGTGACACGGCAGAGAGGATTCTCCAATAGGGGCAAGACACTAAAGTGGATCAGTGATCCTTTACAGAGGACAGCAGCCCAGACTGCAACACTCCTGTACAGGAATAGGGGGGATCAGCACAGGGATCGGTGTTCCTATAGAGATACACTGATGTCTGTGCTCGTTATGTATCTCTATAGGAACACCGATCCCTCTGCTGATCCCCTCTTCCTGTACAGGAGTGTTGCAGTCTGTCCTCTGTACAGATACACTGATATCTGTGCTTGTTATGTATCTATACAGAGGACAGCATGACAGACTGCAACACTCCTGTACAGGAAGAGGGGATCAGCAGAGGGATCAGTGTTCCTATAGAGATACATGACATGAGCACAGATATCAGTGTATCTATACAGAGGACAGCAGCACAGACATGACAGACTGCAACACTCCTGTACAGGAAGAGGGGGGATCAGTGATGATATACAAGCAGAGAACAGTACACAGATGCCAAACTCCTTTACAGAAAAGATAAATCAGCAGAGGACAGCAGTATAGTAATGGCGGAGGGATCAGAGTTAGAGGCAGAAGACGACAGCAGAGACAGAAAATGGATCAATGTTCCTATAGAGGCAGATTGCAACAGTCAACAAATGGCAGGGGGTGTCACACATTCCAATACAGGGAAGAGGGGATTTGCAGAGTTCAGCAGCACAGACAGGACAGGGAACAGTGTTCCTATCCAGGCAGAGGACAGTAGAACACCAATGCTTCTATATAGAGGAAAGTAGGACAGACATGACAGACTGCTACAGTCCTTACAGGAAGAGGGGATCAGCAGAGGGATTGGTGTTTCTAGGGCAGCAGAGCACATACCAGTGTGTCTCTACTCCGGTCCTCAGGGCACACTAACAGGCCAGATTTTAAGTATTACTTTGTGGAGAGCCAAACTAAAATACTGCAATCACTGAGCAGAAAAAGATATCACCTGGGATGTATTTCAGTTTTCTTACAAACCTGGCCTGTTAGAGTGCCCTGAGGACCGGAGTTTTAGAACCTCTGACATATAGCAGTGCTTCTATACAGGAAACAGCAGATAATAGTACATAGATGTCACTCCTGTACAGGAAGAGAAGGGCACAGACTGCAGAGATCTATTCACCTACAGGGAGAACTGCAAACACATGGCAGACTCCTGTTCAGGAAGAGGGGACCAGCAGAGGACAGTGGCACAGACTGATCAATCCATGATCCATTAGAGAACAATACACACATGGCAGAGGTGGACAGGAATGGCAGAGACAGACTTCTACAATGTCCTCTCTGTGGTACAAGTGATCTGTGTATCTTAGTATGCTGTTTTTTTGTACATCAGTATGTCAGGAGAAAATGGCAGCAAGAGATGGGTGCTTCCATACACATAGCGGTCAGTACTCCTAGATAGATACAGGGGGGGGGGGGGACCAGTGCTCCCATACACAGACATGGCAGAGGGGGGGATCAGTGCTCCCATACACAGACATGGCAGAGGGGGGGATCAGTGCTCCCATACACAGACATGGCAGAGGGGGGGGATCAGTGCTCCCATACACAGACATGGCAGAGGGGGGGATCAGTGCTCCCATACACAGACATGGCAGAGGGGGGGGATCAGTGCTCCCATACACAGACATGGCAGAGGGGGGGGATCAGTGCTCCCATACACAGACAGAGGGGGGGATCAGTGCTCCCATACACAGACAGAGGGGGGGATCAGTGCTCCCATACACAGACATAGAGGGGGATCAGTGCTCCCATACACAGACATAGAGGGGGATCAGTGCTCCCATACACAGACAGAGGGGGGGATCAGTGCTCCCATACACAGACATAGAGGGGGATCAGTGCTCCCATACACAGACAGAGGGGGGATCAGTGCTCCCATACACAGACAGAGGGGGGATCAGTGCTCCCATACACAGACAGAGGGGGGATCAGTGCTCCCATACACAGACAGAGGGGGGGATCAGTGCTCCCATACACAGACATAGAGGGGGATCAGTGCTCCCATACACAGACATAGAGGGGGATCAGTGCTCCCATACACAGACATAGAGGGGGATCAGTGCTCCCATACACAGACATAGAGGGGGATCAGTGCTCCCATACACAGACAGAGGGGGGATCAGTGCTCCCATACACAGACAGAGGGGGGATCAGTGCTCCCATACACAGACATAGAGGGGGATCAGTGCTCCCATACACAGACATAGAGGGGGATCAGTGCTCCCATACACAGACATAGAGGGGGATCAGTGCTCCCATACACAGACAGAGGGGGGGATCAGTGCTCCCATACACAGACATAGAGGGGGATCAGTGCTCCCATACACAGACAGAGGGGGGATCAGTGCTCCCATACACAGACAGAGGGGGGATCAGTGCTCCCATACACAGACAGAGGGGGGATCAGTGCTCCCATACACAGACAGAGGGGGGATCAGTGCTCCCATACACAGACAGAGGGGGGATCAGTGCTCCCATACACAGACAGAGGGGGGATCAGTGCTCCCATACACAGACAGAGGGGGGATCAGTGCTCCCATACACAGACAGAGGGGGGATCAGTGCTCCCATACACAGACAGAGGGGGGATCAGTGCTCCCATACACAGACAGAGGGGGGATCAGTGCTCCCATACACAGACAGAGGGGGGATCAGTGCTCCCATACACAGACAGAGGGGGGATCAGTGCTCCCATACACAGACAGAGGGGGGATCAGTGCTCCCATACACAGACAGAGGGGGGATCAGTGCTCCCATACACAGACAGAGGGGGGATCAGTGCTCCCATACACAGACAGAGGGGGGATCAGTGCTCCCATACACAGACAGAGGGGGGATCAGTGCTCCCATACACAGACAGAGGGGGGATCAGTGCTCCCATACACAGACAGAGGGGGGATCAGTGCTCCCATACACAGACAGAGGGGGGATCAGTGCTCCCATACACAGACAGAGGGGGGATCAGTGCTCCCATACACAGACAGAGGGGGGATCAGTGCTCCCATACACAGACAGAGGGGGGATCAGTGCTCCCATACACAGACAGAGGGGGGATCAGTGCTCCCATACACAGACAGAGGGGGGATCAGTGCTCCCATACACAGACAGAGGGGGATCAGTGCTCCCATACACAGACAGAGGGGGGATCAGTGCTCCCATACACAGACAGAGGGGGGATCAGTGCTCCCATACACAGACAGAGGGGGGATCAGTGCTCCCATACACAGACAGAGGGGGGATCAGTGCTCCCATACACAGACAGAGGGGGGATCAGTGCTCCCATACACAGACAGAGGGGGGATCAGTGCTCCCATACACAGACAGAGGGGGGATCAGTGCTCCCATACACAGACAGAGGGGGGATCAGTGCTCCCATACACAGACAGAGGGGGGATCAGTGCTCCCATACACAGACATAGAGGGGGGATCAGTGCTCCCATACACAGACATAGAGGGGGGATCAGTGCTCCCATACACAGACATAGAGGGGGGATCAGTGCTCCCATACACAGACATAGAGGGGGGATCAGTGCTCCCATACACAGACATAGAGGGGGGATCAGTGCTCCCATACACAGACATAGAGGGGGGATCAGTGCTCCCATACACAGACATAGAGGGGGGATCAGTGCTCCCATACACAGACATAGAGGGGGGATCAGTGCTCCCATACACAGACATAGAGGGGGGATCAGTGCTCCCATACACAGACATAGAGGGGGGATCAGTGCTCCCATACACAGACATAGAGGGGGGATCAGTGCTCCCATACACAGACATAGAGGGGGGATCAGTGCTCCCATACACAGACATAGAGGGGGGATCAGTGCTCCCATACACAGACATAGAGGGGGGATCAGTGCTCCCATACACAGACATAGAGGGGGGATCAGTGCTCCCATACACAGACATAGAGGGGGGATCAGTGCTCCCATACACAGACATAGAGGGGGGATCAGTGCTCCCATACACAGACATAGAGGGGGGATCAGTGCTCCCATACACAGACATAGAGGGGGGATCAGTGCTCCCATACACAGACATAGAGGGGGGATCAGTGCTCCCATACACAGACATAGAGGGGGGATCAGTGCTCCCATACACAGACATAGAGGGGGGATCAGTGCTCCCATACACAGACATAGAGGGGGGATCAGTGCTCCCATACACAGACATAGAGGGGGGATCAGTGCTCCCATACACAGACATAGAGGGGGGATCAGTGCTCCCATACACAGACATAGAGGGGGGATCAGTGCTCCCATACACAGACATAGAGGGGGGATCAGTGCTCCCATACACAGACATAGAGGGGGGATCAGTGCTCCCATACACAGACATAGAGGGGGGATCAGTGCTCCCATACACAGACATAGAGGGGGGATCAGTGCTCCCATACACAGACATAGAGGGGGGATCAGTGCTCCCATACACAGACATAGAGGGGGGATCAGTGCTCTTATACACAGACATAGAGGGGGGATCAGTGCTCCCATACACAGACATAGAGGGGGGATCAGTGCTCCCATACACAGACATAGAGGGGGGATCAGTGCTCCCATACACAGACATGGCATCAGTGCTCCCATACACAGACATGGCAGAGGGGGGGATCAGTGCTCCCATACACAGACAGAGGGGGATCAGTGCTCCCATACACAGACAGAGGGGGATCAGTGCTCCCATACACAGACAGAGGGGGGATCAGTGCTCCCATACACAGACATAGAGGGGGGATCAGTGCTCCCATAAACAGACATGGCAGAGGGGGATCAGTGCTCCCATACACAGACATGGCAGAGGGGGGGGGGGGGTCAGTGCTCCCATACACAGACATGGCAGAGGGGGGGGGGGGGTCAGTGCTCCCATACACAGACATGGCAGAGGGGGGGGTCAGTGCTCCCATACACAGACATGGCAGAGGGGGGATCAGTGCTCCCATACACAGACATGGCAGGGGGGTGAAGATCAGTGCTCCCATACACAGACATGGAGGGGGGATCAGTGCTCCCATACACAGACATGGAGGGGGGATCAGTGCTCCCATACACAGACATTGCAGAGGGGTGAAGATCAGTGCTTCAGGACAGCGGTGGAGGTGATCAGTGGACGGTATGAGCAGAGCCCGGAGCGGGGAGAGCCCAGCACATCCTCCAGGCCTCATCTCCGGCCTCCACGTGTCCGCCCTCTCCCCCCTCACACAGCAATCACACTGGGCCGGTACAGAGCCCGGAACTCTCCCCCAGCACCCCGTGTAACGTCTCCTCCGCTCCGGGTCTCTTAGTCCCTCTGACAGCGCTCTTCCATTCGCCTCACGGCCAGAGCTCTCACCTGGATATCCGCCATCTTGGCCTGTCGGGTGAAAAAGAGACAGTAGCGCGGCCACGGGGTTTCCTAAGGAAGAACGGGGGGCGGATGTGACGTCCCAGACTCAGCTTTCAGGCCCAGAAACCATCACGCCCAGTGGGCGTGTCGTTAGTATACAAATGTCTCCACGTGATTTTCCTACGTGAGAGCGCCCCGCCCAACTTGTAGTGAGAAGGCTCCTCCCCTCGTACAGCGGGAGAGCGGGTAAGCGTATTCCAGTCAAAGAACTGAGCATGTCACATGTCCAAGAATAACCAATGACAACGCGGCACAGCGCGTACATGTTGAGAAGGTTGTGTAGAGAGGATGAGAGGAAATGTGAGGAGAGAGGAGATGATTAGATTGGGGGATTATAGGACAGAGAGAAGAGTGAAGGCTGAGGAGACGGCATAGACAGGTTCCTATCGCTGTCTGTGCCCCTGTTACGTCGCACCGCGTTTCCCTGAAAACAAGCCCTGGTCTTATATTCATTTTGACTACAAGAATGCTTTAGGGTTTATTTTGTGGGGATGTCTTATCTATCCCCTGTCTTCTCTCCCCTCCTCCCTGTCAGCTCAGGACTCAGCATCTCTGTAATCCTAAAAAATAAACCCTAGTTTAAAGCGGAGTTCCACCCAAAAATGGAACTTCTGCTCTTTTGTTCCCCCCCCCCCCCTCCGGTGCCACATTTGGCACCTTTCAGGGGGGAGGGCGGAACGGGTAACTGTTTTCGACAGGTACCTTCCCCCACTTCCGGGATACCGCGGCGCCATCCCTCGGATGTTCGGCCCCCTCCTCCGCCGCCGAGCCAATAGGAATGCGCCGCGCGCTTCGTTTTGTTTTCCAATCACAGCTGGTCACATAGTAAACAGGAAGTGCCGTTGATTGGCTTTCCTCAGTTTGTGCCTGACAGGCACGAGTAGAGGAGAGCCGATCTGCAGCTCTCCTGACGGGGGGGTCTGTGCTGGTAATCAGAGCATTGATTACCAGTGCAGACCCTTGGGGGGTGCCACTAGAGCCACCAGGGATTGGCCACCAGGGATGCCCACCCATGACCCATCATTGCAATCTATCAGTGCCGCCCACCAGTGCCCATTTCTGCCCATCAGTGCCGCCTATCAGTTCCCATCAGTGCCTCCATTCAGTGCCCACCAATGCTGTATATCAGTGCTACCTATCAGTGCCACATATCAGTACCCATCAGTGCTGCATATCAGTGCCCATCAGTGCTGCATATCAGTGCTACCTATCAGTGCTGCATATCAGTGCCCATCAGTGCTGCATATCAGTGGCACCCCATCAGTGCCTCCTCATTAGTGCCTGTCAGTGCGGCCTCATCAGTGCTCATCAGTGCAGGAAAAAACATATCTATTGACAACATTTTATAACATAAACAAAAAACGTTTGTTTTTTTTTCAAACTTTTAGTTTTTTTTTTATTTGTGTAGCAAAAAAGTAAAAAACTTTGCGGCGATCAAATACCAACAAAAGAAAGCTCTATTTGTGGGAAAAAATGACATAAATTTGGTTTAGGTACAGCATTGCATGACCACGCAATTATCATTCAAAATGCAATAGCGCTAAAAGCTGAAAATTGGCCTGGGCAGGGAGGGGGTGAAAGTGCCCGGTATTGAAGTGGTTAAAAAGGGGGTGGTACCGCCTGTAGTGGACTCCCCGGTTTCCAGGTTAAATAAAGCCACCGTCATCCCATTAGAAGAGTCCCTGGTCTTCACAGATCTGGCTGATAGGAGGTCAGAGGCCTTGACCCGCCATATGTTCACTGAGGCTGGGTCGGAACTTAGGCCAGTATTTATTATTGCCCTATTGTCACAAGCTATGACTGTATAGGCTAAAATTCTACGCTTGGACCTGGCGGATAAGTTGGTCCAAGGGCTACAGTTTGTCTGTGACGCCTCTTTGTATGCCCCTCCCCTGCTTTCTAGACTGTCTGTCTCAGCAGTGGTCCTGCGGCGCATTATCTGGCTGAAATGCTGGTCTACGGACCAGGCCTCTAAAAAGACCTTGTCCGATCTTCCATTCGTGGGGGGATGCGTGGACTCCCCTGATCCAGGACAAGTGGGTCCACAAAGTAATTCACTCCGACTAGAAGATTTAGTTTCGATCATATCCTCTGGAAAAGTTCTTCCCTTCCAACCTGCGCCTGTCCCCAGATCGCCTAAAGGATCTCTATGTCGCGGTACAAGACTTGTTACTTCCAAGGGTGATTGTTCTTGTTCCAGTTCCAAAGTTGGAATGTTTTCAAGGTGTTTACTCAAACCTGTTTACAGTCCCCAGGAAGGAGGGCAAGGTGCGTCCAATACTGGACCTCAAGGCACTAAACTGCTTTGATCTGCTGTCCCAAGGGCCAATCTTCCATCCTGCTTTACAGTTGCTGGCTTTGACGGCTTGGCTGTTGAAAGCCAGGTGCTGAAGGTTGGAGGGTTGTCTGACTCTGAGATTCCTATGCTGTTAAAAGCTAGAAAATCTACTTCTGGGAAGATCTACCATTGTACATGGAAGAGGTACATTGTGTGGTGTGAATCCCTCCGAGTTCATCCTCGTTCTTTTTCGGTGACTTGGATCTTGGCTTTCCCCCAACGAGGGGTTGAGTGGTGCCTGGCCTGAGTTACCATCAAGGGCCAGATCTCGGCCTTGGCGGTTTTCTCTCAACGTCACTGGCCACACACTCCTTGGTGCGTACCTTTCTACAGGGCGTGAGATGCTTGGTTCCCCCAGTGCGGTCTCCATTGTCGCCGTGGGACCTCAATTTGGTGTTTTCAGTTCTCCAGAAGCCTCCCTTTGAAAATATTAGGGAGATTCCCCTGCTTACGTTGTCTCGGAAGGTGGCTTTTTTGGTGGCCAATACTTCTGTGCGCAGGATGTCTTAACTGGCGGCACTGCCTTGTCGTCCACCTTACCTGGTGGTTCACAGGGAAAAGGTGGTTCTTCGTCTATGTCCGTCGTTCCTTCCAAATGTCGTCTCTGATTTTCATCTGTATGAAGACATTGTGTTGCCCTCCCAGTGTCCAAGCCTAAGCATCCAAAGGAAGTTGCTTTGCACTCCTTGGATGTGGTTCAGGCAATAAGGGTGTATCTGGCAGCATGGAGTCTTTTCGGACAAGGGATCGAAATCTGCCCAAAACCATGCAGGAGGTTTCAAGAAGCCCTGGCCTGGCAAGCCGAGAGCGGGTTCCAACTTCTGCCTGAAGGGGCGCCCCCTCACCCGTATCTGGGGTGGGGGTTCGCTTCTTTCCGGATCCGTGGACCTCCTTGATTCAAGACAAATGGGTCCATGAGTTGATTCAGTCCAGTTACAAAATCGAGTTTCGGTCCTTGCCTGCGGCAAGGTTTTTCCCTTCCAACCTGCCCCAGATTGTCTGCAAGGTCTTCGGCCTCGCTTCGGCTCCTTGGGTGTTTACGAAAGTTTTGGCCCCAGTGTTAGCATTGCTACAGCATTGCTACGGCAGAAGGGGATTGCAGTACTGGGGTACCTGGACGACCTCCTGCGAGCAAATTCTCTGCATGCCTTAAAAGTCAATCTGGACGCGATTCTGCTCCTATTGTCCAACTGGAGGTCATCTCTTATGCAAGTGCTTGCCCTGATGGTCTCCACCTTGGAGGCGGGTACAGAAGTTCGTAGCAAGGTCTCAGGATCCTCTGGCCGACACCACAAACACTCTGGTGGCCCCTTGGGGTGAGTATCGTCTGATATATGCTTTTCCTCATAACACTTCTGCTGAGACTCCTCTAAAGAATTGAGGCAGAAGAGATTCCAGTCATCTTAGTTTCCCCAGACTGGCCTTGCTGGTCTTGGTACGCAGATCTAGTACGGCTGGTCCCTGATGTCCCTTGGAGACTCCCTCTCAGAGAAGATCTTTTAGCTCAAGGGTCGATCCTCCATCCTGCTTTATAGTCGCTGGCTTTAACGGCTTTGCTATTGAAAGCCAGGTACTGAAGGATCATTGAGTCTGGAGGGCGTACATTGCTTGGTGTGAGTCTCAGGGGGTCCCCTCCCGTTCCTTTTTGGTGTCTCGTATCTTGGAGTTTCTCCAAAGAGGTGTAGATCAGCGTTTGGCCTTGGGTACCATCAAAGGCCAGATTTCAGCCCTGGCGATTTTCTTCCGCCTGTTGGCCACAAATTCCTTGGTTCACACCTTTGTTCAGGGGGTCTGCCACCTGGTTCCCCCGGTGAGGTCTCGGTTGCCCCTGTGGGACCTCAATTTGGTGCTTTCAGTTCTTCCGAAACCGCCTTTTGAATATATATTCGTGAGCTTCCTCTGCTTACTTTGTCACAGAAGGTAGCCTTCTTGGTGGCTATTACTGATGCATGCAGGGTGTCGGATTTGGCTGCTTTGTCTTGTCTTTCACCTTACCTGGTGTTTCACAGAGACAAAGTGGTGCTTCATCTCTGCCAGTCATTCCTTCCTAAAGTCGTCTCTGGTTTTCATTTAAATGAAGACATTGTGTTGCCTTCCTTGTGCCCTAAGCCTAAGCACCCTAAAGAGATTGCCTTACATTCTTTGGATGTGGTTTGGGCAATAAGGGTATACCTGGCGGAGACTGAGTCATTCTGAAAATTGGATTCCCTGTTTGTGCTTAAGGATGGACCCTGTAAGGGGCTGGCTGTGTCTGCTGCGACCATTTCCACATGGATCAGGCAGACAGTGGTGTAGACCTATTCCATTAAGGGTCAGGATCCTCTCTGTTGAGGCGCATTCTAGGAGGGCGCTTAGTGCCTCTTGGGCCTTCCCTCATCAGGCGTCAGTGGTGCAGGTTTGCAAGGCGGGCACCTGGTCATCCGTGCACACTTTCACAAATTTTTATAAGGTAGATGTGTTGGCATCTGCAAATGCTGACTTTGGCTGCAAAGGTTTGCAGGTTGCTGTTGGGGAGGCTCTTTGAGGGTGTGTTTTTATGTCCGGTTAACTCCAGTTGTTCCTGGTTGAGCTCCTGTTTTCCCTGGTTGGTTTTAGCCTTTGGAAAGTATGTTTATTGCTGTGTTCTTCCCATTCCTCATATTGACACTGCTTTGGCACGTCCCAAGGGTCAAGAAGATATGGAGCTGTGTCTGTCAATGAACGAAAGAGAAAACTGGGTTTTTGTTTTACCGTAAAATCCTTTTCTCTGATGTTCATTGACGGACACAGCACCCACCCCTCTATTGAGTTGGGTTATATGTTATTCTGACACTGCTTGTTAGAAAACTGACCACCTATAGCAGGAAGTGGGAGTATACCCCCTGGGACTGCCCTATAGGCGTAGTCAAATTTTTTTCCACCTAGTGTCCTACTCCTGTAGGGGGCAGCATAAACCCAAGGGTCAAGAAGATATGGAGCTGTGTCCATCAATGAACATCCGAGAAAAGGATTTTACTGTAAGACAAAAGTCCAGTTTTTTCATTTTGAATAGAGCACGGGAGGGTTATAACCCCGGTCAGATTTTTTTTCGACATCTCTGTCCCATTGTGGAGATTTTTCATAATTTCCTGTTCCATAGCCAAACAGAAAGTGAGACCAAATCCCTTCAAATAAAGAGAATTCCTTGGGGACCCCCAGGTTACCAGAACTAGTGTCCCCAATGGAAGATTCCCCCTCTATTACTTTTCTGGGGAAAACCCGAAATTTGGGATTTTCTTTTACTTTCACTTTCAATGATAATGGTAAACAGGACAAATATAGAGGTTGAATCTCTTCAACGGAGGCACAGACAACAATAAAAACTGACGGGGGTTGTAGTCCCTCTCCACTCTATCCAAAACAAAAAAAAAAGTTTTGCCTTTAGTTAGTACAGTGGTACAGTACAGTGTAGTGGTTAGCGCTTTCACCTAGCAGCAAGAGGGTTGCTGGTTCGAATCCCAACCACGACACTACCTGCCTGGAGTTTGCATGTTCTCCCTGTGCCTGCGTGGGTTTTCCTCCGGGCACTCCGGTTTCCTCCCACACTCCAAAGACATGCTGGTAGGTTAATTGGATCCTGTATAAAAAAATAAAAAAATGGCCCTACTGTGTATGTATGTGAGTTAGGGACCTTAGATTGTAAGCTCCTTGAGGGCAGGGACTGATGTGAATGTGTAATGCATATGTAAATCGCTGCATAAATTGACAGTGCTATATAAGTACCTGAAATAAATAAAAATAAATAAATAGTTATCCTTTGAGTTACTATCACCCTAAAATCAGTTCGCAAAATGCAGTGCAATTTGCAGAATCGGATAGCGTTGGTGCGAACATCTATGCAATCTGATTCTGGTGTGGCAAAAAAGGGTCCTTTTTCGTGCAGATGAAGTGCGTTTTGAGCCATACAAAATGTATGGGCTCAAATCGCACTGCTGCAGAATTGCATGGGATTTTAACAAGAATGCAGTGCGATTCCTATCCAAATCACATGCTGTTACCCGCACCTCAGCAGTGCGAACCGGGCCTAGAGCGGAATTAATCCCAAAAGCAAACTTTTATTATATTGCAGCTTACCAATTCTTAGATGTGATGGCCGCATATGTTTTTTGATAGTCTCTTTCCTTTTTTTTCACCTAGTTATCTGGCCAGCAAGTCTTTTTTTTTTTTTTTTTTCAAAAGAACAAGCTCTCTTGCAGATGTAGTGGTAAGAGAGAGCGTTGTGACAAGCTACTTAACACTGGCAGGTGTGCTTACAATGATCAGCTTTTATTCATGTCATCCTAAAAGAAAAAACAGTTTGCTGTAACTGCTTTTGAAGTATTAACTGGAACTTGGCTTAAATGTGTTTATTGTATTCAAATCTGCTGGTACATCTTTATACTCCCTCCTCCCAAACTGACAATGCTGCTGTCCAAAGGTGCCCCCTGTGCTCCTTTATCCAGAGTGGGGGCACTCTAATACAAGATGTGGGCTACTCGCCAGATCATCGGGTGAAAACAGAGGGAAAAAAGTATAAAAAAATAGAACTAATGCAGCCACTAGAGCTGCACGATTAATCGTTAAAAAAATCGCAATCTCGATTCACCCCCCACCTCGATCTTAAAATGGCATTTCCTTGATTCATACAGTGCAGAGCTGTTCTCTGCTCAGTCACAGCTGTAAAAAAAAAAAGAGCCTCCTTCAAATGTTTATCAACATTGGTAAGGCTGAGATACCTATAAACACAATGTTTTACAATGTATCATTTCGTTATTTTAGATCAAAGGAATGAGCTTAAAGAGGAAGTAAACCCTCCTCAGGAAGTTGTACCTATAGGTAAGCCTATATTAAGGCTTACCTATAGGTACTGTAAATATCTCCTAAACATGCACCGTTTAGGAGATATTTACCTTTAATGCAGCCAGTGACGTCACTGGCGCATGCGCTCTGAAGGAACGGCAGATCGTGCCGTTCCTTCAGAGCCCCGTGCCGTGACCGTCGGCTCCCGCGCGCGTGCGCGGGAGTGACGTCACCGCGGCTCCGGCCAATCAGATGGCCGGATGCCGCGATCCCGGAAGACGGGCGACTATACATGTCGCCCGTCATACAGGTAAGCGGACGGCACGGCGGGGGCTCGTTCTAAGGTAAGTATTTCATAATGAGCTAGTATGCGATGCATACTAGCTCATTATGGGTTTCTCTTTCAGGATTTAAAGAAGAGAAAAAAAAAATTTCTCGGTGTACAACCTCTTTAAAGGAGGGCAGTTTAACCTCTTAAAGACTAAGCCTTTTTCTGACACTTGTTGCCTACAAGTTTAAATCAGTATTTTTTGTTAGAAAATTGCTTAGAACCTCCAAACATTATATATATATATATATATATATATATATATATTTATTTATTTATTTTTTTTTTTAGCAGAGACCCTAGAGAAAAAAATGGCGATTGTTGCAATCTTTTATGTCACACTGTATTTGCGCTTCAGTCTTTCAAACGCAGTTTTTGGGAAAATAATACACTTTAATGAATTAAAAAAAATAAATAAAAAGTAAAGTTGGCCCAATTTTTTTTTGTATAATGTGAAAGATGATGTTATGCCGAGAATCGTGATCTTTATTCTTAGCAAAAAAATTGTGATTCTCATCTTATCCAGAATTGTGCAGCTCTAGCAGCCACCACATCTAATGATTGGTAGAGATGTACCGAACTGTTCGCCGGCGGACAGTTCCCGGCGAACTTAGCATGTTTGCGTTCACCGCTGCGGGCGAACATATGCGATGTTCGGTCCGCCCCCTATAATACATCATTGAGGCAAACTTTGACTCTGAACTTCACAGTCAGCAGGCACATTTCCAGGCAATCAGCATACCTCCCTCCCACACCCTCCCACCTCCTATAAATAAGCAAGGGCAGCATCCATCTTAGATTATTCTGAAGCAGTGTGTTAGTGAGAGCAGGGAGAGCTGCTGCTGCTGCTGCTGTTAATAGCTAGGGACAGTTGTTAGTCAGTGTTCCTGGTCTTGCTAGTCAGTGTTCTTGGTCCACTACTGCTGTAAGGACAGCATCCTGACAGCACCCCAAAAAGCCCTTCTGTAATTTTTATATATATATATATATATATATATATATATATATATATAATCTAGTGTCCCCAAAAGCCCTTTTTAGGGCTGGTAATTGAGTATTTTTTATATATATATATATATATATATATCTATTGTACACTGCAGTTGCCTGCCCACTGTGTGTGAGAGGCCACAGATCCACCACAGACTGTACTGTGTGCACACCACACTCATTTCGGGTGGCACAGGCACAGTACCTTGCATTTTAAAAAATATTTTTTTTTTTCCTCTGTCATAATTGCAGTGAGTGCTGTGTCAGGTCCACAGAGTGCACTGTACCCACTGCAGTGCACTGCCCACCACTGATATATATACGGTGGCACAGCATCTTGTTGCAAATTGAAAAAAAAAAATATTTTTTATTATTGCAGTTGCCTGGGCTGCCAGTGACTGTCAGGTCCACAGAGTGTACTGTGCCCACTGTAGTGCCACTGCGTGCCTACCCACCACTGATATATATACGGTGGCACAGCAGCTTGCAAAGTAAAAAAAAATATATTTTTTTTATAATTGCAGTTGCCTGGGTGCCAGTGACTGTCAGGTCCACAGAGTGTACTGTGCCCACTGCAGTGCCACTGCCCACCCACCACTGATATATACGGTGGCAGGCATGACTTTTTTTGGATTAGTGTCTGGGGGGTCTAAAAAGCGTACCTGTGAAGTTTCAGCTCTGTAGCATGTCCAGAACCAGAAAAAAAAAGATCATATAGGTGTAAAAGGGGTTCCCACCATCCCTGCTCTACTGAAAAATGATCTTTTTTTCTGGTTCTGGACATGCTACAGAGCTGAAACTTCACAGGTACACTTTTTAGACCCCCTAGACACCAAATCACACAAAAAAGTTCTTAAAAATTGTCATTTTTGACAGAGAGCCAATTATTGGAAAAATTAAAAAAAAAAAACTTAAAAAAAAAAAATTTCTTTGGATTTATTGTCTGGGGGGGGGGGGGGGTCTAAAAAGTGTACCTGTGAAGTTTCAGCTCTGTAGCATGTCCAGAACCAGAAAAAAAATAGAATTAGGGTTAGGGCTAGGGTTAGGGTTAGGGTCAGGGCTAAGGTTAGGGTTATTTTTAGTGCTTAGGGTTAGAGGGTTAGAGTTAGAGGGGTCGGGGTAGGGCTACTAACTCTAACCCTAAGTATCTCACCGTAACCCTAACCCTAGCCCCTAACACTAAACCTAACCCTAACCCTCTAACCATAACCCTAACCCTCTAACCTTAACCCTAACCCTCTAAGCCTAGCCATAAAAATAACCCTAACCCTAACCCTAGCCCTAGCCCTAACCCTAGCCCTAACCCTAATTCGTAATTTTTTCTGGTTTCCGGACATGCTACAGAGCTGAAACTTCACAGGTACACTTTTTAGACCCCCCAGATGCTAAATCCAAAATTTTTTATTTTTATTTTTTTTTTTTTTCCAATCATTGGCTCTCTATCAAAAAGGACAATTTTTAATAACTTTTTTTTTGTGTGATTCAGTGTCTGGGGGTCTAAAAAGTGTACCTGTGAAGTTTCAGCTCTGTAGCATGTCCAGAACCAGAAAAAAAATTTGAATTAGGGTTAGGGCTAGGGTTAGGGCTAGGGTTAGGGTTATTTTTAGTGCTTAGGGTTAGACGGTTAGGGTTAGAGGCGTAGGGGTAGGGTTACTAACTCTAACCCTAAGTATCTCACCGTAACCCTAACCCTAGCCCCTAACACTGAACCTAACCCTAACCCTTAAAGCCCAGTTCCTGTCCCATTTTGGTCGGTTCTGGTCTGTTTGCGGTTGTTTGCGGTGCGTTAAACGGGGAGTTTGGTCTGTCACTGTGAAGCGGCTGTAACCCTTACACTACCTGATCGAAACAACATCATACCTGATCGTATACACACACTGGATGTTTTAAAGCACATTATTCCAAACAATTTAGGAATGTTAGGTGATTTATGCCCTTTATGGAATAAAACCCGACTCTGCGTCAACTACGTAATTTTCCATGGCAGTTTTGCCATGGATCCCCCTCCGGCATGCCACAGTCCAGGTGTTTGTCCCCTTGAAACAACTTTTCCATTACTATTGTGGCCAGAAAGAGTCCCTGTGGGTTTTAAAATTCGCCTACCTATTAAAGTCTATGGCGGTTCACAATGTTCGCCGGTTCGCGAACATTCGCCGATGTTCCCGTTCGCGAACGGCGAATTTTATGTTCGCGACATCACTAATGATTGGTAAGCTGCAATATAATACATTTTTGGTTTTAAGTTTGATATTACTTTAACCTAAAACCTCCCTGGAGTTTTTATTTATTTATTACAGCTACTTATATAGTGTCATCAATTTATACATACAGTATCTCACAAAAGTGAGTACACCCCTCACATTTTTGTAAATATTTATTATATCTTTTCATGTGACAACACTAAAGAAATGACACTTTGCTACAACATAAAGTAGTGAGTGTAGAGCTTGTATAACAGTGTAAATTTGCTGTCCCCTCAAAATAACTCAACACACAGCCATTATTGTCTAAACCTTGGCAACAAAAGTGGGTATGCCCCTAAGTGAAAATGTCCAAATTGGGCCCAATTTGCCATTTTTCCTCCCCGGTGTTACAAGGTCTCAGGTGTGAATGGGGGGCAGGGGTGTTAAATCTTGTGTTATCGCTCTCACTCTCTCTCATATCGGTCACTGAAAGTTCAACATGGCACCTCATGGCAAAGAACTCTCTGAGGATCTGAAAAAAAGGATTGTTGCTCTACATAAAGATGGCCTAGGCTTTAAGAAGATA